>NW_028165072.1:0-367424 GCF_964263955.1 Coregonus lavaretus
CATGCCACCCCTACACAAAGATACACATACAGTGGGGAGAACAAGTATTTGATACACTGCCGATTTTGCAGGTTTTCCTACTTACAAAGCATGTAGAGGTCTGTAATTTTTATCATAGGTACACTTCAACTGTGAGAGACGGAGTCTAAAACAAAAATCCAGAAAATCACATTGTATGATTTTTAAGTAATTATTTATTGCATGACATAAGTATTTGATACATCAGAAAATCAGAACTTAATATTTGGTACAGAAACCTTTGTTTGCAATTACAGAGATCATACGTTTTCTGTAGGTCTTGACCAGGTTTGCACACACTGCAGCAGGGATTTTGGCCCACTCCTCCATACAGACCTTCTCCAGATCCTTCAGGTTTCGGGGCTGTCGCTGGCAATACAGACTTTCAGCTCCCTCCAAAGATGTTCTATTGGGTTCAGGTCTGGATACTGGCTAGGCCACTCCAGGACCTTGAGATGCTTCTTACGGAGCCACTCCTTAGTTGCCCTGGCTGTGTGTTTCGGGTCGGTGTCATGCTGGAAGACCCAGCCACGACCCATCTTCAATGCTCTTACTGAGGGAAGGAGGTTGTTGGCCAAGATCTCGCGATACATGGCCCCATCCATCCTCCCCTCAATACGGTGCAGTCGTCCTGTCCCCTTTGCAGAAAAGCATCCCCAAAGAATGATGTTTCCACCTCCATGCTTCACGGTTGGGATGGTGTTCTTGGGGGTTGTACTCATCCTTCTTCTTCCTCCAAACACGGCGAGTGGAGTTTAGACCAAAAAGCTCAATTTTGGTCTCATCTGACCACAACACTTTCACCCAGTTCTCCTCTGAATCATTCAGATGTTCATTGGCAAACTTCAGACGGGCATGTATATGTGCTTTCTTGAGCAGGGGGACCTTGCGGGCGCTGCAGGATTTCAGTCCTTCACAGCGTAGTGTCTTACCAATTGTTTTCTTGGTGACTATGGTCCCAGCTGCCTTGAGATCATTGACAAGATCCTCCCGTGTAGTTCTGGGCTGATTACTCACCGTTCTCATGATCATTGCAACTCCACGAGGTGAGATCTTGCATGGAGCCCCAGGCCGAGGGAGATTGACAGTTATTTTGTGTTTCTTCCATTTACGAATAATCGCACCAGCTGTTGTCACCTTCTCACCAAGCTGCTTGGCGATGGTCTTGTAGCCCATTCCAGGCTTGTGTAGGTCTACAATCTTGTCCCTGACATCCTTGGAGAGCTCTTTGGTCTTGGCCATGGTGGAGAGTTTGGAATCTGATTGATTGATTGCTTCTGTGGACAGGTGTCTTTTATACAGGTAACAAACTGAGATTAGGAGCACTCCCTTTAAGAGTGTGCTCCTAATCTCAGCTCGTTACCTGTATAAAAGACACCTGGGAGCCAGAAATCTTTCTGATTGAGAGGGGGTCAAATACTTATTTCCCTCATTAAAATGCAAATCAATTTGTAAAATTTTTTACATGTGTTTTTCTGGATTTTTTTGTTGTTATTCTGTCTCTCACTGTTCAAATAAACCTAGCATTAAAATTATAGACTGATAATTTCTTTATCTGTGGGCAAACGTACAAAATCAGTAGGGGATCAAATACTTTTTCCCTCACTGTATATAAACTTCCGACTTCAACTGTACGCAAGCAGCCAACTCTGCTGCCCCATGTACATAGAGACATTAAACACTGGACACTTCCCGTTTCTTTTATACTGTTTTTCACACTGTGTATTCATATACTGTATTATTCACATAGCTCATTCTAATATTTCTACTACTGTACATTGCATTTTTGTTATAGCGCTTATACACACACTTATCTCAGCTCGTTACCTGTATAAAAGACACCTGGGAGCCAGAAATCTTTCTGATTGAGAGGGGGTCAAATACTTATTTCCCTCATTAAAATGCGTTTTTCTTGATTTTTTCGTTGTTATTCTGTCTCTCACTGTTCAAATAAACCTACCATTAAAATATAGACTGATCATGTCTTTGTCAGTGGGCAAACATACAAAGTCAGCAGGGGATCAAATACTCCCCCCCCCCCCCCCCCCCCTCCCCCCCCCCCCCCATTTTGTTATGGCAAACCTAAATAAGTTCAGAAGTAAACATTTGTTTAACAAGTCACATAATAAGTTGTATGGACTCACTCTGTGTGCAATAATAGTGTTTAACCTGATTTTTGAATGACTACCTAATCTCTGAACCCCACACATACAATTATCTGTAAGGTCCCTTTCCAATGCCTCGCACAGAAGGGAACCTGTTGGTAGACATTGAATAACCCATTGAGCATGGTGAAGTTATTAATTACACTTTGGATGGTGTATCAATACACCCAGCCACTACAAAGATACAGGCGACCTTCCTAACTCAGTTGCCAGAGAGGAAGGATACCGCTTAGGGATTTCACCATGAAGCCAATGGTGACTTTAAAACAGAGTTTAATGGCGGAGACAACTGAGGATGGATCAACAACATTGTAGTTACTCCACAATACTAACGTAACTGACAGAGTGAATAGAAGGAAGCCTGTACAGAATACAAATATTCCAAAATGTGCATCCTGTTTGCAACAAGACACTAAAGTAATACTGCAAAAAATGTGGCAAAGCATTTAACTTTTTATCCTGAATACAAAGTGTTATGTCTGGGGCAAATCCAATACAAGACATTACTGAGTACCACTCTCCATATTTTTAAGCTACATCATGTTATGGGTATGCTTGTAATCGTTAAGGACTGGAGAGTTTTTCAGGATAAAAAAATTAACAAAATGGAGCTAAGCACAGGCAAAATCCTAGAGGAAAACCTGGTTGTCTGCTTTCCACCAGACACTGGGAGATGAATTTACCTTTCAGCAGGACAAGAACTTAAAACACAAGGCCAAATCTACACTGGAGTTGCTTACCAAGAAAACAGTGAATGTTCCTGCGTGGCCAAGTTAGTTTTGACTTAAATCTACTTGAAAATGTATGGGAAGACTTGAATGGCTGTCTTGCAATGATCATCAACCAATTTGACAGAGCTTGAAGAATTTTGAAAAGAATAATGGGCAAATGTTGCACAATCCAGGTGTGGAAAGCTCTTCGAGACTTACCTAGAAAGACTCACAGTTGTAATCGCTGCCAAAGGTGCTTCTACAAAGTATTGACTCAGGGTTGTAAATACATATGTAAATTAGATATTTCTTTATTTAATTTTCAATAAATGAGTAACATTTTCTAAACATGTTTTCACTTTGTCATTATGGGGTATTGTGTGTGTAGGTGGTTGAGAACAAAAAAAATGATTTAATCAATTTTGAATTCAGGCTGTAACACAATAAAATGTGGAATAATTCAAGGGTTATGAATACTTTCTGAAGGCACTCTACTTTACTTAAGTTTTCCTGTATCATACTGGCCGCCAACTTGTGATGTTATTAGTCACAGTCTGTTCTTTCTTCCAGCCCCCACAGGTGAAGTCCCCTCTTCCTCCAGCCCGCCTTGACTCTCCTGACCCAGCTTAGCCCACCCTCGCCTGGCCTGTCTCAGCTCCAGCACCTGCTCAGCTTCAGAGCCCCAGTCCTCCGCCCCAGACACACCCACCTAGAGCAGCCTCATCCTCCACCAAGAGCCTCTTACACTGGTGAATCTCTCTGCTCAGCAGCATGGCAGGTCGAGGAGGACCAGCACGGACCAACGGCGCGGCGGCCAGCAACAAGATCTGCCAGTTCAAGCTGGTGCTGCTGGGAGAGTCAGCGGTGGGCAAGTCCAGCTTGGTGCTGCGCTTCGTCAAGGGCCAGTTCCACGAGTACCAGGAGAGCACCATCGGAGGTGAGTAGGGACACTGTTTGCATTGGGATTGTTATTCTTCTGACTGTGTCTTAGTCATGCTTAGTGTTTGTGTTGATTTATTGCTGTCCTTGTGTTGAGTCAGTATCATGTTATAAAGATCAAATAGAATGGAAGTGTGAATGTGTAGTAGACTGAAGGAAGACCATTTACAATGCCTTCTTAACTGGGGCTGTGTTCAAGGCCAGATCAGGAGCAGACCTGAGCTGCAGAACCAGTTATTTCTTGGCAGCTGATCACCTGACTCTCGCATGAGCAGCCAAACCTCTCAGACTGACACTTTAAATATGCCACAAGGAGTGGGATGTCCTGACTCTTGGCCACAGAAAGCCTTATAGAGAATGTTCAAACTGAAAACAGAAAATAGATATGTGCTAGAAAGAGGTACTTGTCATCTGTCTAATAACGTATGTATTGACTTAATGCTAGCCGGAGTGGAGCAGAGAGAAGGGGGTCTCTCTCTGTGGACTCTTTAAAACAGGAAGGAAGTCGGTCAACAATGGGATTTTGTCCTGGAACTTCTCTAATAGCATCTGGAAACCAATACTTGATGGCTCGATGGATACCTGTCCTCAAAGAGCGCTCACGTTTCTATAACATTCAAAGAATTCCACTGCAAAAGTTGGGTAATGAGTAACTGTCTTTTCAGCTTCACCTAGTGTTTTAAACCTACACACAGATGTTGGGAACTTTCATTATGATTTAGCGTTTTTTTTTTTTACACCGAGTCACATCATGCAGCAGGAGCCACAGTAGGGTGAGGCTGGGGAGACAGGATGCTCGGTGCTTACACTAGCCAAAGCCTTAGGACGAGTCAGCATTTTGTTTCTTTTTTTTAAAACCTGTCGTCAGCTGCCTGGTCTAAGGTCACCAAGCTTTAGTATGGAGCGGGCTTCCTCTATGAGCGCTGCTGCACATTTCCCTCAGCCATGTGACACAATTCAAATTCAAACCCTCAACAAGTATCCTTTGCTCTCGTAACTGACACTTCTCTAGATATATATAATATAGCTCTTGTGTGAAAAACAAACATCCATTGTGAAATCTATCTTTGTCATGTACACTGCTCAAAAAAATAAAGGGAACACTTAAACAACACAATGTAACTCCAAGTCAATCACACTTCTGTGAAATCAAACTGTCCACTTAGGAAGCAACACTGATTGACAATACATTTCACATGCTGTTGTGCAAATGGAATATACAACAGGTGGAAATTATAGGCAATTAGCAAGACACCCCCAATAAAGGAGTGGTTCTGCAGGTGGTGACCACAGACCACTTCTCAGTTCCTATGCTTCCCGGCTGATGTTTTGGTCACTTTTGAATGCTGGCGGTGCTTTCACTCTAGTGGTAGCATGAGACTGAGTCTACAACCCACACAAGTGGCTCAGGTAGTGCAGCTCATCCAGGATGGCACATCAATGCGAGCTGTGGCAAGAAGGTTTGCTGTGTCTGTCAGCGTAGTGTCCAGAGCATGGAGGCGCTACCAGGAGACAGGCCAGTACATCAGGAGACGTGGAGGAGGCCGTAGGAGGGCAACAACCCAGCAGCAGGACTGCTACCTCCGCCTTTGTGCAAGGAGGAGCAGGAGGAGCACTGCCAGAGCCCTGCAAAATGACCTCCAGCAGGCCACAAATGTGCATGTGTCTGCTCAAACGGTCAGAAACAGACTCCATGAGGGTGGTATGAGGGCCCGGCGTCCACAGGTGGGGGTTGTGCTTACAGCCCAACACCGTGCAGGACGTTTGGCATTTGCCAGAGAACACCAAGATTGGCAAATTCGCCACTGGCGCCCTGTGCTCTTCACAGATGAAAGCAGGTTCACACTGAGCACATGTGACAGAGTCTGGAGATGCCGTGGAGAACGTTCTGCTGCCTGCAACATACATATACATATACAGTGGGGAAAAAAAGTATTTAGTCAGCCACCAATTGTGCAAGTTCTCCCACTTAAAAAGATGAGAGAGGCCTGTAATTTTCATCATAGGTACACGTCAACTATGACAGACAAATTGAGAAAAAAAAATCCAGAAAATCCCATTGTAGGATTTTTAATGAATTTATTTGCAAATTATGGTGGAAAATAAGTATTTGGTCACCTACAAACAAGCAAGATTTCTGGCTCTCACAGACCTGTAACTTCTTCTTTAAGAGGCTCCTCTGTCCTCCACTCATTACCTGTATTAATGGCACCTGTTTGAACTTGTTATCAGTATAAAAGACACCTGTCCACAACCTCAAACAGTCACACTCCAAACTCCACAATGGCCAAGACCAAAGAGCTGTCAAAGGACACCAGAAACAAAATTGTAGACCTGCACCAGGCTGGGAAGACTGAATCTTCAATAGGTAAGCAGCTTGGTTTGAAGAAATCAACTGTGGGAGCAATTATTAGGAAATGGAAGACATACAAGACCACTGATAATCTCCCTCGATCTGGGGCTCCACGCAAGATCTCACCCCGTGGGGTCAAAATGATCACAAGAACGGTGAGCAAAAATCCCAGAACCACACGGTGGGACCTAGTGAATGACCTGCAGAGAGCTGGGACCAAAGTAACAAAGCCTACCATCAGTAACACACTACGCCGCCAGGGACTCAAATCCTGCAGTGCGAGACGTGTCCCCCTGCTTAAGCCAGTACATGTCCAGGCCCGTCTGAAGTGCATTTGGATGATCCAGAAGAGGATTGGGAGAATGTCATATGGTCAGATGAAACCAAAATAGAACTTTTTGGTAAAAACTCAACTCGTCATGTTTGGAGGACAAAGAATGCTGAGTTGCATCCAAAGAACACCATACCTACTGTGAAGCATGGGGTTGGAAACATCATGCTTTGGGGCTGTTTTTCTGCAAAGGGACCAGGACGACTGATCCGTGTAAAGGAAAGAATGAATGGGGCCATGTATCGTGAGATTTTGAGTGAAACCCTCCTTCCATCAGCAAGGGCATTGAAGATGAAACGTGGCTGGGTCTTTCAGCATGACAATGATCCCAAACACACCGCCCGGGCAACGAAGGAGTGGCTTCGTAAGAAGCATTTCAAGGTCCTGGAGTGGCCTAGCCAGTCTCCAGATCTCAACCCCATAGAAAATCTTTGGAGGGAGTTGAAAGTCTGTGTTGCCCAGCGACAGCCCCAAAACATCCCTGCTCTAGATGAGATCTGCATGGAGGAATGGGCCAAAATACCAGCAACAGTGTGTGAAAACCTTGTGAAGACTTACAGAAAACGTTTGACCTGTGTCATTGCCAACAAAGGGTATATAACAAAGTATTGAGAAACTTTTGTTATTGACCAAATACTTATTTTCCACCATCATATGCCAATAAATTCATTAAAAATCCTACAATGTGATTTTCTGGATTTTTTTTTCTCATTTTGTCTGTCATAGTTGACGTGTACCTATGATGAAAATTACAGGCCTCTCTCATCTTTTTAAGTGGGAGAACTTGCACAATTGGTGGCTGACTAAATACTTTTTTTCCCCACTGTACATATACGTCATTTAGCAGACGCTCTTATCCAGAGCGACTTACATGAGCAATTAGGGTTAAGTGCCTTGCTCAAGGGCACATCGGCAGATTTTTCACCTAGTCGGCCCGGGGATTAGAACCAGCGACCTTTCGATAACTGGCACAACGCTCTTAACCACTAAGCTACCTGCCGCCCCATCCAACATCCTCCAGCATGACCGGTTTGGCGGTGGGTCAGTCATGGTGTGGGGTGGCATTTCTTTGGGGGGCTGCACAGCCCTCCATGTGCTCGCCAGAGGTAGCCTGACTGCCATTAGGTACCGAGATGAGATCCTCAGACCCCTTGTGAGACCATATGCTGGTGCGGTTGGCCCTGGGTTCCTCCTAATGCAAGACAATGCTAGACCTCATGTGGCTGGAGTGTGTCAGCAGTTCCTGCAAGAGGAAGGCATTGATGCTATGGACTGGCCCGCCCGTTCCCCAGACCTGAATCCAACTGAGCACATCTGGGACATCATGTCTCGCTCCATCCACCAACGCCACGTTGCACCACAGACTGTCCAGGAGTTGGCGGATGCTTTAGTCCAGGTCTGGGAGGAGATCCCTCAGGAGACCATCCGCCACCTCATCAGGAGCATGCCCAGGCGTTGTAGGGAGGTCATACAGGCACGTGGAGGCCACACACACTACTGAGCCTCATTTTGACTTGTTTTAAGGACATTACATCAAAGTTGGATCAGCCTGTAGTGTGGTTTTCCACTTTAATTTTGAGTGTGACTCCAAATCCAGACCTCCATGATTTGATACATTTGATTTCCATTGATAATTTTTGTGTGATTTTGTTGTCAGCACATTCAACTATGTAAAGAAAAAAGTATTTAATAAGATTATTTCATTCATTCAGATCTAGGATGTGTTATTTTAATGTTCCCTTAATTTTTTTGAGCAGTGTATTTCATCAAATCACAAGTGTTTTTTTCCTGTGCAGGATACATTCACACGCGCAAAGAACTGGGTGAAGGAGCTCCAACGACAAGCCAGCCCCAACATCGTCATTGCACTGGCAGGGAACAAAGCTGACCTTTCCAACAAAAGAGCTGTGGACTTCCAGGTACTGAGGAACACCTAACAGTTAGATGCTGCTCCCACTGGACTATTAGTGGGAAATGTTAAGGTTGTTTAAACAGTAGAATGTCTACAAATGACATTTTTATCATTTCTGTTGATATTCATGAATGCTCACAAACTCTCAAAACGTTGGGTTATTACTGTGTATCTATATGTTTGTGATAGACCTCTAAAGATCTCTGTCCTTCCTTTGTTTTTTTGTAGGAAGCACAAGCGTACGCAGATGACAACAGTTTGCTCTTCATGGAGACTTCAGCCAAGACGGCCATGAACGTCAATGAGATCTTTATGGCCATAGGTACGTGTACCACATTATTATGTGTGCATGTATACACTGAGTGTCACACCCTGGCTCTGGGGACTCTAGTATGTTGAGCCAGGGTGTGAGTTTTCATTTGTTTATGTTCTAGTTGTTGTATATCTATGTTGGCCAGGGTGGCTCCCAATCAGAGACGGCTGTAGCTCGTTGTCTCTGATTGGGAGTCATACTTAGGTAGCCGTTAGGCATTCATTATTTGTGGTTTCTTGTTCCGTGTGGGTTTGTTTATGTAACCAGGGACGTCACGTTTTCGTTTTGTTGTTTTGATCATGTGATCATTCTAATAAATAAAATGTTCGCTTTCAACGCTGCGCCTTGGTCCTCCTCTATGAATGACGATCGTGACAGAAGAAACCACCAAGATGTGACCAAGCAGCGTGTCCAGGAGCCATCGCCAGGGAGATCCCTAACAGATCTCCTTCGCCTCCTCGACTGGGTCAAGCCGAGTGAGGAAGAGAAGGGCTTGACATTGTGGCAGAAGGGCGAAAGGCTGGCGAGGGACATGGAGACCTGGTCCACGGGCAGGGGAGACGCCCAGAATTTTTTTAGGGGGGGGCTAACGCCGTGGACGACGGGCCAGCAGGAGACCGCGGCAGAGCGGCCCAGCGGATTGGCAGAGGAGGCCGCCAGGTTACGGGGGCCACTGGTCGAAGAGGGGGTGGAAGATGTAGAGGCACGGCGAGAGGTACTGGCGTGTGTTGCCAGTCCGGTCCGGCCTGTTCCTGATCCCCACGTAGGGCCAGTGGTGTGTGTTCCCAGTACGGTCCGGCCTGTTCCTGCCACTCGCACCAAGTCTACGGTGCGCATCGCCAGCTCGGCCCGGCCCATTCCTGCTCCCCACACCAAGTCAGTGGTGCGTTTCGTCAGCCCTGTCCGGCCCGTTCCTGCTCTCCGCACCAAGTCTGTGGTGCGCGTCGCCAGCCCAGTCCGGCCCATTCCTGCTCCCCGCACCAAGTCAGTGGTGCGTTTCGTCAGCCCTGTCCGGCCCGTTCCTGCTCTCCGCACCAAGTCTGTGGTGCGCGTCGCCAGCCCAGTCCGGCCCGTTCCTGCTCCCCGCACCAAGTCAGTGTTGCGCGTCGTCAGCCCGGTCCGGCCCGCTCCTGCTCCCTGCACCAAGTCAGTGGTGCGTTTCGTCAGCCCGGCTCGGCCCGCTCCTGCTCCCCACACCAAGCCAGTGGTGTGCGTCGTCAGTCCGGCACGGCCGTGCCTGTTCCACCGGTGGCGGGTCCGGCACCGGTCAGGTGCTGCGTCACGCCGGAGCTAGAGCAATCCTCTCCACCAGTGTTCAGTTCAGCTCCGGTCAGCAGGGCCAGACCGGACCAGGGGTACTTTGGGGGGTTAGAGAAGGAGTGGGGGTCATGTCCGGAGCCGGATCCGCCGCCGAGGCGGAGTGCCCACCCGGTCCCTCCCCTGTTGTATTTGGTTGGCGCGGTCGGAGTCCGCGCCTTTAGGGGGGGGTACTGTCACGCCCTGGCTCTGGGGACTCTAGTGTGTTGAGCCAGGGTGTGAGTTTTCATTTGTTTATGTTCTAGTTGTTGTATATCTATGTTGGCCAGGGTGGCTCCCAATCAGAGACGGCTGTAGCTCGTTGTCTCTGATTGGGAGTCATACTTAGGTAGCCGTTAGGCATTCATTATTTGTGATTTCTTGTTCCGTGTGGGTTTGTTTATGTAACCAGGGACATCACGTTTTAGTTTTGTTGTTTTGATCGTGTGATCATTCTAATAAATAAAATCTTCGCATTCAACGCTGCGCCTTGGTCCTCCTCTATGAATGACGATCGTGACACTGAGTATATCAAACATTAGGAACACCTTCCTAATATTGAGTTGCACCCCCGCTTTTGCCCTCGGAACAGCCTAAATTCTTTGGGGCATTGACTTTATAAGGTGTCAAGCGTTCCATAGGGATGCTGGCCCATGTTGACTCCAATGCTTTCGACAGTTATGTCAAGTAGGCTCGATGATCTTTGGGTGGTGGACCATTCTTGATATACACAGCAAACTGTTAAGCGTGAAAAACCCAGCACATACACAATCCAAACCCAGCACATACACAAATCAAATGTTATTTGTCACATGCGCCGAATACAACAGGTGTAGACCTTACAGTGAAATGTTTACTTACAAGCCCTTAACCAACAATGCAATTTTAAGAAAGAATACCAATGCAAATAGTCTGGGTAGCTATTTGATTAGATGTTCAGGAGTCTTATGACTTGGGGGTAGAAGCTGTTTAGAAGCCTCTTGGACCTAGACTTGGCGCTCCGGTACTGCTTGCCGTGCGGTAGCAGAGAGAACAGTCTATGACCAGGGTGGCTGTAGTCTTTGACAATTTTTAGTTGTAGTTGAACCTTTTTAGCAGTTGTAGAACCTGACTGATGTAACCAGTCAGGATGCTCTCGATGGTGCAGCTGTAGAACCTTTTGAGAATCTGAGGACCCATGCCAAATCTTTTCAGTCTCCTTAGTGGGAATAGGTTTGTCGTGCCCTATTCACAACTGTCTTGGTGTGCTTGGACCATCTTAGTTTGTTGGTGATGTGGACACCAAGGAACTTAAAGCTTTCAACTTGCTCCACTACAGCCCCGTCGATGAGAATGGGGGCGTGCTCGGTCCTCTTCTTTTTCCTGTAGTCCACAATCATCTCCTTTGTCACACATACACAATCCATGTCTCAACTGTCTCGAGGCTTAAAAATCTGTCTTTAACATGTCTCCTCTCCTTCATCTACGCTTGATTTTGAAGTGGATTTAACAATTGACATCAATAAGGGATCATAGCTTTCACCTGGTCAGTCTGTCATGGAAAGAGCAGGTGTTCATAATGTTTTGTATACTCGGTGTACATTTCTTCCCAGAACAAATTAAATGTGTAGAAACCATGAAGGCTTCCTACTCACTGTTTCTTTTTTTTCCTTCTCCTGTAGCCAAGAAGCTTCCTAAGAACGAGCCAGCAGGTGGAGCCAGTGGCCGGGCCAGTGGCCGGGCTGGAGTGGACCTGCAGGAAGCCGCCCCACAGGCTGGTGGTAGCAAGTGCTGTGGAGGTGGGAACTAACCAACTGGACCGACACACCAACCAACCTGCAGTATCAACCAACTGACCAGACCAGCTGACAAACACATCCCACGGTCAAACCAACCGACGGTCTGACCAACCCCCATGCACCAATACTGCACTGATCAACTGATAAGCAAACCAGCTCACAGGCCAATCAACTGTCAACACACAACTCCAAGGTTCCAATGATCCGACCAACAGACATGACACAATTATGACCAACATGATGACCTAAAACTGTTTTAACTTATCCGAGGACATAACAACCCAGTATCTGCAACGAAACTATGGACATCTGACAACACCCAGGCAAAAAACAACAACCCCACTTAGGGAGGAAAAAAATATCAATCCTTACCAATCGCACATAACAGAGCACTGCTCTTCTTTGTTTCACTGTATTTCTGTAAGAAAAATAAAAAATCAAACGCAACTGGGAGGAATAATGAACAGGCTCTTTGGCCCTCTCCTTTCTGTCTCTCCCTCTCTCTTGTCATTTCTTTACCATAATACTACAGTATTTCAACGTATGTCTTCTGTCACTGTTCTAACCCTGTTTAGTTTGGTGGTGGGTGAATGTAGCAATTCTCATGATTTAATTTTGTCTTGTTCCCGATCGTCACCCTTGGGCAAAAGAAGGGAGAGTGTTCAACTCCTCAACCCCAAATAAGGAGTTAGGAGAACAGTTGTTTCCTTCCAGATATAGCAGTTGTGTAGATGAACTGAACTATTACATTGTTATTATTATTGTTATTACTTTCACTTATTTTTGGCACAAGTTAAACAGTATGATTTCAAAGACTAGACCACCTAAGGTTTTCCAATCATTAATCTATGATATCCAACCATATACATAGTGCATTAACATCATTGTCACCAATAAGTCATTTTTAGTATTAATATAATGTCTCTGAATCATTCATATACAATGACGAAAGTGGAATAAAACACAAAGCAAGATTTGTTTTCCTGACCAAAATCACAATTGTGTATTGAAAACATGTTGCTATTATTTGTATAATTATTTTCTTCAAATATGTAACCAATCAGTAGTTACTGTCAATACAATACCTTCCCAATCTCAACATGATACTTTGTCATCCTCAATTATTTTTGTCATGTAAAGATGTCTTTTTTATTTGTATACAATTATTTTGTTTCTGAAGATTCTCTGGTATGGGGTGCACTGGTTCTGTCATCTGTTGTGATTTCAGATTTTATCAGTTTCTTTTGCTTTTCTTTTTCTCTGTTCTTTTTTTACTTTTTCATATCGGGGAGGGATCGTCTGTTATGACATCAATGATTAGCACAACAGTACCTGCAGCTGTCACTGCTGTGAGATGGGGGACATGGGGAGGGCAGGGGTAAACAAAGCAAAACAACATTGTAATTTTACCAATAAATAAGGGGGAAGGTATCTCATTGTCTGCCTGTCTTCTCATTTGTTGTATGACAATGGGTATTCGAGTAGAAGATTTTTCACTTAGTTTTCACCTAACAGCTATGAGTATCTTTACCGACATGTTGGGCGTACAGTAGTTGTTTCCAGTCATACAGAAGCCTTTGTTCTCTAATTCTCGATCTTCTCTAATTCTCAATCTCATCAATAGATCCTCATCAGTCTAAGAAGCCAGCTGAGCTCAGTGAGATTCTTTCTGCTGAAAAATCTCACACTATGGTCTGACTGAATTCCTCACATTCCTGCTCCACAGTCGTGGTCGTCGTCGTCCCGCCAGTGGATTTAGTTGGCCAAAACCCCTTTGCTCTCTCTCTGACATGACAGTAATGGCTGGGGCAGATTATACTTTACCAGACTAGTTGTAAACAGCTGTTGCCCCAAAGCTGAAACCTTTCATTTCAAACGCAAAGGGATAAGTACACATTTTAAGTTATTTCGATTATTTATCCTACATGTTACACAAGAACCTCTCACAACAGTCCTCATTGAAGTTAGAAAGTTAGTGTGCTCTACTGACCTCTACTGGATCGTTAAAGTATAATTTATACTCAATGGTGGTCAATAAATAGTGTAGCTAATTCAACACAGTGTAATTCTGTATTGTTCTATGTAAATGCATTTGTATGTTTTCATTGCAAACTTTGACAATTCCGGCTACTTTCAATACTTTAGGCAGACTGCAGGGGCCACTGAGACTACAGTACCCATACTGCCTTTCTTCAAATCCAGGGCGAGGGGAGAGGTGAGCGACCCAAAAAAGGGGTGGAGTGGAACCAATGATGTGTATACGTACCATTGAGTGGAACAGGCTGCAGTGAAGCGTGCGTTTTGATATGTCGGACCCGGCGGCACAGACATTTACATTTTACATTTTAGTCATTTAGCAGACGCTCTTATCCAGAGCGACTTACAGGAGCAATTAGGGTTAAGTGCCTTGCTCAAGGGCACATTTACGTCATTTAGCAGATGCTCTTATCCAGAGCGACTTACAAATTGGTGCATTCACCCTATAGCCAGTGGGATAACCACTTTACCATTTTTTTTTTTTTGGGGGGGGTAGAAGGATTACTTTATCGTATCCCAGGTATTCCTTAAAGAGGTGGGGTTTCAAATGTCTCCGGAAGGTGGTGAGTGACTCCGCTGTCCTGGTGTCGTGAGGGAGCTTGTTCCACCATTGGGGTGCCAGAGCAGCGAACAGTTTTGACTGGGCTGAGCGGGAACTATGCTTCCGCAGAGGAAGGGGAGCCAGCAGGCCAGAGGTGGATGAACGCAATGCCCTCGTTTGGGTGTAGGGACTGATCAGAGCCTGAAGGTACGGAGGTGCCGTTCCCCTCACTGCACCATAGGCAAGCACCATGGTCTTGTAACGGATGCGAGCTTCAACTGGAAGCCAGTGGAGTGTGCGGAGGAGGGGGGTGACGTGAGAGAACTTGGGAAGGTTGAACACCAGACGGGCTGCGGCATTCTGGATGAGTTGTAGGGGTTTAATGGCACAGGCAGGGAGCCCAGCCAACAGCGAGTTGCAGTAATCCAGACGGGAGATGACAAGTGCCTGGATTAGGACCTGTGCCGCTTCCTGTGTAAGGCAGGGTCGTACTCTCCAAATGTTGTAGAGCATGAACCTGCAGGATCGGGTCACCGCCTTGATGTTGGCAGAGAACGACAGGGTGTTGTCCAGGGTCACGCCAAGGCTCTTCGCACTCTGGGAGGAGGACACAACGGAGTTGTCAACCGTGATGGCGAGATCATGGAACGGGCAGTCCTTCCCCGGGAGGAAGAGCAGCTCCGTCTTGCCAGGGTTCAGCTTGAGGTGGTGATCCGTCATCCATACTGATATGTCTGCCAGACATGCAGAGATGCGATTCGCCACCTGGTTATCAGAAGGGGGAAAGGAGAAGATTAGTTGTGTATCGTCAGCGTAGCAATGATAGGAGAGGCCATGTGAGGATATGACAGAGCCAAGTGACTTGGTGTATAGGGAGAAAAGGAGAGGGCCTAGAACTGAGCCCTGGGGGACACTAGTGGTGAGAGCACGTGGTGCGGAGACAGCTTCTCGCCACGCCACTTGGTAGGAGCGACCGGTCAGGTAGGACGCAATCCAGGAGTGAGCCGCGCCGGAGATGCCCAGCTCGGAGAGGGTGGAGAGGAGGATCTGATGGTTCACAGTATCAAAGGCAGCAGACAGGTCTAGAAGGACAAGAGCAGAGGAGAGAGAGTTAGCTTTAGCAGTGCGGAGAGCCTCCGTGACACAGAGAAGAGCAGTCTCAGTTGAATGACCAGTCCTGAAACCTGACTGGTTTGGATCAAGAAGGTCATTCTGAGAGAGATAGCAAGAGAGTTGGCTAAAGACGGCACGCTCAATAGTTTTGGAAAGAAAAGAAAGAAGGGATACTGGTCTGTAGTTGTTGACATCAGTGGGATCGAGTGTTGGTTTTTTGAGAAGGG
This sequence comes from Coregonus lavaretus, assembly GCF_964263955.1. Lineage (NCBI taxonomy): Eukaryota > Metazoa > Chordata > Actinopteri > Salmoniformes > Salmonidae > Coregonus > Coregonus lavaretus. The sequence continues at coordinate 15,734 of NW_028165072.1, forward strand.
GTGCAACTCTCGCTCTCTTGAAGACGGAAGGGACATAGCCAGCGGTCAAGGATGAGTTGATCAGCGAGGTGAGGTAGGGGAGAAGGTCACCGGAGATGGTCTGGAGAAGAGAGGAGGGGATGGGGTCAAGCGGGCAGGTTGTTGGGCGGCCTGCAGTCACTAGTCGCAAGATTTTATCTGGAGAGAGAGGGGAGAAAGAAGTCAAAGCATAGGGTAGGGCAGTGTGAGCAGGACCAGCAGTGTCATTAGACTTAACAAACGAGGATCGGATGTCGTCAACCTTCTTTTCAAAGTGGTTGACGAAGTCATCCACAGAGAGGGAGGAGGGGGGGTGGGGGAGGATTCAGCAGTGAGGAGAATGTGGCAAAGAGCTTCCTAGGGTTAGAGGCAGATGCTTGGAATTTAGAGTGGTAGAAAGTGGCCTTAGCAGCAGAAGCAGATGAAGAAAATGTAGAGAGGAGGGAGTGAAAAGATGCCAGGTCGGCAGGGAGTTTAGTTTTCTTCCATTTCCGCTCAGCTGCCCGGAGCTCTGTTCTGTGAGCTCGCAATGAGTCATCAAGCCACGGAGCTGGAGGGGAGGACCGAGCCGGCCGGGAGGATAGGGGACACAGGGAGTCAAAGGATGCAGAAAGGGAGGAGAGGAGGGTTGAGGAGGCAGAATCAGGAGATTGAAGGGAGAAGGATTGAGCAGAGGGAAGAGATGATAGGATGGAAGAGGAGAGAGTAGTGGGAGAGAGAGAGCGAAGGTTGCGGCGGCGCGTTACCATCTGTGTAGGGGCAGAGTGAGTAGTGTTGGAGGAGAGCGAGAGAGAAAAGGATACAAAGTAGTGGTCGGAGACATGGAGGGGAGTTGCAGTGAGATTAGTAGAAGAGCAACATCTAGTGAAGATGAAGTCAAGCGTATTGCCTGCCTTGTGAGTAGGGGGGGGGACGGTGAGAGGGTGAGGTCAAAAGAGGAGAGGAGTGGAAAGAAGGAGACAGAGAGAAATGAGTCAAATGTAGATGTAGGGAGGTTGAAATCCCCCAAAACTGTGAAGGGTGAGCCATCCTCAGGAAAGGAACTTATCAAGGCGTCAAGCTCATTGATGAACTCTCCAAGGGAACCTGGAGAGCGATAGATGACAAGGATATTAAGCTTAAATGGGCTAGTGACTGTGACAGCGTGGAATTCAAATGAGGAGATAGACAGATGGGTTAGGGGAAAAATGGAGAATGACCACTTGGGAGAGATGAGGATTCCTGTGCCACCACCCCTCTGACCAGATGCTATCGGGGTATGCGAGAACACATGGTCAGACGAGGAGAGAGCAGTAGGAGTAGCAGTGTTTTCAGTGGTAATCCATGTTTCCGTCAGCGCCAGGAAGTCGAGGGACTGGAGGGTAGCATAGGCTTGGATGAAGTCAGCCTTGTTGGCAGCAGAACGGCAGTTCCAGAGGCTGCCTGAGACCTGGAACTCCAGGTGTGTGGTGCGTGCAGGGACCACAAGGTTAGAGAGGCAGCAGCCACGCGGTGTGAGGCGTTTGTGTAGCCTGTGCGGAGAGGAGAGAACAGGGATAGGCAGAGGCATAGTTGACAGGCTGTAGCAGATGGCTACAATAATGCAGAGGAGATCGGAATGAAATGAACTAAACATCTGGGAAAGGAGAGAGCAAGGCCTCCCTCACCAAAAAAAATATAACTCTCCCAACTTCCACCTCAGAAACTATAATTGTTTCACTGAACCACCCGAATAAAACTCTCCCAACTTCCACTTTAGAAATTAGAATTGTTGTAAACTACAGCGGTTCAATGTTTCAAGGACTAGACTCAACTTACTTTATTCAGCTAGCTAACTATGACGCCATAGCTAACTAGCATGCTAGCATCCAATAACACACAGTTTAGCACCAATACTTGGTTACAACAAACTACAAATAGTGTGTTAACACACTAAACAGATAATTCGTGTCCGTGTCTAGTTCTTTCATAACGCAGCAATGATTAAACGTTGGCTAGCTAGCACAAATATATTGTATTTAGCTACTACAGTACAGCTAGCTGGTAGTGTTGGCTAGCTAGCAATGGCTGCTGTGTTGACTTTGTTTGAAAAACGGCGTCGCTGCGAACGAATGTAGCTGGCTAAAAGGATATTGTATTTAGTTGCTACCGTTGCTAATAGCTACTAGCCAGCTAGTCCAGGAGGTGAGTTGGCTAGCTAGCTAGCTTCGTGTTACACCCGGCACCGCCGAATACAAAAGTAACCTACAATAACTACATACAACAACTACCCACAACAGCCCACGATGCCTACCTATAATACCTAACTACAATCTAAATACATAGTTTAAGCCTTACTCGACAAAGCCCAAGCTATGTATAAAGCCAAACTTACCCAATGCCAGCTATCTGGGTGGCAGACTGCAATCAGTAGCTGTAATTAAGTACAGCAGCTACCAACCACCTAACGTTAATGCCTCGGATAATGAAGTTAGAAAAACAGCTGAATGGTAGGTAGCTAGTTGGCTCAATTACAGGTACTCTTAAGCGTGAAATAACATTGGAAACAACTAACCACAGTTGCTAAAAGTTACCAGTAGCTACCCGCCATTCAGCTGTCTTGCAACCCCGGCTACATCAAGCTCAGTCTGGTGGGACTGCTGGGGCGGGATCTGGATCGGGGAACAGTGACCCAGTCAGACCAGGTCTTAGCCAACAACAGCTGGCGAGTCAGAAATAAGCCCAAGTCAGAGCTTTTCCACGGGCGAAAAAGCTCGAGAAACTCGGAGTCTTCTCCGCTTGCAAGGTAGCTAAATAGCTAACGTTAGCTATATGGCTAGGCTAGCTAGCATAGCCAAGTTCACCAAAACAATTACTAGCTAACTAGCCATTTCCCCTACTTGCACAACCATCTAAACAAACAGAAACAAAACACCATTATCATTTGCATTTGGTTTCTAACATGCAATAATATCCTTCATAAATGTATATGGCGTACATGCGTAGCTAACGTTACTGTCAAGAATATAGTTATCAACAGCAAGGCTAACCAACTTTGGTAGTAGCTAGCTAGGCAGCCAACTAGCATGAATCTGTTTTATTATGCTAGTGTGGGCTTCTGATTTATTTTCCTCTTATCTTTAGGCTAGTGACACCCACAACCGCCGACAGCCACCCGTAGTATGGACTTACAGCAACAAGCGGCCAGCCTGAGCGAGTCCTGCCGCAGCTGCGGGCATGCACTGGGTAGGCTGCCTTATGACTCAACACTAGTTTGAAGGATAGATATGCTTCATGATCACACTGAACCTAATGTCATCAATACACATCATAGATATAGAATGTGTATGCTATTCCATAATAGCAATTATGATCATATAAATTGCACAATGTAGGTTTCAGCCTCATCTCTTTATTGAGTGAGTAGTAAAGTAACAATCCTTAGCTATTCCCCCTTTAAAGGGGCAGTCAGCAGTTGCTACATCAATTTTTGTGCTTATAAATTAATGATATGTACCTATTGATTCTTGAAGACTATAACTTATAAATGCTTAATGAGCTTAGTTCAACTGTCCTACCCCATCAGAACCCAAAATAGAAGCTTGTTTTACTCCAATGTTTGTAAACAATGTAAATGTAAAGAAACACTGTATAGCCTAAAAACATGGTTAAAACAATCATTTTAATATCATGGATGGTCAGTCCTTGCATACGTAGCTCTGTCTATGAATTTGAGAGTAGTTACTTTTCTCCAGCCCCATTCATAAACTTTTTACCTAAACAGTTGTGTGGAGTTCCTTTGTTATTGTTTCAACTGCTGATTGACACTTTAAGATGCTGATCTGTTATTGAACCCCTCCTGTGCAGCGGCCCATGTGTCCCACCTAGAGAACGTGTCAGAGGAGGAGATCAACAGGCTGCTGGGGATGGTGGTGGATGTGGAGAACCTCTTTATGTCTGTGCACAAGGAGGAGGACACTGACACCAAGCAGGTCTACTTCTACCTCTTCAAGGTGTGACATCACTTCCCTCCATTCCAACCAGACAGACAAGTGTAAATGGCCATAACCTCCACTTTCCTGCCACTGGAGTCAATATCTGGCTTTGCACATCTTGACCCTCTCTCTCTTTTCATCTCTATCCCCCAGCTGCTGAGAAAATGCATCTTGCAGATGAGTCAGCCGATAGTGGAGGGATCATTGGGGAGACCCCCCTTTCAGAAGCCCAACATAGAGCAGGTAGACAAGTCTCCTTCCTACCTGTTTGTCAAGCTGTTCTTTCCTTCTTGCCCAACAGTAAAATACTTTTTGTACAAGTTTGTTTTATTTTGTTTCTCAGGGAGTGTTGAACTTCGTTCAGTACAAATTCAGCCACCTGGCACCCAGAGAGAGGCAGACAATGTTTGAGCTCTCCAAGATGTTCCTCCTGTGCCTCAACTACTGGAAGCTGGAGACTCCCACACAGTTCCGCCAGCGGTCCCAGAAGGATGATGGCACAGCCTACAAAGTGGACTACACCAGGTGTGTGTGACATCTGTTGTGGAAAATGTTTGTTTTTTTGCAATGAATTGCATCTTGTTTTTTATTGTTGTATTGCATCTTGTTTATTTTCTGTTAATGTAGAGGTCTCACTGCTGACTTCTCCTTTTGTTCCCATCAAAAGTGACTCACAACTACTGTAATCTAATCTGTGTCTTGTTTCCCAGGTGGCTGTGCTACTGCCATGTCCCCCAGAGTAACGACAGCCTGCCGCGCTATGAGACCACCCAGGTGTTTGGCCGCAGTCTGCTCAAGTCAATCTTCACCGTGACGTGCCGCCAGCTCCTGGAGAAGTTCAGAGTGGAGAAGGACAAGCTCCTACCAGAGAAACACACACTAATCCTCACACACTTTCCCAAGTACGTGGTGTCACGTTGATACTTATTGTGTTTCTTCCTCGAGTTACAATCAAACCAAGATTCTGGAGTGAGTGAAATGGACGCTGTGAATCTGTGGATTGTAACAAAGTGTTTGTGTCCCAGGTTTCTGTCTATGCTAGAGGAGGAGATCTATGGGGAAAACTCTCCCATCTGGGAGGCTGACTTCACCATGCCTGCCTCAGAGGGGGGCCAGCTGGGTCACCAGTTAGGTAGGGGGTACCTGTTACAACTAAATAAGTGGTTCTCATAAGATCCATAAAGGCACTTATAGGTTGTACAACATGTAATGTGTGATAATATTATACTTTTCCCTCTCTCCATTTTCAATAATCCTGTCTGGTCTCGGTCATTGTCCTGTGTTTCTGATCCTGGCAGTGATCAGCCCTGCTGCAGTGTCGGGTTCGCCCTCCATCTCTAAGGGCATGAACAGTGGCTCTTCGCTAGGCAGTCTGGGGCTGGACTCTGGCGTGGCCGAGCCCATAACAGGTCAGTAACTCTGGCAGCCCCGCCAAGCTAACTTTTGCTTTGTACTGGGTGTGAAGTAATAGCTGACGTTTGTTTTTATGTCTTGCCTGTTGATGTGGGAGCTTGTATTTCCAATGCCTCCGTGTGATAGCCTCAGACACATAAACATCATATAAATTCATGGTGGTTATAGTAATGTTTTGTACTGTTTCCCCTCAGGAGAGAAGAGGAAGCTTCCAGAAGCTCTGACCCTGGAGGACGCCAAGAGGATCAGGGTGATGGGCGACATCCCCATGGAGTTGGTCAACGAGGTAATGATGACCATCACTGACCCGGCTACCATGTTGGGCCCAGAGGTAAGTGCTGCCCAAGACTGAGACGCGTCATTTAATGTCCATTCGCCAGTGCAACATGAATATTTATGTTGACTGATATGTTTTATCAAGTCTAACATCTAAGTATGGAAACGGGATGTTTGTTAGAATGAATATAATAATGAACTATGTTGATAATCACTGTCACTCTCTGCTAGACGAGTCTGCTGTCTGCCAATGCTGCTCGTGATGAGACAGCCAGGCTGGAGGAGAGGCGGGGCATCATAGAGTTCCATGTCATAGGGAACTCTCTTTCCCAGAAGTCCAACAAGAAGATCCTGATGTGGCTGGTGGGCTTGCAGAACGTCTTCTCCCACCAGCTGCCTCGCATGCCCAAAGAGTACATCACACGCCTAGTGTTTGACCCGTACGTAGACAGTTTAACAGTTTCTCTCTCCTGTTATGTCTTCAGTGAAGCTTCTTGAAATGAGCTTTTTTTGACCATTTCTCCCCACTCTCTTGGACTGTTCTCTGTCCAGGAAGCACAAGACGCTGGCCCTAATCAAGGATGGCCGTGTCATCGGGGGCATCTGTTTCAGGATGTTCCCAACCCAGGGCTTTACAGAGATCGTCTTTTGTGCCGTCACATCCAACGAGCAAGTCAAGGTATGGACACACCTCTCCTTTACATGCAACAGCACAAATACTGAAATAAATTAGCTGGGTAAGTTGGACTTAATGGCTTGTTATTGTACTCACGGTATCTGTCAGAGTTTGAATGTATGTGTTGGACCAAGAGGCCGACATTTTCCCCTGATTGTTTGCCATTGTGGTTTCAGGGCTACGGTACTCACCTGATGAACCACCTAAAGGAGTACCACATCAAGCACAGCATCCTGTACTTCCTCACCTACGCTGATGAGTACGCCATTGGCTACTTCAAGAAGCAGGTATAGTATAGGATGATAACATGTACCTCTCTCTCTACCTCACCTCTGACCTCTCCCCTCTGGCTTGTTTTGTCATCACAGGGATTTTCCAAAGACATCAAAGTGACGAAGAGTCGTTACCTTGGTTACATCAAGGACTACGAGGGGGCTACCCTCATGGAATGTGAGCTAGATCTAACACTTTATGTTTACCCTTTACAGTTAGCTAATTTCGTTATTTATCGCCTTCAGATTTGTGCCAACCTGGACTCAGTGATTGTGTCGTCTAAAGTGTATGCCCCTGAGCTGAAGAAAAAGGTCCCCAGACCAAGGAAAAGGTTTGACATCGTTGACAGAAGACCTCAGGTGAGTTCAATTCTGTTCTATAAACATATAGCCTTTGAACTTGAGAGCTGTATTGGTTTGAATTCAACAAACTCCTGTTGTTTTGTCTCAGGACCCATTTGGGGATCACCTGAAGTTCATGATGCAGTTTATCCATGACTTCATGGCCTTAGGGCCTTTTCTATCAGGGAGTTTGGCACGCAGGAGTATGAGGCAGACGTGGTGATTCTGGAGAAGAAGGGTAAATCATTCTCTTAATATGAAATATTACCACATTATAGAAGCAAAGCATAGGAATCATTTTCATGCACCAAATCACACAAGGAACCTTCCTCAGTCAATGCCATACTTTTGAATTCCATATTAAAACCTATTTTGCATGTGTGTTTCCTGGTGTAGGTGTGACGGACAGGAACAGACTACTGGCCCAGTGTGCTCTCCACCTGCGTCAGTACAACGACGCCCTGCTCATCAACGACACAGTGCGCATGGTGGATGCCTTTAGGGTCCTAGAGGCCTACTATAGCACCAAGAGTTCCACTGGCATGGATGGAACCGACTTCTTCCTGCTTGGACTCTACCAGGGTGAGAACCTGCAATTCCCTTGGAACAATCTCTCCCACTTTCTCACATACTGTATGCGTGTGATTCTTGGGAATATTAAGAGTATAGGAAGTTCAACTTCTGAACATTGATAGTCAGTGTCCTGATCCTCAACAGAGAACGAGGTGGAGCTGAGGAAACTGGCAGGCGATGACCGGTTTGAAAACCCTAAGATGGGGAAGCTTCAGAGCACCCTGCTGGAGCAGTTTGACCAGGGTGAGCACTCCAGAGGCATCCTCTTCTCCAAGACCCGTAAAAGCACCCACTGCTTGTATGACTGGGTGTCCAAGAACCCAGCCCTGCAGCGTGCTGGTATCAGGGCAGCCATTCTGACAGGCGCTGGCAACGGCATCAATTACATGACCCAGGTAACCTGACATTAAACACAGTCAGAACTTTTGGAGGTATAGAAAGGTGGGTTGGAAAGTGCCAATGCCTGTGTCATACCAACAACTGACCTCTGTTTGTGTGTTTCTGTGGGTGCGCTTGTAGAATGAGCAGAAGGACACAATCAAAAACTTCCGCCAGGGCTCCCTCAACCTCCTGATCTCCACCAGCGTTGCTGAGGAGGGCCTGGACATCCCAGAATACAACCTGGTGGTGCGCTATGGGCTGCTGACCAATGAGATCGCACAACAGCAGGCCAGTGGCCGGGCTCGGGCGAGTGACAGCGTTTACTCTGTGGTGGCCCAGGCAGGGGGGCGGGAGGTGCGTCGGGAACATCTCAATGAATGTCTGGAGGAATTGACTGGCAGGGCCATCAGCGAAGTGCAGAGGATGGAGCCCAGGGAGTTCCAAATGAAGGTGAGGCTATTCCTCATGGTGGTGAGGCTGGTATCTTTCTCTATGTACTACCACTGCAAGTATCTCATCTCTTTGGAAAAACCTACACTCATTCACTTTCCTTTTTTCCAGTATATGTCTTTTGAACCCGGCAGCCAATTCCTCGTTCTCTAATCTCCTTTTCTTTAGATCTTTTCTCTCTCTGTCTCCACTATTAGATCACTGAGCTCCAGACAGAAGCGTTGTTGACCAGACAGTTGAAAGAACAGTTGAAGATCAAGAAGAAGGGTCGTTTCAGTGCTGCTAGCATTCAGCTCTCGTGTCGAGGCTGTTTTGTGCTCGTGGCCTTCGGCAATGACATTAAAGTAATTGAAAACGCACACCATGTCAACATCAACCCTGACTTTGAGTAAGTTGTGTTTCTCTAATGTCTGTCCCGATACTGTCACTGTCACATATTGGAAGTGTTTTTGCATCAGTGTGTTTGTGTGTGAGGAGTTAACATGTGCATGTGTGTGTGTTTTCAGGAGGTACTATAAAACCAATGGGCAGACCCTTCTGAAGACTTTTGAGGACTGGGAGCCAGGCCGTGTGATCAGCTGTGCTGCCTGTGGCAGGGTGAGGTTGGCCATTAATCTCTAGCTTTTTATTTTAGGCCGAGGCTGCGGATCCGTAGGCAGATATTTTGTCTAGTGGCGCGCTGTTGTGTTGTGGCTGCATGAGAGAAAAAGGTCACCATTCTAAAACCTGAGGTGGTGTTTTTTGTCTTACAGTAACATTATTGTATTATGACTGTAAGTCGCTTTGGATAAAAGCGTCTGCTAAATGGCATATTATTATTATTATTATTATACTATGCTATTAAACTGAGTGTACAAAATATTATGAACACCAGCTCTTTCCATGACATAGACTGACCAGGTGAATCCACATGAAAGTTATGATCCCTTATTGATGTCACTTGTTAAATCCACTTCAATCAGTGTAGCGGAAAGGTAGGAGACAGGTTAAATAATTATTTTTAATCGTCGAGACAATTGAGACATGGATTGTGTATGTGTGCCATTCAGAGGTGAATGGGCAAGACAAAATATTTAAGTGATTTTGAACGGGGTATGGTAGTAGGTGCCAGGCACACTGGTAGAGACCATGCCCCGATGAATTGAGGCTGTTCTGAGGGCAAAGGGGGGTGTAACTCAATATTATGAAGGTGTTCCTTATGTTGTGTACGCTCAGTGTATATTCAGTTCTGTTATGTACAATATTATCATTATGTGATCTTGCAGAAATTGATTCAGCTTTGATCTCACTTTATTAAACGAGAACCATTCGCCAGAATAGCCTGTTCTCTAGGAGTAGAGCAGAGACTGTGCGTAAATACAGAATCTTGCACATGCACAGAAACTTCGGGACTTTTACACCCCGGGAAGAAAGGTCCAGTAGAATTTGTATCCGCAGCCTTTCCGTTTATCTTATGTTACTAGGACTATTCTATTGTCTTTTAACATGCTTATATATGGAAATCTACATCAGTATATTTGTTTATATATTTATATCTGAACAGCAATGGGGAATGGAAATGGTATATAAGGAGATTGCCCTGCTGCCCATTCTGGCCATCGAGAACTTTGCCATGGAGACTCCAGAGGGAAGAAAACTAGCCAAGAAGTGGAAGGACGTTGACTTTACAGTGGAGGAGTTTAACTTCACCACGTACTGTAATAACAAGTTCCCTGGCATGTTCGATTGATACACTATTACACTGGAAGAAGGACTACAACTGGTGTTTTCATGGTTTTCACCTTTCTCTTCCTTTCTCTCTCTGTCTCTTAGTCTGTGTTGCTTAGTCTAGACTACTTTTATGTTCCTTATACATGATCCTGAAGTGTGTCGTAGTCCTATGACGGGGGAGAGATGCTGTGCCTTGGGTATGGTTGGCCCGGTAAATCAGGTCTGGCCGCCACACTGCTGTAGGCGGTGTGAGGCGGCAGTGTGCTAAAGCATGTTACACAATGGTCAGGGTTAGAATTAGCGCGACAGCTTTGTTTATGCCCAAGGTCCTCTCTCCCTCCCTCACCAGAGACGTGTGGGTTTATTCTGCTGCATCACAGCCAAGCACGCAAAAGCATATGAACTTAGCAGCCCTGTTCTAAGATTAACTCAAATTATCAGTTTTTCTATTTTTAGCAAAGTACTATCAGCATCGTCCATATTTTGTCATGAATTTGATTGTGTGAATCTGTACTGTCTTTGTTTTAGCTTGAACCTGAAACGTATGCCCCCTCCTGATACTGCCTGAAACTTGCTGCTATGCACATGTCTATATTGAATGTTATAAATGAAAAATAAAATAATAGATAACTAATAGAAATAAATAATAGAAGTATATAGATTTCACCTTCATTCCTGTCTTCATAAACTCTTGCACAAGATGGCGATCTTAGCCCTCCAATGTTTACTTCCATACCTGCAGTAGAGGGAACTTGTGTTTTTAGATTCCTTCTTTCCCTAACCTGTGCCCTTTAGTTTAGTATGGGGGAAGATTGTGTATGTGGCCATGGTCATCAACAGGTGTCTGTGCTGTTGGCTGCTATAGGTTTCAAGGTATAGGGAGCATTTACAAGCATTTCGCTACACCCACAATAACATCTACTTAATATGAGTATGTGACCAATAATAATGATTTGAGTGTATGAATGAATACTGGCTGTTGTTTTTGGAGCCTGGCCCTGCTGAGATTCCATAACCCCGGGCTGTGTAAGAGTGAGGAAGAGTTAGATATTGCTCTCCTATCCATGGGATATTTCAGTAAAGGTGCATACATTGCTGCACTGTATGTTTATATCAGAAATGAGCAGATATGATCACTAACTGTAATTCAGTCTGCTTACCTGGTTCTCTGGTGGCTAATGAGAAGGTTAGACCTAGAAGGTTGGTCAATGGAACGTTTAAAGGTCAATCACGAAAGGCAATATTTATTTCCAGTGCAAAGTTTTCTTTGCTCCTCAACTCCATCCTTGAAAAAACTTGTTTGGGTTTAGCAACTTCTAAAGGCTAGATTTAGCCATCGACATAATGGCTCCGGAGGGGATGGCTGCCGTTTTACGGGCTCCTAACCAATTGTGATATTTAGTGTTTTTTTGCATTGTTTGTAACTTATTTTGTACATAATGTTGCTGCTACCATCTCTTATGACCGGAAAGAGCTTCTGGATATCAGAACAGCAATTACTCACCTCAAACTGGATGAAGATTTTTTCTTTAATGAGTCTGATGCAAAGAATTTACTGTTTCTCCCGGACCATGCCCAAATCCCTGTCATTCGCATGAAGAAAATACGGAGATATAGGGGGCGCAGATCCGGGTGCCTTGTGAGAATTTGTCGGCGAGTGGGTAACCCGCCTCTACCATCCGTTCTATTGGCCAACTTTCAATCACTGGAGAATAAACAGGATGAGCTCTGTTCGAGACTATCCTACCAACGGGACATTAAAAACTGTAATATCTTATGTTTCACAGAGTCGTGGTTGAACGACGACATGGATAATATACAGTTGGCTGGGTTTTCCGTTGTCACGAACCGGCTCAAAGTTTGTAACAAAAGGGAGACAACGTGGATACAAGGAATACCAAAATATATATTTATTAACTAAAGTAAACTAAGTACAATTAACAATGGTGTGTGTAATCAGTAGTGTAAGTGATTGTTATGCATGCATAAATGTAATAATGCAAGGTGTTGAAAGGTGCCAAAGCAAACAAACAAAAAGCCACAAAAATACCACAACAAAAATCAATAAAGGTGTCTGCATGGAGAGAGCCCAATGAATGACCTCAGCATCCTTTACACACAGGAAGCAACGTTTAAGAGGAAAGAAGAACACAAGACCAGGAGGGAACAGACAGGAAAGATAGAACATGACAAAACCAAACAAAGAGCTGTCAAAGGACACCAGAAACAAAATTGTAGACCTGCACCAGGCTGGGAAGACTGAATCTGCAATAGGTAAGCAGCTTGGTTTGAAGAAATCAACTGTGGGAGCAATTATTAGGAAATGGAAGACATACAAGACCACTGATAATCTCCCTCGATCTGGGGCTCCACGCAAGATCTCACCCCGTGGGGTCAAACTGATCACAAGAACGGTGAGCAAAAATCCCAGAACCACACGGGGGGACCTAGTGAATGACCTGCAGAGAGCTGGGACCAAAGTAACAAAGCCTACCATCAGTAACACACTGCGCCATCGGGGACTCAAATCCTGCAGTGCCAGACGTGTCCCCCTGCTTAAGCCAGTACATGTCCAGGCCCGTCTGAAGTTTGCTAGAGTGCATTTGGATGATCCAGAAGAGGATTGGGAGAATGCCATATGGTCAGATGAAACCAAAATATAACTTTTTGGTAAAAACTCAACTTGTCGTGTTTGGAGGACAAAGAATGCTGAGTTGCATCCAAAGAACACCATACCTACTGTGAAGCATGGGGGTGGAAACATCATGCTTTGGGGCTGTTTTTCTGCAAAGGGACCAGGACGACTGATCCGTGTAAAGGAAAGAATGAATGGGGCCATGTATCGTAAGATTTTGAGTGAAAACCTCCTTCCATCAGCAAGGGCATTGAAGATGAAACGTGGCTGGGTCTTTCAGCATGACAATGATCCCAAACACACCGCCCGGGTAACGAAGGAGTGGCTTCGTAAGAAGCATTTCAAGGTCCTGGAGTGGCCTAGCCAGTCTCCAGATCTCAACCCCAGTAGAAAATCTTTGGAGGGAGTTGAAAGTCCGTGTTGCCCAGCGACAGCCCCAAAACATCACTGCTCTAGAGGAGATCTGCATGGAGGAATGGGCCAAAATACCAGCAACAGTGTGTGAAAACCTTGTGGAGACTTACAGAAAACGTTTGACCTGTGTCATTGCCAACAAAGGGTATATAACAAAGTATTGAGAAACTTTTGTTATTGACCAAATACTTATTTTCCACCATAATTTGCAAATAAATTCATTAAAAATCCTACAATGTGATGTTCTGGATTTATTTTCCTCATTTTGTCTGTCATAGTTGACGTGTACCTGTGATGAAAATTACAGGCCTCTCTCATCTTTTTAAGTGGGAGAACTTGCACAATTGGTGGCTGACTAAATATTTTTTTCCCCACTGTATACAGTGTCTCTGAATTTTTCAATCTACCCTGCAGTATGCAATCGTCGGGACCAGGAACATCTTCCTCCTCATGCACAGACCTAGCATGACCAGAACCCAGGGAAATAACAGTATCAGCCAAAAGAACAGTTTTAACATCCTCTGTAGACTCCCACTGTTCAGTCTCAGAGGAACGTGCATAATAGGGTTTTAACAAATTGACATGGCACAGTTGGTGTGCTTTCCTCCGTTCTGGAGTGGCAACTAGATAATTTTGCTCAGTGTACTGGCGCACCACTGTATATGGACCTTGAAACTTGGCTTGAAAAGGAGAACCAACAATTGGCAGCAGAGCCAGAACCTGATCACCTGGACTAAAGTGACAAGGCTCAGCTCGGTGATCAAATATGCTCTTCATCCTGTCCTGTGAAGATGATAGCTTCTCTTTAGCCATTTCACCAGCGGCATACAAGCGGCACCGAAAATCACACACATATGATAACAGGGACTGAGGAGGCTCGGGAGACTTCCAGTCATCCTGGAGAACAGATAAAAGCCCACGCACCCTATGTCCAAACACAAGGTCATTTGGACTAAAACCCGTGCTCTCCTGTGAAACCTCCCTAGCGGCTAACAGTAACCAAGGCAACCCCACCTCCCAATCCTTATCCATCTCAGTACCATAAGCTCTCAACAAAGACTTAAGTGTTTGATGGAAACGTTCCAGTGCTCCTTGACCTTGCGTGTGATAGGCGCTAGACAAATTGTGTTTAATATGGAGCTGTTGGAGAACCTGACCAAAGAGATTAAAGGTGAAATTAGATCCTTGATCACTTTGAATGACCTTAGGGATTCCAAACAGTGAGAGAAACTGAGTCAAAGCTTTTAACACAGACTTAGTCGTGACAGACCGGAGAGGATAGGCAGCAGGAAACCTAGTGGTCTGACATATCACAGTCAACAAATAATTACTACCCTTTTTAGAACGAGGCAAAGGACCAACAGTCAATAATCAGATACTCAAAAGGTTTACTGAGTACAGGAATAGGAAACAGTGGTACCGGCTTAATAGCTTGATTAGGTTTACCAGTTAATTGACAGGTGTGACAAGTTTTGATGAAATCAGAAACATCCTTCTTTAATCTAGGCCAAAATAAACGTTTTAATATGCGATTGTAGGTTTTTCTCACACCCATATGTCCAGCAACGTCGTTGTGAGAAGTTGTAAACACCAACTCACAAAGCTTAACTGGTACCACAACCTGACTAATCGCCTCCCCAAGAAAACAACTACCATGAGACATCCACTTTCTCATCAGGACCTCTTGGAGAAAATAGCCCTGTGCGACATCTCCCAACTGTTCCACAGGCACAATTTGGTCCCGCAACTCTTCTAATGTGGGGTCAGTCCGGGATACAGATAACGGGATAACAGGGAAAACAGTGACAGACTTCTTTGTGGTATTCTCGTTAGCCAGTTCAGTGACCAGGTCATCATGGATCATAGAACGCGTCACTGCACACGCAGAGAACACCTCTGGGAAATTCTGCGCACTCTCATCAAGAATCCCTACAATTAACGGCTTAGTGGAAACACGATAGGCCACACACGCTCACCAGCCAAGTTATTCCCAAGGATCACGTCGATACCCTCAATAGGCAATGAAGGACGCACGTCCACAACAACCTCACCTTTCACCAGTCCACAATCCAACATCAGTTTATGCAATGGAACTGACAGAGTGTTCAAACCTATTCCCCTAATTAGAACACTATTGCCCGAATTAGTCTCCGCAGAGAAGGGTAACACAGATTCCAACACAAACGATTCAGAGGCACCTGTGTCTCTTAAGATCTTCACTGGCACTAGGTTCTTACTTCTTAATATAGACACAAAACCCTCCGTAATGAAAGGTAAATAGTCTGGATCAATATGGACTTTCACATGCCCCTGGGCATGAGACAATGTGTCAGGAGTGAACTGATGTGGAACAGGCGCAGCTAACGCTGTAGGCTTAGATTTAACATAAGCACCTGTACTGAACTTACCCCTAGACCTGAGAACCGGACATTCGTTTTTCCAATGTGGTGACACTCTTGACCAAAGTCAGTTTTCCCACGAGAATCGGGCTCAACCCTAGTTGAATGAAACTCTGCCCGTGAACCGAAGTATCTCGGTGAGCGAGGCACAAATCTCCGCAAACGCCCCCACTCACTCCGAATACGGGGTTCTGCAAAAACATTTTTGTGAGTCAAAACATATTCATCCGCCAAAACCGCAGCCTCAGCGACAGTCTATATTTTTCGTTCGTTAACGTACGTCGCTATACGATCAGGGATTGTGTCCTTAAATTGCTCTAACATAATCAGATCACACAGCCCTTGGAAAGTAATAACTGCAGAGGCGGAACACCAGCGATTAAACTGTGAAGATAATTCTTGCGCAAACTCAACATGAGTCTGCTGATCATCCCTTTTTAAAGTTCTAAATCGTTGGCGGTAAGCCTCAGGGACCAATTCGTAAATCTGTAACACAGCCGTTTTAACCTTATCATAACTGACACTGTCGGCTACACTAAGAGCTGAATATGCTTCCTGCGCTTTACCAGTCAGCACACACTGCAACATCAAAGGGCGGTCAGAATCAGGCCAACTCCTGGCGTCAGCAACACGCTCACACAACTAAAATAATGTCTCAGGGTCCTTTTCATTAAACTGAGGCAACAACAGGCCAAGCTCAGACTGTGATCTGAGCTCCAGTTACCCCTGTCAAGTCACTACCATTGGGACAGTGATGGATCAGACTGTGATCTGAGCTCCAGTTACCCTTGTCAAGTCACTACCATTGGGACAGTGATGGATCAGACTGTGATCTGAGCTCCAGTTACCCCTGTCAAGTCACTACCATTGGGACAGTGATGGATCAGACTGTGATCTGAGCTCCAGTTACCCCTGTCAAGTCACTACCATTGGGACAGTGATGGATCAGACTGTGATCTGAGCTCCAGTTACCCCTGTCAAGTCACTACCATTGGGACAGTGATGGATCAGACTGTGATCTGAGCTCCAGTTAACCCTGTCAAGTCACTACCATTGGGACAGTGATGGATCAGACTGTGATCTGAGCTCCAGTTACCCCTGTCAAGTCACTACCATTGGGACAGTGATGGATCAGACTGTGATCTGAGCTCCAGTTACCCCTGTCATGTCACTACCATTGGGACAGTGATGGATCAGACTGTGATCTGAGTTCCAGTTACCCCTGTCAAGTCACTACCATTGGGACAGTGATGGATCAGACTGTGATCTGAGCTCCAGTTACCCCTGTCAAGTCACTACCATTGGGACAGTGATGGATCAGACTGTGATCTGAGCTCCAGTTACCCCTGTCAAGTCACTACCATTGGGACAGTGATGGATCAGACTGTGATCTGAGCTCCAGTTACCCCTGTCAAGTCACTACCATTGGGACAGTGATGGATCAGACTGTGATCTGAGCTCCAGTTACCCCTGTCAAGTCACTACCATTGGGACAGTGATGGATCAGACTGTGATCTGAGCTCCAGTTATCCCTGTCAAGTCACTACCATTGGGACAGTGATGGATCAGACTGTGATCTGAGCTCCAGTTACCCCTGTCAAGTCACTACCATTGGGACAGTGATGGATCAGACTGTGATCTGAGCTCCAGTTACCCCTGTCAAGTCACTACCATTGGGACAGTGATGGATCAGACTGTGATCTGAGCTCCAGTTATCCCTGTCAAGTCACTACCATTGGGACAGTGATGGATCAGACTGTGATCTGAGCTCCAGTTACCCCTGTCAAGTCACTACCATTGGGACAGTGATGGATCAGACTGTGATCTGAGCTCCAGTTACCCCTGTCAAGTCACTACCATTGGGACAGTGATGGATCAGACTGTGATCTGAGCTCCAGTTACCCCTGTCAAGTCACTACCATTGGGACAGTGATGGATCAGACTGTGATCTGAGCTCCAGTTACCCCTGTCAAGTCACTACCATCGGGACAGTGATGGATCAGACTGTGATCTGAGCTTCAGTTATCCCTGTCAAGTCAATACCATCGGGACAGTGATGGATCAGACTGTGATCTGAGCTCCAGTTACCCCTGTCAAGTCACTACCATCGGGACAGTGATGGATCAGACTGTGATCTGAGCTCCAGTTACCCCTGTCAAGTCACTACCATTGGGACAGTGATGGAACAGACTGTGATCTGAGCTCCAGTTACCCCTGTCAAGTCACTACCATTGGGACAGTGATGGATCAGACTGTGATCTGAGCTCCAGTTACCCCTGTCAAGTCACTACCATTGGGACAATGATGGATCAGACTGTGATCTGAGCTTCAGTTATCCCTGTCAAGTCAATACCATCGGGACAGTGATGGATCAGACTGTGATCTGAGCTCCAGTTACCCCTGTCAAGTCACTACCATTGGGACAGTGATGGATCAGACTGTGATCTGAGCTCCAGTTACCCCTGTCAAGTCACTACCATCGGGACAGTGATGGATAAGACTGTGATCTGAGCTTCAGTTATCCCTGTCAAGTCAATACCATCGGGACAGTGATGGATCAGACTGTGATCTGAGCTCCAGTTACCCCTGTCAAGTCACTACCATTGGGACAGTGATGGATCAGACTGTGATCTGAGCTCCAGTTACCCCTGTCAAGTCACTACCATTGGGACAGTGATGGATCAGACTGTGATCTGAGCTCCAGTTACCCCTGTCAAGTCACTACCATTGGGACAGTGATGGATCAGACTGTGATCTGAGCTCCAGTTACCCCTGTCAAGTCACTACCATTGGGACAGTGATGGATCAGACTGTGATCTGAGCTCCAGTTACCCCTGTCAAGTCACTACCATTGGGACAGTGATGGATCAGACTGTGATCTGAGCTCCAGTTACCCCTGTCAAGTCACTACCATTGGGACAGTGATGGATCAGACTGTGATCTGAGCTCCAGTTACCCCTGTCAAGTCACTACCATTGGGACAGTGATGGATCAGACTGTGATCTGAGCTCCAGTTACCCCTGTCAAGTCACTACCATTGGGACAGTGATGGATCAGACTGTGATCTGAGCTCCAGTTACCCCTGTCAAGTCACTACCATTGGGACAGTGATGGATCAGACTGTGATCTGAGCTCCTGTTATCCCTGTCAAGTCACTACCATTGGGACAGTGATGGATCAGACTGTGATCTGAGCTCCAGTTACCCCTGTCAAGTCACTACCATTGGGACAGTGATGGATCAGACTGTGATCTGAGCTCCAGTTACCCCTGTCATGTCACTACCATCGGGACAGTGATGGATCAGACTGTGATCTGAGCTTCAGTTATCCCTGTCAAGTCAATACCATTGGGACAGTGATGGATCAGACTGTGATCTGAGCTCCAGTTACCCCTGTCAAGTCACTACCATTGGGACAGTGATGGATCAGACTGTGATCTGAGCTCCAGTTATCCCTGTCAAGTCACTACCATTGGGACAGTGATGGATCAGACTGTGATCTGAGCTCCAGTTACCCCTGTCAAGTCACTACCATTGGGACAGTGATGGATCAGACTGTGATCTGAGCTCCAGTTACCCCTGTCAAGTCACTACCATTGGGACAGTGATGGATCAGACTGTGATCTGAGCTCCAGTTACCCCTGTCAAGTCACTACCATTGGGACAGTGATGGATCAGACTGTGATCTGAGCTCCAGTTACCCCTGTCAAGTCACTACCATTGGGACAGTGATGGATCAGACTGTGATCTGAGCTCCAGTTACCCCTGTCAAGTCACTACCATTGGGACAGTGATGGATCAGCCTGTGATCTGAGCTCCAGTTACCCCTGTCAAGTCACTACCTTTGGGACAGTGATGGATCAGACTGTGATCTGAGCTCCAGCTACCCCTGTCAAGTCACTACCATTGGGACAGTGATGGATCAGACTGTGATCTGAGCTCCAGTTACCCCTGTCAAGTCACTACCATTGGGACAGTGATGGATCAGACTGTGATCTGAGCTCCAGTTATCCCTGTCAAGTCACTACCATTGGGACAGTGATGGATCAGACTGTGATCTGAGCTCCAGTTACCCCTGTCAAGTCACTACCATTGGGACAGTGATGGATCAGACTGTGATCTGAGCTCCAGTTACCCCTGTCAAGTCACTACCATCGGGACAGTGATGGATCAGACTGTGATCTGAGCTTCAGTTATCCCTGTCAAGTCAATACCATTGGGACAGTGATGGATCAGACTGTGATCTGAGCTCCAGTTACCCCTGTCAAGTCACTACCATTGGGACAGTGATGGATCAGACTGTGATCTGAGCTCCAGTTACCCCTGTCAAGTCACTACCATTGGGACAGTGATGGATCAGACTGTGATCTGAGCTCCAGTTACCCCTGTCAAGTCACTGCAATCTGATAACAAATAAGGGCATGTCGTAATCCAGGTGGAATAAAATGTGTTCCCCACATTGACAGAATGTCTGTATTTGTGTGTTATTTTACAGGAAGCTGAGGGGGGTCATTTCCTGCAAGACCTTGTGTAACATGTAAAGCAAATCTATGCGATCAACAAGGAGGGTGCCGTGGCGAGTGATGGTCCAGAGGAGGTAGGCGTCATCCTTAAGTGATCACCGGTCTGAGTTTTGCAAAGGCTTCTGCCATTCTTCTTGGCATGACATACAGTGAGGGGAAAACAGTATTTGATCCCCTGCTGATTCTGTACGTTTGCCCACTGACAAAGAAATGATCAGTCTATAATTTGAATGGTAGGTTTATTTGAACAGTGAAAGACAGAATAACAGCAAAAACTTCCAGAAAAAAACGCATGTCCAAAATGTTATGAATTGATTAGCATTTTAATGAGGGAAATAAGTATTTGACCCCCTCTCAATCAGAAAGATGTCTGGCTCCCAGGTGTCTTTTATACAGGTAACGAGCTGAGATTAGGAGCACACTCATAAAGGGAATGCTCCTAATCTCAGCGTGTTACCTGTATAAAAAAAATAATGTGTGAAAGACACCGGTCCACAGAAGCAATCAATCAATCAGATTCCATACTCTCAGCCGTGGCCAAGACCAAAGACCTCTCCAAGGATGTCAGGGACAAGATACTTATTTCCCTCATTAAAATGCAAATGAATTTATAACATTTTTGACATGCGTTTTTCTGGATTGTTTTGTTGTTATTCTGTCTCTCACTGTTCAAATAAACCTACCATTACAATTATAGACTGATCATGTCTTTGTCAGTGGGCAAACGTACAAAATCAGCAGGGGATCAAATACTTTTTCCCCTCACTGTATGCTCTGAATCTCAGCCACCCCTAAAAGCCGGAGTACACGTTCAAGGCATTCCAGAAAGTGTTTGTGGAGCTGGACTGCTCAAAGCTCACAGTCAAGATGACAGGCCTCAAGAACAAATGACTGTCTTAAGCAGAATGCCAGGCCAGAGGACAATTGTCATAGACTGAATGTCAGGGTTACTTTGTAACACCTTCGTAGTTAAACGCTGAGGTGCCTTTTGGAACTCTTCTCTCCCTTCATTTTTTCTGGTAGCAGGTCAGGAACGGTGTCCTCTACCACAGGCCCGCTTGTTGTTGGTGAAGCCGCCTGGGGCACAGAATCTGTGCTGGGACCAACCTCTGCCTACCGGGGGATGGTCACCGAGAGGCGGGGCTCGAGCACATTGCGGTCTGGGACCCCGTCCCCGATGGGCCCGTGGCGGTCATCTAGGCTAAAGAGGTTAGAGGGTAAGGAAGACACGTTTATTCTGCAAGGTGTGTTTTAAAGGGTCACTGCCACAGTATTTTCCATTGTGTTTTTGTATACAAGAGATACCAAATAGGTGTTTTTAATGAAGGATGTCATTGTAAAATGTAATGTCCATTTTGTTCCCATACAGTTGCGGTTTGAAATGTCCATTTTTGAATCCGTTGTACGTACCATTTTGAGGTTTCATCATCAAGGTACACACCTTTTACCACTGGTATTTTGACAATTCTACCATCAATCAATCAATCAATGAAGTGGATCTATAAAGCCCTTTTTACATCAACAGATGTCACAAAGTGCTATGCAGAAACCCAGCCTAAAACCCCAAACGGCAAGCGATGCAGATGTAGAAAAGCGGTGGCTAGGAAAAACTCCCTAGAAAGGCACAAACCTAGAGAACAACCAGGCTCTGAGGGGTGCCCAGTGCCCTTCTGCCTGTGCCGGGTGGAGATTACAACAGTACGTGGCCATTAAGGGCACATTTCTCTCCAAGATGTTCAAACGTTCATAGAAGACCAGCAGGGTCAAATAATAAGCACAGTGGTTGTAGAGGTTGCAACAGGTCAGTCGGTACAGTCGGTACATCAGGAGTAAATGTCACTTGGCTTTTCATAGGCGGCCATTTAGAGGTTGAAATAGCAGCAGGTGCGGTACAGATTTCTATTGGGAACTGTTGAAAAAAGGCGCACCTACAACATTAATGGGTTAAAGGAAAAATGACCAAAGTAATATACAGTGGGGAAAAAAAGTATTTAGTCAGCCACCAATTGTGCAAGTTCTCCCACTTAAAAAGATGAGAGAGGCCTGTAATTTTCATCATAGGTACACGTCAACTATGACAGACAAAATGAGATTTTTTTTCTCCAGAAAATCACATTGTAGGATTTTTTATAAATTTATTTGCAAATTATGGTGGAAAATACGTATTTGGTCAATAACAAAAGTTTCTCAATACTTTGTTATATACCCTTTGTTGGCAATGACACAGGTCAAACATTTTCTGTAAGTCTTCACAAGGTTTTCACACACTGTTGCTGGTATTTTGGCCCATTCCTCCATGCAGATCTCCTCCAGAGCAGTGATGTTTTGGGGCTGTCGCTGGGCAACACGGACTTTCAACTCCCTCCAAAGATTTTATATGGGATTGAGATCTGGAGACTGGCTAGGCCACTCCAGGACCTTGAAATGCTTCTTACGAAGCCACTCCTTCGTTTCCCGGGCGGTGTGTTTGGGATCATTGTCATGCTGAAAGACCCAGCCACGTTTCATCTTCAATGCCCTTGCTGATGGAAGGAGGTTTTCACTCAAAATCTCACGATACATGGCCCCATTCATTCTTTCCTTTACACGGATCAGTCGTCCTGGTCCCTTTGCAGAAAAACAGCCCCAAAGCATGATTTTTCCACCCCCATGCTTCACAGTAGGTATGGTGTTCTTTGGATGCAACTCAGCATTCTTTGTCCTACAAACACGACGAGTTGAGTTTTTACCAAAAAGTTATATTTTGGTTTCATCTGACCATATGACATTCTCCCAATCCTCTTCTGGATCATCCAAATGCACTCTAGCAAACTTCAGACGGGCCTGGACATGTACTGGCTTAAGCAGGGGGACACGTCTGGCACTGCAGGATTTGAGTCCCTGGCGGCGTAGTGTGTTACTGATGGTAGGCTTTGTTACTTTGGTCCCAGCTCTCTGCAGGTCATTCACTAAGTCCCCCCGTGTGGTTCTGGGATTTTTGCTCACCGTTCTTGTGATCATTTTGACCCCACGGGGTGAGATCTTGCGTGGAGCCCCAGATCGAGGGAGATTATCAGTGGTCTTGTATGTCTTCCATTTCCTAATAATTGCTCCCACAGTTGATTTCTTCAAACCAAGCTGCTTACCTATTGCAGATTCAGTCTTCCCAGCCTGGTGCAGGTCTACAATTTTGTTTCTGGTGTCCTTTGACAGCTCTTTGGTCTTGGCCATAGTGGAGTTTGGAGTGTGACTGTGTGAGGTTGTGGACAGGTGTCTTTTATACTGATAACAAGTTCAAACAGGTGCCATTAATACAGGTAACGAGTGGAGGACAGAGGAGCCTCTTAAAGAAGAAGTTACAGGTCTGTGAGAGCCAGAAATCTTGCTTGTTTGTAGGTGACCAAATACTTATTTTCCACCATAATTTGCAAATAAATTCATTAAAAATCCTACAATGTGATTGTCTGGATATTTTTTTCTCAATTTGTCTGTCATAGTTGACATGTACCTAAAATGAAAATTACAGGCCTCTCTCATCTTTTTAAGTGGGAGATCTTGCACAATTGGTGGCTGACTAAATACTTTTTTTCCCCACTGTAGGTGGCATCCATCAGCAGTGCTCGTGAACAGAGAAATGTTATAGGAACAAACGAGTAAAAGTGTTTAGATTATTGGGGTTGTTCAATGTTTTGGCATTGTAGTTTGAAAAATATCCCACAGTGCAAACACGAGCTATTTGAGCCTCCATTTCCGTAGGTATCCATGGTTACTATGAGAATATTTTGTTCCCCGTGACGTCTATGGGGTTGAAGCTCCATTGTATCTCTCGTAAGTAATGGTTCTGCCCACAGAGATCCTATACTAGTTAGTGTTGTAGTTCCTATTTCTACGGTTTTGCCTACCTGCAGCAATCAGGATTTACCTGCAGTGTTGATTGCAAATCCGTAATTTCTCATCTCATAATAACAGATGTTTTGCAAACCGTTGATGTTTAAATAAATGGATTCCCGGTGTCCGGATACCTTTTCTCTTAAGGGATCTGATTGAGTGAATCCAAAGTAAAAATGTGAAAATTTTTCTGACTTGGTCTAAATACATAATAGGATGAATCATTCAGGTAAAATAACACAATGTCTATTTGAGTTCAATCAACGTAATATAATCCTTTTTTACCTCTCATCTTTATTGGACCACATCTAAACAACTTAGTCAAGCTTATCTACTCATAAAAACAAGCAAAAAGATCTACTCAATAATACGACGTGTGCTTTTGTTGACTGTAATAGCTTGAGTACATTCCACAAAGTCATTTTTTACAGTGTATCTAAAGACACGTTTGGTGTGGTGATTCACTTTTTCTTTGACGTTGAACTTGCATTGAACAGACAAATCCATTTCGTTACAACCCTTTTGTAGTATGACTTAGGAATATTTGTTGATGATCCTAATGTCTATGCTTGAATAGTGATTGGTTGTTGGTGAAATATTGCTGAGAACCCATCGTTTCCTGCCCTTTTTTCACTATTGAGCAATTTTGAAACATTTGTTTTGCTATTGGATTCATAATGGTGACCTGGGACAAGTAATTAGTGAAAACCAGAGTTCAGCAGTTGCCATTAAAGCGATCGAACCAAGTCATCCTAATAGGCTAGTATTAGCCTAAAGCAGGGTTTCCCAAACTCGGGGCACGTTTTGGGAGTTTTTGCCCTAGCACTACACAGCTGCTTCAAATAATCAACTCATCATCATCAAGCTGGAGTATTAGAATCAGCTGTGGAGTGCTAGGGCAAAACGCAAAACGCGCACCCCTTGGGGACCCCAGGACCGCGTTTGGGAAACGCTGGCCTAAAGATCAAATACTGAAAGGGAATCACCATGATGTGCAGTACCCACATTTAACCACAAGATGGCCTCCGTGCTCCACTGTAAAGTTTTGTCCTCTGCATGAGTCTCTCAGCAGCACTGCGACATGGACTTTTAAAGTAAGTTGGCATGCAATGTTTTTTTCTGGACTGCATGCAAGGCTATTATTACACACAACTAATAGTGTCAATTATTCATCTGAACACAATTCTTGTTACTATTCGGCCTATATTATCACTCGTTTCTTTTCCCCCTCCTTTGTAAAGCATTTTACTGTGCTACTATAGTTCAAAGGAAGTGGATGATGCCAGATGGTTGTGTATATACACACACACACACACAAACATTGAAGCTAGACTTCAGGCAACTAAAAGGTGCAATACGTAGATTTTAGACGTGTTAGTGAACAACATACATGGTGGCTAATGTAGAGGTGCGTGTATACATGGAACAATTGTGCCTTTTTGATGGAAATATGGAGGTGGCTCTTAAAAGAGCCTTTGGGGGATTTTCGAGTTAAGGTCATCCTCATTTATGCGCGCTCTCCACGAATACGGCGGGCCAGCTGGATGTCCTTGGGCATGATGGTCACCCGCTTGGCGTGGATGGCGCACAGGTTGGTGTCCTCGAACAGGCCGACCAGGTAAGCCTCGCTAGCCTCCTGCAGGGCCATCACGGCGGAGCTCTGGAAGCGCAGGTCGGTCTTGAAGTCCTGGGCGATTTCTCTCACCAGGCGCTGGAAGGGCAGCTTGCGGATGAGTAGCTCAGTGGACTTCTGGTAACGACGGATCTCTCTCAGAGCCACGGTGCCGGGCCTGTAACGGTGAGGCTTCTTCACACCGCCGGTGGCCGGGGCACTCTTGCGAGCAGCCTTAGTGGCGAGCTGCTTCCTGGGGGCTTTGCCACCGGTGGATTTGCGAGCGGTTTGCTTGGTTCTGGCCATGGCGCGTCTCTGCATTTCGAGGCTATACTCCCGACTGTCAGTGTGCTTTTGCCAGCGCGCAGTGTGTAGTTGTGTGCAGGCAGTGTACTATTGGCCTCGTTTGCGATAACAGGCTAGCATTAAAATATAACACAAGATTTCACTCTTGACTTTGACGACTATTATTGCGCGCAAAGGGCCAGCAGTGTGCTATTGTACGCACGCGCTTAGTGGACTATTGTTTTGGGCGTCCAGTGTATTGTGTTGGGCGCGCGGTCCTAAAAAAAAGAAGAAAAGCATCCCTTCCAGTAACCGACAGAGGAGTCCTCCGCAACGGGCCAATCGGGGTGGTGGGGAGATGGTGTCCAATCAGCAGATGCCACTGCCGGCTTTATACATTTCACATGGGCATTTCGAGGCTATACTCCGACTGTCGCGCCATGGCGAAGCCTACAGGAAGCAGCTGGCCGCCAAGTCGGCAGGTAGCTTAGTGGGTAAGAGCGTTGTGCCTGTAACCGAAAGGTCGCTGGTTCTAATCCCCGAGCCGACTAGGTGAAAAAAAGCAAGCACTTAACCCTAATTGCTCCTGTAAGTCGCTCTGGATAAGAGCGTCTGCTAAATGACTAAAATGTAAATGTAAGTCTGCGCGCAGGAGCGCCTCCCCGTTACGAGCCCTGCCAGCGCCTGGGGAGAAAAATCTCCCAGTTCTTCAAGATCGACCTGCGCTTCTAGAGCTCCGCGGTGATAGCCCTGCAGGAGGCTAGCGAGGCTCACCTGGTCGGTCTGTTCAAGGACACCAAACTGTGTGCCATCCACGCAAAGAGGGTGTCCATCGTGCCCTAGGACATCCTGATGGCCCACTGTATTCGCGGAGAGCGCGCAAATGATGACCTGATCTCCAAAATCCCACCTCCATATTTCCATCAAAAAGGCACAATTGCTCCATTTATACGCGCACCTCTACATTTCTCACCATGTATATTAACCTGTCTTAAAGCTACGTATTGCACGTTTTACTTGCCTGAGGCGTTGAAATAAAACGCATAAATCCAAAGGGATTATCTACAATAGTCAAAGACGCGCGGCAGGCCGAAATACTCCAGCCAAATAATTGGACAAATCAGGAAGGACAAAGGAAGTCTCGGTGCATGCGTTGCTTTATTCAGCACAGTTGAATGGACAGCACTTCTGCTTCATCTCCACTCACGAGACGGGTAATAGAGGAGCTCCGTGGTGCTGAAATGTACAAAGTTGTCCACTATCGGTATATCTATTTATTATGGCCATCGAAATGTTAGCTATTCAAATCAGATCCAACAATTATATCAAGGGATTAGAAATCCAAGGTTTAAAAACAAACGTGTCATTGTACTCAGAGGATCTAGATACATTTTCTAACCTCTCTGGAATACAACCACATTATGATAAATGTACTATATAAGGTATTGACCTTCCTGTAGCTCAGTTGGTAGAGCATGGCGCTTGCAACGCAATGGTTGTGGGTTCGATTCCCACGGGGGCCAGAATGAAAAATGTATGCACTCTGGATAAGAGCGTCTGCTAAATGACTAAACTGTAAATTGGATCACTGACAATACAACTTGTAGTTTACCAATAAAATGGTCTGATGGTGATGTGGATACATATCCCTAAATAAAATGATCTCACTCTATTAAATGTTAATAGAAAGTTAGCAAAAAATTACAAGATCTTGCTACCAAGGAAAGGTAAAAATACCTGTCTATTTGTGGAAAAAAACGAATAGAAAAAAACATATATTTATTGATATTGTATAGCCTTACTTGTTGATATCTCTGACGACCAGAACCTTAATAATAATCACCATACTTACTTCACATATCACGGACATATAGTAGACTACTGACACTCACTCCTATGGAATGGGTATGGGGACTGGACACGCCAGGACCCAGACCCTACTGTTGTCGATCACACATATTAATGTCGTGTTCAGGGTGCTATCAGAGTTATCGGAAATACCTAGTTCCGACTGGGAAGTTTCACTTGAATGACCCTCCAAGTTCGAATTACAAGTGAGAAATTGTGAAAATGTTGTTGCCAATCTTATTGGTTTAAGAATTGTTCCGACTTCAAAACCACTTTAACACAATCATGTCGGAGTTACAACTTCCCATTTTCCACGAGAATGTGAAGTTGGCATAATACAGCATTCAAGTGCTAGTCGGTACTTGGAAACGGACATTTCTGACTTGCTAACTGGTTGAACGTGTTACAACAAGTATATCATATGATTGACATAACCATAATAGAAAGGCCTTGGAAGTGCCATAAGTGAAAGCCGACATTTCATTATTTTACATTAACCTCTTTAACATGTATTAAATGAATTATGAAGAAAATTGTGTAATTTAGGCTCTGCGAAATATGAAATGCATTATGAAGAAAATCGTGTACTGTTGCCTACACGGAAAAGGGGCCTTTCTGACCAAAAGTGCACCAGTATCCCAAAGTATTAAAGTATTAATCGAAATCAAGCATAGAAAACAGCGTTAACATTAATAAGGGTGGCAGGTAGCTTAGTGGGTAAGAGTGTTGTGCCAGTAACCGAAAGGTCGCTGGTTCTAGTCCCCTGGGCCGACTAGGTGAAAAATCTGTCGATGTGCCCTTAAGCAAGGCACTTAACCCTAAATGCTCCTGTAAGTCGCTCTGGATAAGAGCATCTGCTAAATGACGTAAATGTAATAAAACAATTTTTCCCACGTAAATGTGTGTATTTTCTCACAAATTATGTTCAGAAAATCTCAAACAGTACATAGGCATACAACTACAATGTTTGAAACATTATTAAATAAAGACAACATTTCTGTATATTCACAACTATAATAAAGAAAAATAGGCTATCCGTTTATGGTTGTTGTGTGTAGCTTACTGGTTAAATTGGTGTCTTTTCGCACGAATTAAGTAGCACATAAATTTGTGTCTTTTCACACAGAAACACACGAAATCTGCTGAAATACATTACGCTACCTGTGGCTTTCTCGAGCACGGTTATATGTCAGACATTTGAACGGCTACGGATAGGGAAAAGCAAACCCCGTATTGAGTCAATACTGTCATCTATTGGTAAACATAATCCTTAACGTAAATATCCCAGGTTAGTACACAACGATTTTCCTTGCATGTTTTGCTAGGTCCTGCAGGACATCACCCCTTCATCTTCCTGGAATAAAAAAACCACACACAAACACAGACATTCTTTCAATGTTGGGAACACATTTTACATGAACATTTAAATCAAGATGGATTACGAGATGCCCAGGCTGATGCGCAAAGGCAACTATGCCGAGCGTGTGGGTGCTGTCGCACCAGTCTACCTGGCTGCCGTGCTCGAGTGCCTGACTGCTGAGATCCTGGAGTTGGCCGGAGACATTGCCCGTGCAAACAAGAAGCCTCACATTACACTGATTAACTCTATAGTATTATCCCAGTTTACGGTCTTGCCTACACCTAGCGAACAGTTTTTTAATTGATATGAAAAATAAATATTCCATTTGATTTGGAACAGCAAGCCAGACAAAATTAAACGGGCCTATTTATAAAATGAATATCAATAGAGAGGACAGAATTTATTAAATATTTTAAGCTTGGACCTACCACTAAAAGCTTCAGTCATACAAAAGTTATACTTAAATCCGAATTGGTTCTCTAGAAATGTGTAAGACTGTCTCACCACGTTCAATAAATGGCATTTCCCCCCTTTATTCAGATTACAACCTCTCACTTTCAGTTATTTGAAATGAAATCAATTCTCAAATATCACTATATCTAAAACAAGCAGTGGCGGCTCCTGAAAAAATTCTCAGGGGGGGGCAATTTGTCTGATGATTTAGGTGACCTACACACATTTTAAAAAAGATATGTCCAGCAATAACATGAAGACAGGGGCAGCATATAAGTCAATACCAGAAGCATTTATTGACTGATCTCAAAAGTGTTGGCTTACCAGGGTTGGTGGAGCCCTCAGTTTCATCTTTGCCTCGCAAAGCTAACTCAAACACTCCGCAAAACTTCACACACTGGATTAGCCGGCTGAGGATGTGGCGGTTCTTGCTAATGTCGTAGTAAATATATTTGTTATAGTGAATATGGAATATGATATGTTGAGTAAAATGTTGTGCTAAGATCTATTTAGGTCAGGAGCTGGTTATAAGTTCTGTTCCTATCCAATAACAATGGACAAAAGGGTCCTATCTTGTCAGCCTTGTCAGCAGGTGGCCAAGGACAACACCCACGCCATAGGCCTCTCAGTTCTTCCAACTCACAAGTTCTTGCTCTGAGGACACACACACACACACAAACACACACACACACACATCATCACTGTTAAACACACACACACACACACACACACATCATCACTGTTAAACACACACACACACACACAAAAATCCCCTCTCTTAGGCTGAACATTTGAAGACAGAGAACCCGACTCAGAGCCAATGCAACAGTGACAGTAGCCTGGAGGGGACCTCGCCCAACTCATCAGGACCAATCAGAAGATCAGAACTACTAGATTCAACCTACTTCATTTATTGCATAAAATGTCTGCACACAATGTTTCGGGGCTCTCTTCAGATAATAATAATAATAATAATAATAATAATAATAATAATAATAATAATAATAATAATAATATGCCATTTAGCAGACGCTTTTATCCAAAGCGACTTACAGTCATGCGTGCATACATTTTTGTGTATGGGTGGTCCCGGGGATCGAACCCACTACCTTGGCGTTACAAGCGCAGTGCTCTACCAGTTGAGCTACAGAAAGTGGATACTCATGGATGCGCATCGCAATTGTAAAATGTCAACACAATTGGAGACACCACGTCATTTTTGGAGACATGTTATTGACAGTAAACTATTGTAGATGCGACTGCTAACTAAAAAAATATTTTAGCTGGCTAGCTAATCATCTTAGCTAAATGTGGGGCAAACAATTCAGTTATTTACCGTTAATTTGAGGGATTGGGGTGAAAGAAATCGAGTTACATAGTGATACTTTACGATATACTGTATTGACAATATCGCAATATTTTAGCGCTAGTTGGCTGTACCTGCACCAAAACACCATTATTGTTCCTTCATAGCTTGTTCTCAATCTTTTCACATTGGGAGCCAATTTGTTTTCAGCACTTTTATTTCCATGACTGATCAAAACTCGTTCTCATGGCTTTCTGATCCCTCTGCAACAGACATATGGTGCGCAATAAAATCACAGTATCGAATCGCAATACGTATAGAATCATGAGACTCGCAATGCATATATCTTATCGTGAGGTCCCTGGCAATTCCCAGCCCAAGTTCATTTGCCACAACAAGTCTCTTCGCTAGCAAACGCGATGTCTTCTCCAAAACGGCAATGTGTCTCCAGCAATGTTTACTTTTTTGACGTTCTATGGCATCTCCACTTTCCAAGCATATATGACCACATGTAATATTTTGGTAAGTGATGCAAATAGTTAACTATGTAGGGCCAGGATGTAAAATATATGTAGCTGCAGCAATTTCTCTTATCTGATATGGTAAGTAATGGGGCTTAATGTATAGCTCCCTAAGAGTTTGACGAACGGGTCCGTGCACGCGATTCCAGATATCTTTACCTCTGAATAAACTGCCTTTATTATACCATATCCACCCTGTCCAAAGTCTCTACTTGGTCTCAGTTCTCCAGTAAACTTGTGATTATCAACACTAACCTCATCGTTGTGGCGGCGGACAGCTAGCCTGTATCCCTCATCAAGTTGAGTGGCAATGTTATTTTTCCGTTCGTACCAATTTTTTGAAAATCCTCGGGTGTAGGACTTTCCGCCTTTAGTAGAAACCTGTTGAATTATTAAATTTGGTCTGGGAGGTCCTAATTGTTTCGTTGCCAATTTATCTTCATTTGTTCGCCGACAAAAAGGAACTTCTTTCAAAGACACAATCCGCTCTTTTCTTAGTTACGTTCATGGTTACGTAACGTATGACGAAAGCGCGTAAGTGCAAGCCCTCAGACACCCATAGAGATTGTATTGAAAGATCTGATATTTGAAAAACATAGATTTTACATGGGAGTCTATGACAGACTTCTGGGCGATTTTCAACCTGACTGAAATCGCCCCAAAAGGGGGGGGAGCCATTTGAAGCAAGACTTTAGCCTGATTCGACATTTAGTGGCAGTGTGGCACTGTGGCAGATCAGACGTATAGATTACAACACTGATAACTACTGTTGCCGTGATATAATTGATTAGAAAAAAAATCCCTTCCTTTTCCCGTTTGGCAGTGCGTCGCCCATATCGCCCTATTGAACAGGCCGCCCCTGAAAACAAGCCATATAAAGTTGGATGCAATTTCAATTTAATCATCCAGAAACGACAGAACAAACTCAAATACACTAATAGAAAAATACATATGTCTTGATATTGTATAGCCTACTTGTTGGTATCTCAGACGACCAGAACCTTAATAATAATCACCATACTTACTGATTAAGCCAACTCAAACATTTTCAGTTTATGCTACTCAGAATATTTATTCATCTTTCTCATTGCAATATCTCAAGAGAACTTAATAATTTCAAGCATGAAAATGAAACATAAATATCCTGAGTTAACTTAACATTTATTCGTTTTTTCAATCAATCTTCTGATTACCCATAACTCAAAAACATAGACTTGTTACAACTCAAAATCATTTACCACCAAATTTAAAATATTTGTGGCAACTGATTGCCTTAAAAATAATAAATACTATTGACTTAAAGGTCAAACAAAAAAACATCATCTATTCAGATGTTTAGTATAAACTTTTCTTGCCCAGTCTTTTAGCAAAAAAATATGAAATAAAAAAAACATTAATAAAAAATAACAATTAACAAGTCTACTTCTGGGCATTTTGTTTATACTTTAAGATGAACTATGTAATAGTAGAACATATTCAAACTCAGAAAAGCTAAAATTACATTAAGAAAATATCATTATATCACAAATAGCTTATAAACTGTTAATACAACATTACCAGGAGGGCATCAGCAAGTCTTGGGTGGTGACCAAACATTTGTTTAGAAAGATTATTTGCCCACACCTTTTAGCACAAAATGAAACAATCTATTTAATAATAATAGTAATATAACTATAATAGTAATAAAAATAATTAAAAATTGAAAAGAGAATTAAATAAACAATTAAAGGCACACTTTTGGCCATCTGGTTGTAAACTTGCAGTGCAGCAATGTATAAACAAATTGCTTGTAAATTCTTCACAACTAAAACGGCTAAAATTTCAAAACGGTACATTAACATGTACAAAGGCAGTGTTTAGCCTTCCTTTGGCTATCTGGTTCAAATCTAGCAACTTCAGGGTGCACTGTATAGTTTTAGAAAATTAATTCAAACTCGAAAGCAAAATTAACAATATTAATAAGACAATAAAAATTATTTAACCATTTCCATAACTGAATAAACATCCCATCCTCAGAAGAAAATAAAGTCCCTATAACACTGTTTCCAACTAGAAAGGTGGCTACTTTAAAGTAAAGTAGCCTGAAACTTTGAGGACAGTTTATTTATTTATGAAAATGTATCAATGAAGAGCTTTCCTTTCTGATAAAAATGTACTTCCCAAAGCTATATAGTACACCTTTTAAAAACAAAATGCCATAGTGTATAAATATGGAGGATATATTTATTCATAATTCAAATTGAAAGTCCAAAGAGAAAAAGAAGCAAGATCAAATTAATAGTATTATTTTACTACGCTACTAGGAAAAATCATGCCATAATTAACTGAGCTCCAGTTACCCCTGTCAAGTCACTACCATTGGGACAGTGATGGATCAGACTGTGATCTGAGCTCCAGTTACCCCTGTCAAGTCACTACCATCGGGACAGTGATGGATCAGACTGTGATCTGAGCTTCAGTTATCCCTGTCAAGTCAATACCATTGGGACAGTGATGGATCAGACTGTGATCTGAGCTCCAGTTACCCCTGTCAAGTCACTACCATTGGGACAGTGATGGATCAGACTGTGATCTGAGCTCCAGTTACCCCTGTCAAGTCACTACCATTGGGACAGTGATGGATCAGACTGTGATCTGAGCTCCAGTTACCCCTGTCAAGTCACTACCATTGGGACAGTGATGGATCAGACTGTGATCTGAGCTCCAGTTACCCCTGTCAAGTCACTACCATTGGGACAGTGATGGATCAGACTGTGATCTGAGCTCCAGTTACCCCTGTCAAGTCACTGCAATCTGATAACAAATAAGGGCATGTCGTAATCCAGGTGGAATAAAATGTGTTCCCCACATTGACAGAATGTCTGCATTTGTGTGTTATTTTACAGGAAGCTGAGGGGGGTCATTTCCTGCAAGACCTTGCGTAACATGTAAAGCAAATCTATGCGATCAACAAGGAGGGTGCCGTGGCGAGTGATGGTCCAGAGGAGGTAGGCGTCATCCTTAAGTGATCACCGGTCTGAGTTTTGCAAAGGCTTCTGCCATTCTTCTTGGCATGACATACAGTGAGGGGAAAACAGTATTTGATCCCCTGCTGATTCTGTACGTTTGCCCACTGACAAAGAAATGATCAGTCTATAATTTG
Source organism: Coregonus lavaretus (assembly GCF_964263955.1). Lineage (NCBI taxonomy): Eukaryota > Metazoa > Chordata > Actinopteri > Salmoniformes > Salmonidae > Coregonus > Coregonus lavaretus. Next base: position 50,162 of record NW_028165072.1, read on the forward strand.
AATGGTAGGTTTATTTGAACAGTGAAAGACAGAATAACAGCAAAAACTTCCAGAAAAAAACGCATGTCCAAAATGTTATGAATTGATTAGCATTTTAATGAGGGAAATAAGTATTTGACCCCCTCTCAATCAGAAAGATGTCTGGCTCCCAGGTGTCTTTTATACAGGTAACGAGCTGAGATTAGGAGCACACTCATAAAGGGAATGCTCCTAATCTCAGCGTGTTACCTGTATAAAAAAAAAAATGTGTAAAAGACACCGGTCCACAGAAGCAATCAATCAGAGTCCATACTCTCCGCCGTGGCCAAGACCAAAGACCTCTCCAAGGATGTCAGGGACAAGATACTTATTTCCCTCATTAAAATGCAAATGAATTTATAACATTTTTGACATGCGTTTTTCTGGATTGTTTTGTTGTTATTCTGTCTCTCACTGTTCAAATAAACCTACCATTACAATTATAGACTGATCATGTCTTTGTCAGTGGGCAAACGTACAAAATCAGCAGGGGATCAAATACTTTTTCCCCTCACTGTATGCTCTGAATCTCAGCCACCCCTAAAAGCCGGAGTACACGTTCAAGGCATTCCAGAAAGTGTTTGTGGAGCTGGACTGCTCAAAGCTCACAGTCAAGATGACAGGCCTCAAGAACAAATGACTGTCTTAAGCAGAATGCCAGGCCAGAGGACAATTGTCATAGACTGAATGTCAGGGTTACTTTGTAACACCTTCGTAGTTAAACGCTGAGGTGCCTTTTGGAACTCTTCTCTCCCTTCATTTTTTCTGGTAGCAGGTCAGGAACGGTGTCCTCTACCACAGGCCCGCTTGTTGTTGGTGAAGCCGCCTGGGGCACAGAATCTGTGCTGGGACCAACCTCTGCCTACCGGGGGATGGTCACCGAGAGGCGGGGCTCGAGCACATTGCGGTCTGGGACCCCGTCCCCGATGGGCCCGTGGCGGTCATCTAGGCTAAAGAGGTTAGAGGGTAAGGAAGACACGTTTATTCTGCAAGGTGTGTTTTAAAGGGTCACTGCCACAGTATTTTCCATTGTGTTTTTGTATACAAGAGATACCAAATAGGTGTTTTTAATGAAGGATGTCATTGTAAAATGTAATGTCCATTTTGTTCCCATACAGTTGCGGTTTGAAATGTCCATTTTTGAATCCGTTGTACGTACCATTTTGAGGTTTCATCATCAAGGTACACACCTTTTACCACTGGTATTTTGACAATTCTACCATCAATCAATCAATCAATGAAGTGGATCTATAAAGCCCTTTTTACATCAACAGATGTCACAAAGTGCTATGCAGAAACCCAGCCTAAAACCCCAAACGGCAAGCGATGCAGATGTAGAAAAGCGGTGGCTAGGAAAAACTCCCTAGAAAGGCACAAACCTAGAGAACAACCAGGCTCTGAGGGGTGCCCAGTGCCCTTCTGCCTGTGCCGGGTGGAGATTACAACAGTACGTGGCCATTAAGGGCACATTTCTCTCCAAGATGTTCAAACGTTCATAGAAGACCAGCAGGGTCAAATAATAAGCACAGTGGTTGTAGAGGTTGCAACAGGTCAGTCGGTACAGTCGGTACATCAGGAGTAAATGTCACTTGGCTTTTCATAGGCGGCCATTTAGAGGTTGAAATAGCAGCAGGTGCGGTACAGATTTCTATTGGGAACTGTTGAAAAAAGGCGCACCTACAACATTAATGGGTTAAAGGAAAAATGACCAAAGTAATATACAGTGGGGAAAAAAAGTATTTAGTCAGCCACCAATTGTGCAAGTTCTCCCACTTAAAAAGATGAGAGAGGCCTGTAATTTTCATCATAGGTACACGTCAACTATGACAGACAAAATGAGATTTTTTTTCTCCAGAAAATCACATTGTAGGATTTTTAATGAATTTATTTGCAAATTATGGTGGAAAATAAGTATTTGGTCAATAACAAAAGTTTCTCAATACTTTGTTATATACCCTTTGTTGGCAATGACACAGGTCAAACATTTTCTGTAAGTCTTCACAAGGTTTTCACACACTGTTGCTGGTATTTTGGCCCATTCCTCCATGCAGATCTCCTCCAGAGCAGTGATGTTTTGGGGCTGTCACTGGGCAACACGGACTTTCAACTCCCTCCAAAGATTTTATATGGGGTTGAGATCTGGAGACTGGCTAGGCCACTCCAGGACCTTGAAATGCTTCTTACGAAGCCACTCCTTCGTTTCCCGGGCGGTGTGTTTGGGATCATTGTCATGCTGAAAGACCCAGCCACGTTTCATCTTCAATGCCCTTGCTGATGGAAGGAGGTTTTCACTCAAAATCTCAGGATACATGGCCCCATTCATTCTTTCCTTTACACGGATCAGTCGTCCTGGTCCCTTTGCAGAAAAACAGCCCCAAAGCATGATGTTTCCACCCCCATGCTTCACAGTAGGTATGGTGTTCTTTGGATGCAACTCAGCATTCTTTGTCCTACAAACACGACGAGTTGAGTTTTTACCAAAAAGTTATATTTTGGTTTCATCTGACCATATGACATTCTCCCAATCCTCTTCTGGATCATCCAAATGCACTCTAGCAAACTTCAGACGGGCCTGGACATGTACTGGCTTAAGCAGGGGGACACGTCTGGCACTGCAGGATTTGAGTCCCTGGCGGCGTAGTGTGTTACTGATGGTAGGCTTTGTTACTTTGGTCCCAGCTCTCTGCAGGTCATTCACTAAGTCCCCCCGTGTGGTTCTGGGATTTTTGCTCACCGTTCTTGTGATCATTTTGACCCCACGGGGTGAGATCTTGCGTGGAGCCCCAGATCGAGGGAGATTATCAGTGGTCTTGTATGTCTTCCATTTCCTAATAATTGCTCCCACAGTTGATTTCTTCAAACCAAGCTGCTTACCTATTGCAGATTCAGTCTTCCCAGCCTGGTGCAGGTCTACAATTTTGTTTCTGGTGTCCTTTGACAGCTCTTTGGTCTTGGCCATAGTGGAGTTTGGAGTGTGACTGTGTGAGGTTGTGGACAGGTGTCTTTTATACTGATAACAAGTTCAAACAGGTGCCATTAATACAGGTAACGAGTGGAGGACAGAGGAGCCTCTTAAAGAAGAAGTTACAGGTCTGTGAGAGCCAGAAATCTTGCTTGTTTGTAGGTGACCAAATACTTATTTTCCACCATAATTTGCAAATAAATTCATTAAAAATCCTACAATGTGATTGTCCGGATATTTTTTTCTCAATTTGTCTGTCATAGTTGACATGTACCTAAAATGAAAATTACAGGCCTCTCTCATCTTTTTAAGTGGGAGATCTTGCACAATTGGTGGCTGACTAAATACTTTTTTTCCCCACTGTAGGTGGCATCCATCAGCAGTGCTCGTGAACAGAGAAATGTTATAGGAACAAACGAGTAAAAGTGTTTAGATTATTGGGGTTGTTCAATGTTTTGGCATTGTAGTTTGAAAAATATCCCACAGTGCAAACACGAGCTATTTGAGCCTCCATTTCCGTAGGTATCCATGGTTACTATGAGAATATTTTGTTCCCCGTGACGTCTATGGGGTTGAAGCTCCATTGTATCTCTCGTAAGTAATGGTTCTGCCCACAGAGATCCTATACTAGTTAGTGTTGTAGTTCCTATTTCTACGGTTTTGCCTACCTGCAGCAATCAGGATTTACCTGCAGTGTTGATTGCAAATCCGTAATTTCTCATCTCATAATAACAGATGTTTTGCAAACCGTTGATGTTTAAATAAATGGATTCCCGGTGTCCGGATACCTTTTCTCTTAAGGGATCTGATTGAGTGAATCCAAAGTAAAAATGTGAAAATTTTTCTGACTTGGTCTAAATACATAATAGGATGAATCATTCAGGTAAAATAACACAATGTCTATTTGAGTTCAATCAACGTAATATAATCATTTTTTACCTCTCATCTTTACTCTATGTATTGGACCACATCTAAACAACTTAGTCAAGCTTATCTACTCATAAAAACAAGCAAAAAGATCTACTCAATAATACGACGTGTGCTTTTGTTGACTGTAATAGCTTGAGTACATTCCACAAAGTCATTTTTTACAGTGTATCTAAAGACACGTTTGGTGTGGTGATTCACTTTTTCTTTGACGTTGAACTTGCATTGAACAGACAAATCCATTTCGTTACAACCCTTTTGTAGTATGACTTAGGAATATTTGTTGATGATCCTAATGTCTATGCTTGAATAGTGATTGGTTGTTGGTGAAATATTGCTGAGAACCCATCGTTTCCTGCCCTTTTTTCACTATTGAGCAATTTTGAAACATTTGTTTTGCTATTGGATTCATAATTCACCTGGGACAAGTAATTAGTGAAAACCAGAGTTCAGCAGTTGCCATTAAAGCGATCGAACCAAGTCATCCTAATAGGCTAGTATTAGCCTAAAGCAGGGTTTCCCAAACTCGGGGCACGTTTTGGGAGTTTTTGCCCTAGCACTACACAGCTGCTTCAAATAATCAACTCATCATCATCAAGCTGGAGTATTAGAATCAGCTGTGGAGTGCTAGGGCAAAACGCAAAACGCGCACCCCTTGGGGACCCCAGGACCGCGTTTGGGAAACGCTGGCCTAAAGATCAAATACTGAAAGGGAATCACCATGATGTGCAGTACCCACATTTAACCACAAGATGGCCTCCGTGCTCCACTGTAAAGTTTTGGCCTCTGCATGAGTCTCTCAGCAGCACTGCGACATGGACTTTCAAAGTAAGTTGGCATGCAATGTTTTTTCTGGACTGCATGCAAGGCTATTATTACACACAACTAATAGTGTCAATTATTCATCTGAACACAATTCTTGTTACTATTCGGCCTATATTATCACTCGTTTCTTTTCCCCCTCCTTTGTAAAGCATTTTACTGTGCTACTATAGTTCAAAGGAAGTGGATGATGCCAGATGGTTGTGTATATACACACACACACACACACACAAACATTGAAGCTAGACTTCAGGCAACTAAAAGGTGCAATACGTAGATTTTAGACGTGTTAGTGAACAACATACATGGTGGCTAATGTAGAGGTGCGTGTATACATGGAACAATTGTGCCTTTTTGATGGAAATATGGAGGTGGCTCTTAAAAGAGCCTTTGGGGGATTTTCGAGTTAAGGTCATCCTCATTTATGCGCGCTCTCCACGAATACGGCGGGCCAGCTGGATGTCCTTGGGCATGATGGTCACCCGCTTGGCGTGGATGGCGCACAGGTTGGTGTCCTCGAACAGGCCGACCAGGTAAGCCTCGCTAGCCTCCTGCAGGGCCATCACGGCGGAGCTCTGGAAGCGCAGGTCGGTCTTGAAGTCCTGGGCGATTTCTCTCACCAGGCGCTGGCAGCTTGCGGATGAGTAGCTCAGTGGACTTCTGGTAACGACGGATCTCTCTCAGAGCCACGGTGCCGGGCCTGTAACGGTGAGGCTTCTTCACACCGCCGGTGGCCGGGGCACTCTTGCGAGCAGCCTTAGTGGCGAGCTGCTTCCTGGGGGCTTTGCCACCGGTGGATTTGCGAGCGGTTTGCTTGGTTCTGGCCATGGCGCGTCTCTGCATTTCGAGGCTATACTCCCGACTGTCAGTGTGCTTTTGCCAGCGCGCAGTGTGTAGTTGTGTGCAGGCAGTGTACTATTGGCCTCGTTTGCGATAACAGGCTAGCATTAAAATATAACACAAGATTTCACTCTTGACTTTGACGACTATTATTGCGCGCAAAGGGCCAGCAGTGTGCTATTGTACGCACGCGCTTAGTGGACTATTGTTTTGGGCGCCCAGTGTATTGTGTTGGGCGCGCTGTCCTAAAAAAAAGAAGAAAAGCATCCCTTCCAGTAACCGACAGAGGAGTCCTCCGCAACGGGCCAATCGGGGTGGTGGAGAGATGGTGTCCAATCAGCAGATGCCACTGCCGGCTTTATACATTTCACATGGGCATTTCGAGGCTATACTCCGACTGTCGCGCCATGGCGAAGCCTACAGGAAGCAGCTGGCCGCCAAGTCGGCAGGTAGCTTAGTGGGTAAGAGCGTTGTGCCTGTAACCGAAAGGTCGCTGGTTCTAATCCCCGAGCCGACTAGGTGAAAAAAAGCAAGCACTTAACCCTAATTGCTCCTGTAAGTCGCTCTGGATAAGAGCGTCTGCTAAATGACTAAAATGTAAATGTAAGTCTGCGCGCAGGAGCGCCTCCCCGTTACGAGCCCTGCCAGCGCCTGGGGAGAAAAATCGCCCAGTTCTTCAAGATCGACCTGCGCTTCTAGAGCTCCGCGGTGATAGCCCTGCAGGAGGCTAGCGAGGCTCACCTGGTCGGTCTGTTCGAGGACACCAAACTGTGTGCCATCCACGCAAAGAGTGTGTCCATCGTGCCCTAGGACATCCTGATGGCCCACTGTATTCGCGGAGAGCGCGCAAATGATGACCTGATCTCCAAAATCCCACCTCCATATTTCCATCAAAAAGGCACAATTGCTCCATTTATACGCGCACCTCTACATTTCTCACCATGTATATTAACCTGTCTTAAAGCTACGTATTGCACGTTTTACTTGCCTGAGGCGTTGAAATAAAACGCATAAATCCAAAGGGATTATCTACAATAGTCAAAGACGCGCGGCAGGCCGAAATACTCCAGCCAAATAATTGGACAAATCAGGAAGGACAAAGGAAGTCTCGGTGCATGCGTTGCTTTATTCAGCACAGTTGAATGGACAGCACTTCTGCTTCATCTCCACTCACGAGACGGGTAATAGAGGAGCTCCGTGGTGCTGAAATGTACAAAGTTGTCCACTATCGGTATATCTATTTATTATGGCCATCGAAATGTTAGCTATTCAAATCAGATCCAACAATTATATCAAGGGATTAGAAATCCAAGGTTTAAAAACAAACGTGTCATTGTACTCAGAGGATCTAGATACATTTTCTAACCTCTCTGGAATACAACCACATTATGATAAATGTACTATTTAAGGTATTGACCTTCCTATAGCTCAGTTGGTAGAGCATGGCGCTTGCAACGCAATGGTTGTGGGTTCGATTCCCACGGGGGCCAGAATGAAAAATGTATGCACTCTGGATAAGAGCGTCTGCTAAATGACTAAACTGTAAATTGGATCACTGACAATACAACTTGTAGTTTACCAATAAAATGGTCTGATGGTGATGTGGATACATATCCCAAAATAAATAAAATGATCTCACTCTATTAAATGTTAATAGAAAGTTAGCAAAAAATTACAAGATCTTGCTACCAAGGAAAGGTAAAAATACCTGTCTATTTGTGGAAAAAAACGAATAGAAAAAAACATATATTTATTGATATTGTATAGCCTTACTTGTTGATATCTCTGACGACCAGAACCTTAATAATAATCACCATACTTACTTCACATAGCACGGACATATAGTAGACTACTGACACTCACTCCTATGGAATGGGTATGGGGACTGGACACGCCAGGACCCAGACCCTACTGTTGTCGATCACACATATTAATGTCGTGTTCAGGGTGCTATCAGAGTTATCGGAAATACCTAGTTCCGATTGGGAAGTTTCACTTGAATGACCCTCCAAGTTCGAATTACAAGTGAGAAATTGTGAAAATGTTGTTGCCAATCTTATTGGTTTAAGAATTGTTCCGACTTCAAAACCACTTTAACACAATCATGTCGGAGTTACAACTTCCCATTTTCCACGAGAATGTGAAGTTGGCATAATACAGCATTCAAGTGCTAGTCGGTACTTGGAAACGGACATTTCTGACTTGCTAACTGGTTGAACGTGTTACAACAAGTATATCATATGATTGACATAACCATAATAGAAAGGCCTTGGAAGTGCCATAAGTGAAAGCCGACATTTCATTATTTTACATTAACCTCTTTAACATGTATTAAATGAATTATGAAGAAAATTGTGTAATTTAGGCTCTGCGAAATATGAAATGCATTATGAAGAAAATCGTGTACTGTTGCCTACACGGAAAAGGGGCCTTTCTGACCAAAAGTGCACCAGTATCCCAAAGTATTAAAGTATTAATCGAAATCAAGCATAGAAAACAGCGTTAACATTAATAAGGGTGGCAGGTAGCTTAGTGGGTAAGAGTGTTGTGCCAGTAACCGAAAGGTCGCTGGTTCTAGTCCCCGGGCCGACTAGGTGAAAAATCTGTCGATGTGCCCTTAAGCAAGGCACTTAACCCTAAATGCTCCTGTAAGTCGCTCTGGATAAGAGCATCTGCTAAATGACGTAAATGTAATAAAACAATTTTTCCCACGTAAATGTGTGTATTTTCTCACAAATTATGTTCAGAAAATCTCAAACAGTACATAGGCATACAACTACAATGTTTGAAACATTATTAAATAAAGACAACATTTCTGTATATTCACAACTATAATAAAGAAAAATAGGCTATCCGTTTATGGTTGTTGTGTGTAGCTTACTGGTTAAATTGGTGTCTTTTCGCACGAATTAAGTAGCACATAAATTTGTGTCTTTTCACACAGAAACGCACGAAATCTGCTGAAATACATTACGCTACCTGTGGCTTTCTCGAGCACGGTTATATGTCAGACATTTGAACGGCTACGGATAGGGAAAAGCAAACCCCGTATTGAGTCAATACTGTCATCTATTGGTAAACATAATCCTTAACGTAAATATCCCAGGTTAGTACACAACGATTTTCCTTGCATGTTTTGCTAGGTCCTGCAGGACATCACCCCCTTCATCTTCCTGGAATAAAAAAACCACACACAAACACAGACATTCTTTCAATGTTGGGAACACATTTTACATGAACATTTAAATCAAGATGGATTACGAGATGCCCAGGCTGATGCGCAAAGGCAACTATGCCGAGCGTGTGGGTGCTGTCGCACCAGTCTACCTGGCTGCCGTGCTCGAGTGCCTGACTGCTGAGATCCTGGAGTTGGCCGGAGACATTGCCCGTGCAAACAAGAAGCCTCACATTACACTGATTAACTCTATAGTATTATCCCAGTTTACGGTCTTGCCTACACCTAGCGAACAGTTTTTTAATTGATATGAAAAATAAATATTCCATTTGATTTGGAACAGCAAGCCAGACAAAATTAAACGGGCCTATTTATAAAATGAATATCAATAGAGAGGACAGAATTTATTAAATATTTTAAGCTTGGACCTACCACTAAAAGCTTCAGTCATACAAAAGTTATACTTAAATCCGAATTGGTTCTCTAGAAATGTGTAAGACTGTCTCACCACGTTCAATAAATGGCATTTCCCCCCTTTATTCAGATTACAACCTCTCACTTTCAGTTATTTGAAATGAAATCAATTCTCAAATATCACTATATCTAAAACAAGCAGTGGCGGCTCCTGAAAAAAATCTCAGGGGGGGGCAATTTTTCTGATGATTTAGGTGACCTACACACATTTTAAAAAAGATATGTCCAGCAACAACATGAAGACAGGGGCAGCATATAAGTCAATACCAGAAGCATTTATTGACTGATCTCAAAAGTGTTGGCTTACCAGGGTTGGTGGAGCCCTCAGTTTAATCTTTGCCTCGCAAAGCTAACTCAAACACTCCGCAAAACTTCACACACTGGATTAGCCGGCTGAGGATGTGGCGGTTCTTGCTAATGTCGTAGTAAATATATTTGTTATAGTGAATATGGAATATGATATGTTGAGTAAAATGTTGTGCTAAGATCTATTTAGGTCAGGAGCTGGTTATAAGTTCTGTTCCTATCCAATAACAATGGACAAAAGGGTCCTATCTTGTCAGCCTTGTCAGCAGGTGGCCAAGGACAACACCCACGCCATAGGCCTCTCAGTTCTTCCAACTCACAAGTTCTTGCTCTGAGGACACACACACACACACAAACACACACACACACACATCATCACTGTTAAACACACACACACACACACACACACATCATCACTGTTAAACACACACACACACACACAAAAATCCCCTCTCTTAGGCTGAACATTTGAAGACAGAGAACCCGACTCAGAGCCAATGCAACAGTGACAGTAGCCTGGAGGGGACCTCGCCCAACTCATCAGGACCAATCAGAAGATCAGAACTACTAGATTCAACCTACTTCATTTATTGCATAAAATGTCTGCACACAATGTTTCGGGGCTCTCTTCAGATAATAATAATAATAATAATAATAATAATAATAATAATAATAATAATATGCCATTTAGCAGACGCTTTTATCCAAAGCGACTTACAGTCATGCGTGCATACATTTTTGTGTATGGGTGGTCCCGGGGATCGAACCCACTACCTTGGCGTTACAAGCGCAGTGCTCTACCAGCTGAGCTACAGAAAGTGGATACTCATGGATGCGCATCGCAATTGTAAAATGTCAACACAATTGGAGACACCACGTCATTTTTGGAGACATGTTATTGACAGTAAACTATTGTAGATGTGACTGCTAACTAAAAAAATATTTTAGCTGGCTAGCTAATCATCTTAGCTAAATGTGGGGCAAACAATTCAGTTATTTACCGTTAATTTGAGGGATTGGGGTGAAAGAAATCGAGTTACATAGTGATACTTTACGATATACTGTATTGACAATATCGCAATATTTTAGCGCTAGTTGGCTGTACCTGCACCAAAACACCATTATTGTTCCTTCATAGCTTGTTCTCAATCTTTTCACATTGGGAGCCAATTTGTTTTCAGCACTTTTATTTCCATGACTGATCAAAACTCGTTCTCATGGCTTTCTGATCCCTCTGCAACAGACATATGGTGCGCAATAAAATCACAGTATCGAATCGCAATACGTATAGAATCATGAGACTCGCAATGCATATATCTTATCGTGAGGTCCCTGGCAATTCCCAGCCCAAGTTCATTTGCCACAACAAATCTCTTCGCTAGCAAACGCGATGTCTTCTCCAAAACGGCAATGTGTCTCCAGCAATGTTTACTTTTTTGACGTTCTATGGCATCTCCACTTTCCAAGCATATATGACCACATGTAATATTTTGGTAAGTGATGCAAATAGTTAACTATGTAGGGCCAGGATGTAAAATATATGTAGCTGCAGCAATTTCTCTTATCTGATATGGTAAGTAATGGGGCTTAATGTATAGCTCCCTAAGAGTTTGACGAACGGGTCCGTGCACGCGATTCCAGATATCTTTACCTCTGAATAAACTGCCTTTATTATACCATATCCACCCTGTCCAAAGTCTCTACTTGGTCTCAGTTCTCCAGTAAACTTGTGATTATCAACACTAACCTCATCGTTGTGGCGGCGGACAGCTAGCCTGTATCCCTCATCAAGTTGAGTGGCAATGTTATTTTTCCGTTCGTACCAATTTTTTGAAAATCCTCGGGTGTAGGACTTTCCGCCTTTAGTAGAAACCTGTTGAATTATTAAATTTGGTCTGGGAGGTCCTAATTGTTTCGTTGCCAATTTATCTTCATTTGTTCGCCGACAAAAAGGAACTTCTTTCAAAGACACAATCCGCTCTTTTCTTAGTTACGTTCATGGTTACGTAACGTATGACGAAAGCGCGTAAGTGCAAGCCCTCAGACACCCATAGAGATTGTATTGAAAGATCTGATATTTGAAAAACATAGATTTTACATGGGAGTCTATGACAGACTTCTGGGCGATTTTCAACCTGACTGAAATCGCCCCAAAAGGGGGGGGAGCCATTTGAAGCAAGACTTTAGCCTGATTCGACATTTAGTGGCAGTGTGGCACTGTGGCAGATCAGACGTATAGATTACAACACTGATAACTACTGTTGCCGTGATATAATTGATTAGAAAAAAAATCCCTTCCTTTTCCCGTTTGGCAGTGCGTCGCCCATATCGCCCTATTGAACAGGCCGCCCCTGAAAACAAGCCATATAAAGTTGGATGCAATTTCAATTTAATCATCCAGAAACGACAGAACAAACTCAAATACACTAATAGAAAAATACATATGTCTTGATATTGTATAGCCTACTTGTTGGTATCTCAGACGACCAGAACCTTAATAATAATCACCATACTTACTGATTAAGCCAACTCAAACATTTTCAGTTTATGCTACTCAGAATATTTATTCATCTTTCTCATTGCAATATCTCAAGAGAACTTAATAATTTCAAGCATGAAAATGAAACATAAATATCCTGAGTTAACTTAACATTTATTCGTTTTTTCAATCAATCTTCTGATTACCCATAACTCAAAAACATAGACTTGTTACAACTCAAAATCATTTACCACCAAATTTAAAATATTTGTGGCAACTGATTGCCTTAAAAATAATAAATACTATTGACTTAAAGGTCAAACAAAAAAACATCATCTATTCAGATGTTTAGTATAAACTTTTCTTGCCCAGTCTTTTAGCAAAAAAATATGAAATAAAAAAACATTAATAAAAAATAACAATTAACAAGTCTACTTCTGGGCATTTTGTTTATACTTTAAGATGAACTATGTAATAGTAGAACATATTCAAACTCAGAAAAGCTAAAATTACATTAAGAAAATATCATTATATCACAAATAGCTTATAAACTGTTAATACAACATTACCAGGAGGGCATCAGCAAGTCTTGGGTGGTGACCAAACATTTGTTTAGAAAGATTATTTGCCCACACCTTTTAGCACAAAATGAAACAATCTATTTAATAATAATAGTAATATAACTATAATAGTAATAAAAATAATTAAAAATTGAAAAGAGAATTAAATAAACAATTAAAGGCACACTTTTGGCCATCTGGTTGTAAACTTGCAGTGCAGCAATGTATAAACAAATTGCTTGTAAATTCTTCACAACTAAAACGGCTAAAATTTCAAAACGGTACATTAACATGTACAAAGGCAGTGTTTAGCCTTCCTTTGGCTATCTGGTTCAAATCTAGCAACTTCAGGGTGCACTGTATAGTTTTAGAAAATTAATTCAAACTCGAAAGCAAAATTAACAATATTAATAAGACAATAAAAATTATTTAACCATTTCCATAACTGAATAAACATCCCATCCTCAGAAGAAAATAAAGTCCCTATAACACTGTTTCCAACTAGAAAGGTGGCTACTTTAAAGTAAAGTAGCCTGAAACTTTGAGGACAGTTTATTTATTTATGAAAATGTATCAATGAAGAGCTTTCCTTTCTGATAAAAATGTACTTCCCAAAGCTATATAGTACACCTTTTAAAAACAAAATGCCATAATGTATAAATATGGAGGATATATTTATTCATAATTCAAATTGAAAGTCCAAAGAGAAAAAGAAGCAAGATCAAATTAATAGTATTATTTTACTACGCTACTAGGAAAAATCATGCCATAATTAACTGAGCTCCAGTTACCCCTGTCAAGTCACTACCATTGGGACAGTGATGGATCAGACTGTGATCTGAGCTCCAGTTACCCCTGTCAAGTCACTACCATCGGGACAGTGATGGATCAGACTGTGATCTGAGCTTCAGTTATCCCTGTCAAGTCAATACCATTGGGACAGTGATGGATCAGACTGTGATCTGAGCTCCAGTTACCCCTGTCAAGTCACTACCATTGGGACAGTGATGGATCAGACTGTGATCTGAGCTCCAGTTACCCCTGTCAAGTCACTACCATTGGGACAGTGATGGATCAGACTGTGAGGGAAATAAGTATTTGACCCCCTCTCAATCAGAAAGATGTCTGGCTCCCAGGTGTCTTTTATACAGGTAACGAGCTGAGATTAGGAGCACACTCATAAAGGGAATGCTCCTAATCTCAGCGTGTTACCTGTATAAAAAAAAAAAATGTGTAAAAGACACCGGTCCACAGAAGCAATCAATCAGAGTCCATACTCTCCGCCGTGGCCAAGACCAAAGACCTCTCCAAGGATGTCAGGGACAAGATACTTATTTCCCTCATTAAAATGCAAATGAATTTATAACATTTTTGACATGCGTTTTTCTGGATTGTTTTGTTGTTATTCTGTCTCTCACTGTTCAAATAAACCTACCATTACAATTATAGACTGATCATGTCTTTGTCAGTGGGCAAACGTACAAAATCAGCAGGGGATCAAATACTTTTTCCCCTCACTGTATGCTCTGAATCTCAGCCACCCCTAAAAGCCGGAGTACACGTTCAAGGCATTCCAGAAAGTGTTTGTGGAGCTGGACTGCTCAAAGCTCACAGTCAAGATGACAGGCCTCAAGAACAAATGACTGTCTTAAGCAGAATGCCAGGCCAGAGGACAATTGTCATAGACTGAATGTCAGGGTTACTTTGTAACACCTTCGTAGTTAAACGCTGAGGTGCCTTTTGGAACTCTTCTCTCCCTTCATTTTTTCTGGTAGCAGGTCAGGAACGGTGTCCTCTACCACAGGCCCGCTTGTTGTTGGTGAAGCCGCCTGGGGCACAGAATCTGTGCTGGGACCAACCTCTGCCTACCGGGGGATGGTCACCGAGAGGCGGGGCTCGAGCACATTGCGGTCTGGGACCCCGTCCCCGATGGGCCCGTGGCGGTCATCTAGGCTAAAGAGGTTAGAGGGTAAGGAAGACACGTTTATTCTGCAAGGTGTGTTTTTAAAGGGTCACTGCCACAGTATTTTCCATTGTGTTTTTGTATACAAGAGATACCAAATAGGTGTTTTTAATGAAGGATGTCATTGTAAAATGTAATGTCCATTTTGTTCCCATACAGTTGCGGTTTGAAATGTCCATTTTTGAATCCGTTGTACGTACCATTTTGAGGTTTCATCATCAAGGTACACACCTTTTACCACTGGTATTTTGACAATTCTACCATCAATCAATCAATCAATGAAGTGGATCTATAAAGCCCTTTTTACATCAACAGATGTCACAAAGTGCTATGCAGAAACCCAGCCTAAAACCCCAAACGGCAAGCGATGCAGATGTAGAAAAGCGGTGGCTAGGAAAAACTCCCTAGAAAGGCACAAACCTAGAGAACAACCAGGCTCTGAGGGGTGCCCAGTGCCCTTCTGCCTGTGCCGGGTGGAGATTACAACAGTACGTGGCCATTAAGGGCACATTTCTCTCCAAGATGTTCAAACGTTCATAGAAGACCAGCAGGGTCAAATAATAAGCACAGTGGTTGTAGAGGTTGCAACAGGTCAGTCGGTACAGTCGGTACATCAGGAGTAAATGTCACTTGGCTTTTCATAGGCGGCCATTTAGAGGTTGAAATAGCAGCAGGTGCGGTACAGATTTCTATTGGGAACTGTTGAAAAAAGGCGCACCTACAACATTAATGGGTTAAAGGAAAAATGACCAAAGTAATATACAGTGGGGAAAAAAAGTATTTAGTCAGCCACCAATTGTGCAAGTTCTCCCACTTAAAAAGATGAGAGAGGCCTGTAATTTTCATCATAGGTACACGTCAACTATGACAGACAAAATGAGATTTTTTTTCTCCAGAAAATCACATTGTAGGATTTTTAATAAATTTATTTGCAAATTATGGTGGAAAATACGTATTTGGTCAATAACAAAAGTTTCTCAATACTTTGTTATATACCCTTTGTTGGCAATGACACAGGTCAAACATTTTCTGTAAGTCTTCACAAGGTTTTCACACACTGTTGCTGGTATTTTGGCCCATTCCTCCATGCAGATCTCCTCCAGAGCAGTGATGTTTTGGGGCTGTCGCTGGGCAACACGGACTTTCAACTCCCTCCAAAGATTTTATATGGGGTTGAGATCTGGAGACTGGCTAGGCCACTCCAGGACCTTGAAATGCTTCTTACGAAGCCACTCCTTCGTTTCCCGGGCGGTGTGTTTGGGATCATTGTCATGCTGAAAGACCCAGCCACGTT
Source organism: Coregonus lavaretus (assembly GCF_964263955.1). NCBI lineage: Eukaryota > Metazoa > Chordata > Actinopteri > Salmoniformes > Salmonidae > Coregonus > Coregonus lavaretus. The sequence continues at coordinate 65,982 of NW_028165072.1, forward strand.
TCATCTTCAATGCCCTTGCTGATGGAAGGAGGTTTTCACTCAAAATCTCAGGATACATGGCCCCATTCATTCTTTCCTTTACACGGATCAGTCGTCCTGGTCCCTTTGCAGAAAAACAGCCCCAAAGCATGATGTTTCCACCCCCATGCTTCACAGTAGGTATGGTGTTCTTTGGATGCAACTCAGCATTCTTTGTCCTACAAACACGACGAGTTGAGTTTTTACCAAAAAGTTATATTTTGGTTTCATCTGACCATATGACATTCTCCCAATCCTCTTCTGGATCATCCAAATGCACTCTAGCAAACTTCAGACGGGCCTGGACATGTACTGGCTTAAGCAGGGGGACACGTCTGGCACTGCAGGATTTGAGTCCCTGGCGGCGTAGTGTGTTACTGATGGTAGGCTTTGTTACTTTGGTCCCAGCTCTCTGCAGGTCATTCACTAAGTCCCCCCGTGTGGTTCTGGGATTTTTGCTCACCGTTCTTGTGATCATTTTGACCCCACGGGGTGAGATCTTGCGTGGAGCCCCAGATCGAGGGAGATTATCAGTGGTCTTGTATGTCTTCCATTTCCTAATAATTGCTCCCACAGTTGATTTCTTCAAACCAAGCTGCTTACCTATTGCAGATTCAGTCTTCCCAGCCTGGTGCAGGTCTACAATTTTGTTTCTGGTGTCCTTTGACAGCTCTTTGGTCTTGGCCATAGTGGAGTTTGGAGTGTGACTGTGTGAGGTTGTGGACAGGTGTCTTTTATACTGATAACAAGTTCAAACAGGTGCCATTAATACAGGTAACGAGTGGAGGACAGAGGAGCCTCTTAAAGAAGAAGTTACAGGTCTGTGAGAGCCAGAAATCTTGCTTGTTTGTAGGTGACCAAATACTTATTTTCCACCATAATTTGCAAATAAATTCATTAAAAATCCTACAATGTGATTGTCTGGATATTTTTTTCTCAATTTGTCTGTCATAGTTGACATGTACCTAAAATGAAAATTACAGGCCTCTCTCATCTTTTTAAGTGGGAGATCTTGCACAATTGGTGGCTGACTAAATACTTTTTTTCCCCACTGTAGGTGGCATCCATCAGCAGTGCTCGTGAACAGAGAAATGTTATAGGAACAAACGAGTAAAAGTGTTTAGATTATTGGGGTTGTTCAATGTTTTGGCATTGTAGTTTGAAAAATATCCCACAGTGCAAACACGAGCTATTTGAGCCTCCATTTCCGTAGGTATCCATGGTTACTATGAGAATATTTTGTTCCCCGTGACGTCTATGGGGTTGAAGCTCCATTGTATCTCTCGTAAGTAATGGTTCTGCCCACAGAGATCCTATACTAGTTAGTGTTGTAGTTCCTATTTCTACGGTTTTGCCTACCTGCAGCAATCAGGATTTACCTGCAGTGTTGATTGCAAATCCGTAATTTCTCATCTCATAATAACAGATGTTTTGCAAACCGTTGATGTTTAAATAAATGGATTCCCGGTGTCCGGATACCTTTTCTCTTAAGGGATCTGATTGAGTGAATCCAAAGTAAAAATGTGAAAATTTTTCTGACTTGGTCTAAATACATAATAGGATGAATCATTCAGGTAAAATAACACAATGTCTATTTGAGTTCAATCAACGTAATATAATCCTTTTTTACCTCTAATCTTTACTCTATGTATTGGACCACATCTAAACAACTTAGTCAAGCTTATCTACTCATAAAAACAAGCAAAAAGATCTACTCAATAATACGACGTGTGCTTTTGTTGACTGTAATAGCTTGAGTACATTCCACAAAGTCATTTTTTACAGTGTATCTAAAGACACGTTTGGTGTGGTGATTAACTTTTTCTTTGACGTTGAACTTGCATTGAACAGACAAATCCATTTCGTTACAACCCTTTTGTAGTATGACTTAGGAATATTTGTTGATGATCCTAATGTCTATGCTTGAATAGTGATTGGTTGTTGGTGAAATATTGCTGAGAACCCATCGTTTCCTGCCCTTTTTTCACTATTGAGCAATTTTGAAACATTTGTTTTGCTATTGGATTCATAATTCACCTGGGACAAGTAATTAGTGAAAACCAGAGTTCAGCAGTTGCCATTAAAGCGATCGAACCAAGTCATCCTAATAGGCTAGTATTAGCCTAAAGCAGGGTTTCCCAAACTCGGGGCACGTTTTGGGAGTTTTTGCCCTAGCACTACACAGCTGCTTCAAATAATCAACTCATCATCATCAAGCTGGAGTATTAGAATCAGCTGTGGAGTGCTAGGGCAAAACGCAAAACGCGCACCCCTTGGGGACCCCAGGACCGCGTTTGGGAAACGCTGGCCTAAAGATCAAATACTGAAAGGGAATCACCATGATGTGCAGTACCCACATTTAACCACAAGATGGCCTCAGTGCTCCACTGTAAAGTTTTGGCCTCTGCATGAGTCTCTCAGCAGCACTGCGACATGGACTTTCAAAGTAAGTTGGCATGCAATGTTTTTTCTGGACTGCATGCAAGGCTATTATTACACACAACTAATAGTGTCAATTATTCATCTGAACACAATTCTTGTTACTATTCGGCCTATATTATCACTCGTTTCTTTTCCCCCTCCTTTGTAAAGCATTTTACTGTGCTACTATAGTTCAAAGGAAGTGGATGATGCCAGATGGTTGTGTATATACACACACACACACACACACACAAACATTGAAGCTAGACTTCAGGCAACTAAAAGGTAAATACGTAGATTTTAGACGTGTTAGTGAACAACATACATGGTGGCTAATGTAGAGGTGCGTGTATACATGGAACAATTGTGCCTTTTTGATGGAAATATGGAGGTGGCTCTTAAAAGAGCCTTTGGGGGATTTTCGAGTTAAGGTCATCCTCATTTATGCGCGCTCTCCACGAATACGGCGGGCCAGCTGGATGTCCTTGGGCATGATGGTCACCCGCTTGGCGTGGATGGCGCACAGGTTGGTGTCCTCGAACAGGCCGACCAGGTAAGCCTCGCTAGCCTCCTGCAGGGCCATCACGGCGGAGCTCTGGAAGCGCAGGTCGGTCTTGAAGTCCTGGGCGATTTCTCTCACCAGGCGCTGGAAGGGCAGCTTGCGGATGAGTAGCTCAGTGGACTTCTGGTAACGATGGATCTCTCTCAGAGCCACGGTGCCGGGCCTGTAACGGTGAGGCTTCTTCACACCGCCGGTGGCCGGGGCACTCTTGCGAGCAGCCTTAGTGGCGAGCTGCTTCCTGGGGGCTTTGCCACCGGTGGATTTGCGAGCGGTTTGCTTGGTTCTGGCCATGGCGCGTCTCTGCATTTCGAGGCTAAACTCCCGACTGTCAGTGTGCTTTTGCCAGCGCGCAGTGTGTAGTTGTGTGCAGGCAGTGTACTATTGGCCTCGTTTGCGATAACAGGCTAGCATTAAAATATAACACAAGATTTCACTCTTGACTTTGACGACTATTATTGCGCGCAAAGGGCCAGCAGTGTGCTATTGTACGCACGCGCTTAGTGGACTATTGTTTTGGGCGCCCAGTGTATTGTGTTGGGCGCGCTGTCCTAAAAAAAAGAAGAAAAGCATCCCTTCCAGTAACCGACAGAGGAGTCCTCCGCAACGGGCCAATCGGGGTGGTGGAGAGATGGTGTCCAATCAGCAGATGCCACTGCCGGCTTTATACATTTCACATGGGCATTTCGAGGCTATACTCCGACTGTCGCGCCATGGCGAAGCCTACAGGAAGCAGCTGGCCGCCAAGTCGGCAGGTAGCTTAGTGGGTAAGAGCGTTGTGCCTGTAACCGAAAGGTCGCTGGTTCTAATCCCCGAGCCGACTAGGTGAAAAAAAGCAAGCACTTAACCCTAATTGCTCCTGTAAGTCGCTCTGGATAAGAGCGTCTGCTAAATGACTAAAATGTAAATGTAAGTCTGCGCGCAGGAGCGCCTCCCCGTTACGAGCCCTGCCAGCGCCTGGGGAGAAAAATCGCCCAGTTCTTCAAGATCGACCTGCGCTTCTAGAGCTCCGCGGTGATAGCCCTGCAGGAGGCTAGCGAGGCTCACCTGGTCGGTCTGTTCGAGGACACCAAACTGTGTGCCATCCACGCAAAGAGGGTGTCCATCGTGCCCTAGGACATCCTGATGGCCCACTGTATTCGCGGAGAGCGCGCAAATGATGACCTGATCTCCAAAATCCCACCTCCATATTTCCATCAAAAAGGCACAATTGCTCCATTTATACGCGCACCTCTACATTTCTCACCATGTATATTAACCTGTCTTAAAGCTACGTATTGCACGTTTTACTTGCCTAAGGCGTTGAAATAAAACGCATAAATCCAAAGGGATTATCTACAATAGTCAAAGACGCGCGGCAGGCCGAAATACTCCAGCCAAATAATTGGACAAATCAGGAAGGACAAAGGAAGTCTCGGTGCATGCGTTGCTTTATTCAGCACAGTTGAATGGACAGCACTTCTGCTTCATCTCCACTCACGAGACGGGTAATAGAGGAGCTCCGTGGTGCTGAAATGTACAAAGTTGTCCACTATCGGTATATCTATTTATTATGGCCATCGAAATGTTAGCTATTCAAATCAGATCCAACAATTATATCAAGGGATTAGAAATCCAAGCTTTAAAAACAAACGTGTCATTGTACTCAGAGGATCTAGATACATTTTCTAACCTCTCTGGAATACAACCACATTATGATAAATGTACTAGATAAGGTATTGACCTTCCTGTAGCTCAGTTGGTAGAGCATGGCGCTTGCAACGCAATGGTTGTGGGTTCGATTCCCACGGGGGCCAGAATGTAAAATGTATGCACTCTGGATAAGAGCGTCTGCTAAATGACTAAACTGTAAATTGGATCACTGACAATACAACTTGTAGTTTACCAATAAAATGGTCTGATGGTGATGTGGATACATATCCCAAAATAAATAAAATGATCTCACTCTATTAAATGTTAATAGAAAGTTAGCAAAAAATTACAAGATCTTGCTACCAAGGAAAGGTAAAAATACCTGTCTATTTGTGGAAAAAAACGAATAGAAAAAAACATATATTTATTGATATTGTATAGCCTTACTTGTTGATATCTCTGACGACCAGAACCTTAATAATAATCACCATACTTACTTCACATAGCACGGACATATAGTAGACTACTGACACTCACTCCTATGGAATGGGTATGGGGACTGGACACGCCAGGACCCAGACCCTACTGTTGTCGATCACACATATTAATGTCGTGTTCAGGGTGCTATCAGAGTTATCGGAAATACCTAGTTCCGACTGGGAAGTTTCACTTGAATGACCCTCCAAGTTCGAATTACAAGTGAGAAATTGTGAAAATGTTGTTGCCAATCTTATTGGTTTAAGAATTGTTCCGACTTCAAAACCACTTTAACACAATCATGTCGGAGTTACAACTTCCCATTTTCCACGAGAATGTGAAGTTGGCATAATACAGCATTCAAGTGCTAGTCGGTACTTGGAAACTGACATTTCTGACTTGATAACTGGTTGAACGTGTTACAACAAGTATATAATATGATTGACATAACCATAATAGAAAGGCCTTGGAAGTGCCATAAGTGAAAGCCGACATTTCATTATTTTACATTAACCTCTTTAACATGTATTAAATGAATTATGAAGAAAATTGTGTAATTTAGGCTCTGCGAAATATGAAATGCATTATGAAGAAAATCGTGTACTGTTGCCTACACGGAAAAGGGGCCTTTCTGACCAAAAGTGCACCAGTATCCCAAAGTATTAAAGTATTAATCGAAATCAAGCATAGAAAACAGCGTTAACATTAATAAGGGTGGCAGGTAGCTTAGTGGGTAAGAGTGTTGTGCCAGTAACCGAAAGGTCGCTGGTTCTAGTCCCCGGGCCGACTAGGTGAAAAATCTGTCGATGTGCCCTTAAGCAAGGCACTTAACCCTAAATGCTCCTGTAAGTCGCTCTGGATAAGAGCATCTGCTAAATGACGTAAATGTAATAAAACAATTTTTCCCACGTAAATGTGTGTATTTTCTCACAAATTATGTTCAGAAAATCTCAAACAGTACATAGGCATACAACTACAATGTTTGAAACATTATTAAATAAAGACAACATTTCTGTATATTCACAACTATAATAAAGAAAAATAGGCTATCCGTTTATGGTTGTTGTGTGTAGCTTACTGGTTAAATTGGTGTCTTTTCGCACGAATTAAGTAGCACATAAATTCGTGTCTTTTCACACAGAAACGCACGAAATCTGCTGAAATACATTACGCTACCTGTGGCTTTCTCGAGCACAGTTATATGTCAGACATTTGAATGGTTACGGATAGGGGAAAGCAAACCCCGTATTGAGTCAATACTGTCATCTATTGGTAAACATAATCCTTAACGTAAATATCCCAGGTTAGTACACAACGATTTTCCTTGCATGTTTTGCTAGGTCCTGCAGGACATCACCCCCTTCATCTTCCTGGAATAAAAAAACCACACACAAACACAGACATTCTTTCAATGTTGGGAACACATTTTACATGAACATTTAAATCAAGATGGATTACGAGATGCCCAGGCTGATGCGCAAAGGCAACTATGCCGAGCGTGTGGGTGCTGTCGCACCAGTCTACCTGGCTGCCGTGCTCGAGTGCCTGACTGCTGAGATCCTGGAGTTGGCCGGAGACATTGCCCGTGCAAACAAGAAGCCTCACATTACACTGATTAACTCTATAGTATTATCCCAGTTTACGGTCTTGCCTACACCTAGCGAACAGTTTTTTAATTGATATGAAAAATAAATATTCCATTTGATTTGGAACAGCAAGCCAGACAAAATTAAACGGACCTATTTATAAAATGAAAATCAATAGAGAGGACAGAATTTATTAAATATTTTAAGCTTGGACCTACCACTAAAAGCTTAAGTCATACAAAAGTTATACTTAAATCCGAATTGGTTCTCTAGAAATGTGTAAGACTGTCTCACCACGTTCAATAAATGGCATTTCCCCCCTTTATTCAGATTACAACCTCTCACTTTCAGTTATTTGAAATGAAATCAATTCTCAAATATCACTATATCTAAAACAAGCAGTGGCGGCTCCTGAAAAAATTCTCAGGGGGGGCAATTTTTCTGATGATTTAGGTGACCTACACACATTTTAAAAAAGATATGTCCAGCAACAACATGAAGACAGGGGCAGCATATAAGTCAATACCAGAAGCATTTATTGACTGATCTCAAAAGTGTTGGCTTACCAGGGTTGGTGGAGCCCTCAGTTTCATCTTTGCCTCGCAAAGCTAACTCAAACACTCCGCAAAACTTCACACACTGGATTAGCCGGCTGAGGATGTGGCGGTTCTTGCTAATGTCGTAGTAAATATATTTGTTATAGTGAATATGATATGTTGAGTAAAATGTTGTGCTAAGATCTATTTAGGTCAGGAGCTGGTTATAAGTTCTGTTCCTATCCAATAACAATGGACAAAAGGGTCCTATCTTGTCAGCCTTGTCAGCAGGTGGCCAAGGACAACACCCACGCCATAGGCCTCTCAGTTCTTCCAACTCACGAGTTCTTGCTCTGAGGACACACACACACACACAAACACACACACACACATCATCACTGTTAAACACACACACACACACACACACACACATCATCACTGTTAAACACACACACACACACACACAAAAATCCCCTCTCTTAGGCTGAACATTTGAAGACAGAGAACCCGACTCAGAGCCAATGCAACAGTGACAGTAGCCTGGAGGGGACCTTGCCCAACTCATCAGGACCAATCAGAAGATCAGAACTACTAGATTCAACCTACTTCATTTATTGCATAAAATGTCTGCACACAATGTTTCGGGGCTCTCTTCAGATAATAATAATAATAATAATAATAATAATAATAATAATAATAATATGCCATTTACCAGACGCTTTTATCCAAAGCGACTTACAGTCATGTGTGCATACATTTTTGTGTATGGGTGGTCCCGGGGATCGAACCCACTACCTTGGCGTTACAAGCGCAGTGCTCTACCAGCTGAGCTACAGAAAGTGGATACTCATGGATGCGCATCGCAATTGTAAAATGTCAACACAATTGGAGACACCACGTCATGTTTGGAGACATGTTATTGACAGTAAACTATTGTAGATGCGACTGCTAACTAAAAAAACATTTTAGCTGGCTAGCTAATCATCTTAGCTAAATGTGGGGCAAACAATTCAGTTATTTACCGTTAATTTGAGGGATTGGGGTGAAAGAAATCGAGTTACATAGTGATACTTTACGATATACTGTATTGACAATATCGCAATATTTTAGCGCTAGTTGGCTGTACCTGCACCAAAACACCATTATTGTTCCTTCATAGCTTGTTCTCAATCTTTTCACATTGGGAGCCAATTTGTTTTCAGCACTTTTATTTCCATGACTGATCAAAACTCGTTCTCATGGCTTTCTGATCCCTCTGCAACAGACATATGGTGCGCAATAAAATCACAGTATCGAATCGCAATACGTATAGAATCATGAGACTCGCAATGCATATATCTTATCGTGAGGTCCCTGGCAATTCCCAGCCCAAGTTCATTTGCCACAACAAATCTCTTCGCTAGCAAACGCGATGTCTTCTCCAAAACGGCAATGTGTCTCCAGCAATGTTTACTTTTTTGACGTTCTATGGCATCTCCACTTTCCAAGCATATATGACCACATGTAATATTTTGGTAAGTGATGCAAATAGTGAACTGTGTAGGGCCAGGATGTAAAATATATGTAGCTGCAGCAATTTCTCTTATCTGATATGGTAAGTAATGGGGCTTAATGTATAGCTCCCTAAGAGTTTGACAAACGGGTCCGTGCACGCGATTCCAGATATCTTTACCTCTGAATAAACTGCCTTTATTATACCATATCCACCCTGTCCAAAGTCTCTACTTGGTCTCAGTTCTCCAGTAAACTTGTGATTATCAACACTAACCTCATCGTTGTGGCGGCGGACAGCTAGCCTGTATCCCTCATCAAGTTGAGTGGCAATGTTATTTTTCCGTTCGTACCAATTTTTTGAAAATCCTCGGGTGTAGGACTTTCCGCCTTTAGTAGAAACCTGTTGAATTATTAAATTTGGTCTGGGAGGTCCTAATTGTTTCGTTGCCAATTTATCTTCATTTGTTCACCGACAAAAAGGAACTTATTTCAAAGACACAATCCGCTATTTTCTTAGTTACGTTCATGGTTACGTAACGTATGACGAAAGCGCGTAAGTGCAAGCCCTCAGACACCCATAGAGATTGTATTGAAAGATCTGATATTTGAAAAACATAGATTTTACATGGGAGTCTATGACAGACTTCTGGGTGATTTTCAACCTGACTGAAATCGCCCCAAAAGGGGGGGGGGGGAGCCATTTGAAGCACGACTTTAGCCTGATTCGACATTTAGTGGCAGTGTGGCACTGTGGCAGATCAGACGTATAGATTACAACACTGATAACTACTGTTGCCGTGATATAATTGATTAGAAAAAAAATCCCTTCCTTTTCCCGTTTGGCAGTGCGTCGCCCATATCGCCCTATTGAACAGGCCGCCCCTGAAAACAAGCCATATAAAGTTGGATGCAATTTCAATTTAATCATCCAGAAACGACAGAACAAACTCAAATACACTAATAGAAAAATACATATGTCTTGATATTGTATAGCCTACTTGTTGGTATCTCAGACGACCAGAACCTTAATAATAATCACCATACTTACTGATTAAGCCAACTCAAACATTTTCAGTTTATGCTACTCAGAATATTTATTCATCTTTCTCATTGCAATATCTCAAGAGAACTTAATAATTTCAAGCATGAAAATGAAACATAAATATCCTGAGTTAACTTAACATTTATTCGTTTTTTCAATCAATCTTCTGATTACCCATAACTCAAAAACATAGACTTGTTACAACTCAAAATCATTTACCACCAAATTTAAAATATTTGTGGCAACTGATTGCCTTCAAAATAATAAGTACTATTGACTTAAAGGTCAAACAAAAAAACATCATCTATTCAGATGTTTAGTATAAACTTTTCTTGCCCAGTCTTTTAGCAAAAAAATATGAAATAAAAAAACATTAATAAAAAATAACAATTAACAAGTCTACTTCTGGGCATTTTGTTTATACTTTAAGATGAACTATGTAATAGTAGAACATATTCAAACTCAGAAAAGCTAAAATTACATTAAGAAAATATCATTATATCACAAATAGCTTATAAACTGTTAATACAACATTACCAGGAGGGCATCAGCAAGTCTTGGGTGGTGACCAAACATTTGTTTAGAAAGATTATTTGCCCACACCTGTGCCTTTTAGCACAAAATGAAACAATCTATTTAATAATAATAGTAATATAACTATAATAGTAATAAAAATAATTAAAAATTGAAAAGAGAATTAAATAAACAATTAAAGGCACACTTTTGGCCATCTGGTTGTAAACTTGCAGTGCAGCAATGTATAAACAAATTGCTTGTAAATTCTTCACAACTAAAACGGCTAAAATTTCAAAACGGTACATTAACATGTACAAAGGCAGTGTTTACCCTTCCTTTGGCTATCTGGTTCAAATCTAGCAACTTCAGGGTGCACTGTATAGTTTTAGAAAATTAATTCAAACTCGAAAGCAAAATTAACAATATTAATAAGACAATAAAAATTATTTAACCATTTCCATAACTGAATAAACATCCCATCCTCAGAAGAAAATAAAGTCCCTATAACACTGTTTCCAACTAGAAAGGTGGCTTAAAGTAAAGTAGCCTGAAACTTTGAGGACAGTTTATTTATTTATGAAAATGTATCAATGAAGAGCTTTCCTTTCTGATAAAAATGTACTTCCCAAAGCTATATAGTACACCTTTTAAAAACAAAATGCCATAGTGTATAAATATGGAGGATATATTTATTCATAATTCAAATTGAAAGTCCAAAGAGAAAAAGAAGCAAGATCAAATTAATAGTATTATTTTACTACGCTACTAGGAAAAATCATGCCATAATTAAATGTATGATGTAAAAGTTAAAATGGAAATACTTCAATTAAAATCTAAAATATAATTGTTTTATTTTAGCCTTTCCCCTTTATAATTTTCAATTTGACATTTTATCTTTTGAATTTTACGTTTTACATTTGACATTGACATTTTCAGATTCACCTTTTACATTTTGATTTAAGCTTTTCATTTAGAAGTGACAGGTGTCAATTTAAATGAGGAGGCATGGCCCAACGGCTGGTGGGAGGGTCTGAAACGACTTCCAGCTGACAGTTGAAGCTTTGCATTTTAAATGTGACTTTTTAAATTTAATTATGGCATGATTTCTCCTAGTAGTGTAGTAAAATAATAATATTTTTTATTTGATCTCGCTTTGTTTTCCCTTTGGCCTTTCAATTTGAATTATGAATAAAAATATCCTCCATATATAAACACTTAATTCAACCCTGAATTTCAGTTTAACAACAATTAAATGTACATTAAAACGTACAAAGACAGTGTGTACTTTGTGCCATTTGGCTGAAAACCCATTGAGTAGAGCAGCAACTTTAACATAAACAGTTTAACAGTATTCAACATGGACCTGACATGACATATTCTCATTATGGACTATGCTCTAACAGAGTGAGCCATCAGAATCCACCACTCCTTTTTGGATCTTCAGTTACACATACAACATCAGCTCATTTTTAAGATTCTGCAGCTTGGATGACAGTTTAGAGTCATCAAGACCAAGTAAGATTTTCTGTGTGAACTCAAAAGTGTTTGTCAGTCCCTTGGGATAGCTGAGATGTAGTGCATAAATCAGGCCGAACATTACCAGGAAGGCATCAGCAAGCCTGGGGAGATTGACAACCACATCACCCTCTAGGACGACAGAGACTCTCACTGGGTGGTAGTGAACTGGGATTGTGGCATCATCATTGACTGTTGTAAGGAGGACCACTGATGCATCCCACAGGTCTGGCTCATCCATATCATCCTTTAAAAAATGAAAGGGAGAACATATACTAATCACATTTACTGAAACTATGGCTGTGGCAATTTTGATTACAGTTGGATGCAGGGGTGGAACGGTACATGTATTTGTATTGAACCGAAATGGTACGGGCGTCTCGGTATGGTACATGAATTTACACGGAGAATACACAGTATAAAAATAAATAAAACTTGAGTGCAAATTAATTAATGTAATGCGGAACTACTGTTAGACAAGCGGTTCTTTAGGGACACCTAATCTGTAGCCCTGCCCTTAGCTCTGAAGCTCCCGAGCCCCGCCTACATGTCGAGTCAGTCAGTCCAGTCCAAATGAAGAGTCCACATGAAGCGAACTAGTCCCTTCCAAATACAACAAAACACGGACGTAGCTGTATCTCTTCTCGCCTCGACCACAAATGGCCTCCAGGACCGTTTGATTCGCTGTTTGCTCCGGTATTAGCTGTTAGCTCCGCCGTTAGCTTCGCCGTTAGCGTGTGAAGCTAACACCAAAACTCACATCATCCCCTGTCACCTGCAGCTGGCCTTCCGTAACGACGAGGACCCAACATCCGGGCGGTGCTACTCCCCAAGAAGACCGAGAATGCCGTCAAAGCCAAGTAAATTCGCTACTGCGGCTTCAACTTGACTACTCAACCCCCAAAGGCTATTTTAAGTGCCAACCAATTGAGTGGGTGTATACACAAAGAACCAGACACCTGGATAGTTCCCGTTGAGGTTCCCCCCGGAAGAGAAATGGTTTCTGACTGCAACAGTGAGTCCTACAACATCTTAATTATATCAACCCCCTCTCCACTAAGCACCCCAGTTATTTTAGGGACACATATCACTTCTTAGAAAATATCAAACACATAGCTGTTCCCTCCCAAACATATACACATATACACAGTATCTCACAAAAGTGAGTACACCCCTCACATTTTTGTAAATATTTGAGTATATCTTTTCATGTGACAACACTGAAGAAATGACACTTTGCTACATTGTAGAGTAGTGAATGTACAGCTTGAATAACAGTGTACATTTGCTGTCCCCTCAAAATAACTCAACACACAGCCATTAATGTCTAAACCGCTGGCAACAAAAGTGAGTGCACCCCTAAGTGAAAATGTTCACTCGTTAGTGTTACAAGGTCTCAGGTGTGAATGGGGAGCAGGTGTGTTAAAATTTGGTGTCATCGCTCTCACACTCCCTCATACTGGTCACTGGAAGTTCAAAATGGCACCTCATGGCAAAGAACTCTGAGGATCTGAAAAAAAGATTTGTTGCTCTACATAAAGATGGCCTGGGCTATAAGAAGATTGCCAAGACCCTGAAACTGAGCTGCAGCACGGTGGCCAAGACCATACAGCGGTTTAACAGGACAGGTTCCACTCAGAACAGGCCTCACCATGGTCGACCAAAGAAGTTGAGTGAACGTGCTCAGCGTCATATCCAGAGGTTGTCTTTGGGAAATAGACGTATGAGTGCTGCCAGCATTGCTGCAGCTGTTGAAGGGGTCGGGGGTCAGCCTGTCAGTGCTCAGACCATACACTGCACCAAATTGGTCTGCATGGCTGTCGTCCCAGAAGGAAGCCTCTTCTAAAGATGATGCACAAGAAAGACCGCAAACAGTTTGCTGAAGAGAAGCAGACTAAGGACATGGATTACTGGAACCATGTCCTGTGGTCTGATGAGACCAAGATAAACTTATTTGGTTCAGATAGTGTCAAGCGTGTGGCGGCAACCAGGTGAGGAGTACAAATACAAGTGTCTTGCCTACAGTCAAACATGGTGGTGGGAGTGTCATGGTCTGGGGCTGCATGAGTGCTGTCGCCACTGGGGAGCTACAATTCATTGAGGGAACCATTACTGCCAACATGTACTGTGACATACTGAAGCAGAGCATGATCCCCTCCCTTCGGAGACTGAGCCGCAGGGCAGTATCCCAACATGATAACGATCCCAAACACACCTCAAAGACGACCACTGCCTTGCTAAAGAAGCTGAGGGTAAAGGTGATGGACTGGCCAAGCATGTCTCCAGACCTAAACCCTATTGAGTATCTGTGGGGCATCCTCAAACGGAAGGTGAAGGAGTGCAAGGTCTCTAACATCCACCAGCTCCGTGATGTCGTCATGGCGGAGTGGAAGAGGACTCCAGTGGCAACCTGTGAAGCTCTGGTGAACTCCATGCCCAAGAGGGTTAAGGCAGTGCTGGAAAATGATGGTGGCCACACAAAATATTGACACTTTGGGCCCAATTTGGACATTTTCACTTAGGGGTGTACTCACTTTTGTTGCCAGCGATTTAGACATTAATGGCTGTGTGTTGTGTTATTTTGAGGGGACAGCAAATTTACACTGTTATACAAGCTGTACACTCAATACTTTACATTGTAGCAAAGTGTCATTTCTTCAGTGATGTCGCATGAAAAGATATACTCAAATATTTACAAAAATGTGAGGGGTGTACTCACTTTTGTGAGATACTGTGTGTGTGTGTGTATATATATATATATACAGTGGGGAAAACAAGTATTTAGTCAGCCACCAACTGTGCAAGTTCTCCCACTTAAAAAGATGAGAGGCCTGTAATTTTCATCATAGGTCAACTATGACAGAGAAAATGAGAAGAAAAAAAATCCAGAAAATCACATTGTAGGATTTTTAATGAATTTATTTGCAAATTATGGTGGAAAATAAGTATTTGGTCAATAACAAAAGTTACTCAATACTTTGTTATATACCCTCTGTTGGCAATGACACAGGTCAAATGTTTTCTGTAAGTCTTCACAAGGTTTTCACACACTGTTGCTGGTATTTTGGCCCATTCCTCCATGCAGATCTCCTCTAGAGCAGTGATGTTTTGGGGCTGTCGCTGGGCAACACGGACTTTCAACTCCCTCCAAAGATTTTCTATGGGGTTGAGATCTGGAGACTGGCTAGGCCACTCCAGGACCTTGAAATGCTTCTTACGAAGCCACTCCTTTGTTGCCCGGGCGGTGTGTTTGGGATCATTGTCATGCTGAAAGACCCAGCCACGTTTCATCTTCAATGCCCTTGCTGATGGAAGGAGGTTTTCACTCAAAATCTCAGGATACATGGCCCCATTCATTCTTTCCTTTACACGGATCTGTCGTCCTGGTTCCTTTGCAGAAAAACAGCCCCAAAGCATGATGTTTCCACCCCCATGCTTCACAATAGGTATGGTGTTCTTTGGATGCAACTCAGCATTCTTTGTCCTCCAAACACGACAAGTTGAGTTTTTACCAAAAAGTTATATTTTGGTTTCATCTGACCATATGACATTCTCCCAATCCTCTTCTGGATCATCCAAATGCACTCTAGCAAACTTCAGACGGGCCTGGACATGTACTGGCTTAAGCAGGGGGACACGTCTGGCACTGCAGGATTTGAGTCCCCGGCGGCGTAGTGTGTTACTGATGGTAGGCTTTGTTACTTTGGTCCCATCTCTCTGCAGGTCATTCACTAGGTCCCCCCGTGTGGTTCTGGGATTTTTGCTCACCGTTCTTGTGATCAGTTTGACCCCACGGGGTGAGATCTTGTGTGGAGCCCCAGATCGAGGGAGATTATCAGTGGTCTTGTATGTCTTCCATTTCATAATAATTGCTCCCACAGTTGATTTCTTCAAACCAAGCTGCTTACCTATTGCAGATTCAGTCTTCCCAGCCTGGTGCAGGTCTACAATTTTGTTTCTGGTTCCTTTGACAGCTCTTTGGTCTTGGCCATAGTGGAGTTTGGAGTGTGACTGTTTGAGGTTGTGGACAGGTGACTTTTATACTGATAGCAAGTTCAAACAGGTGCCATTAATACAGGTAACGAGTGGAGGACAGGGGAGCCTCTTAAAGAAGAAGTCACAGGTCTGTGAGAGCCAGAAATCTTGCTTGTTTGTAGGTGACCAAATACTTATTTCCCACCATCATTTGCAAATAAATTCATAAAAAATCCTACAATGTGATTTTCTGCAAATAAAATTCTCAATTTGTCTGTCATAGTTGACATGTATGATGAAAATTACAGTTTTTTTTTATCCACAGAGGGTTCTCCCCAACAAACTGGCAAAGTACACAGACTTACTAGAGAACCACAGAAAGCGTAAGTCCTCCTCTTCCAGTGATACTCTTGTGAAAAATGCAAAAATCACAGCCTTCGCTGCCCCAGGACGGGTAACACAAGCAACTCTTGACAAGCTGGTGCTAAATTTTGTATGTGAGGCCAACCAACCATTTTCTGTGGTTGAGACGCCATCCTTCAAGACTTTGATAGAAACCTTGCAACCTCAAACAGTAATGACAAGGAAAACGTTATGCACAAGAATACAAGAAGCTGCAAAACACAAGAAGAGCATAATCATCAAAAAGCTGAGTGCTGTGAACTATGTTGCTACCACAACAGACTGCTCGTCTGCCAGACAACGTAGCTACTTAAGTGTCACCTGTCACTGGATAGACAACACCTCACTGGAGAGGCACTCCGCTGCATTGGCTTGTAGACCTGTCAAAGGCTCGCACACGTTTGATGTCCGTGCTGCTGCATTAGAGGAAATACATTCTGAGTACCACATCAGGGAAAAAGTGACCATGGCGACAACAGACAGTGGCTCAAACTTCCTGAAGGCCTTTTGATTATATGGTGAGGAGAAAAAGGAGGAAGCCATCAATGTACAAGAAGAGTGACTCCACCCTTGATGATGCAACAGAAGATCAGAGTGAGTCAGAGGTGGAGTGTCAAGATGTGTCTGCTATTCTGGATGACAACACAGGCCTTGAGTACCAACTTCCAAGGCACCAAAAGTGTGCATGCCATCTCCTCAATCTTATATCCACAGTTGATGCCACTGCTGCAGGAGGAGCTGCAAACGAAACCTACAAGAGGCTGTCTCGGTCTGATTTTGCAAAGTGTCATGCTCTTTGGAATAAAACCAGCAGGTCAACCAGTCTGATAACAGTCTGCTGTAGTTTACAACAATTCTAATTTCTAAAGTGGAAGTTGTGAGAGTTTTACTCGGGTGGTTCAGTGAAACAATTATAGTTTCTGAGGTGGAAGTTGGGAGAGTTATATATATATATATATATATATTTTTTTTTTGGTGAGGGAGGCCTGCTCTCTCCTTTCCCTGATGTTTAGTTCATTTTATTCCGATCTCCTCTGCATTATTGTAGCCATCTGCTGCAGCCTGTCAACTATGCCTCTGCCTCTGCCTATCCCTGTTCTCTCCTCTCCGCACAGGCTACACAAACGCCTCACACCGCGTGGCTGCTGCCTCTCTAACCTGGTGGTCCCTGCACGCACCACACACCTGGAGTTCCAGGTCTCAGGCAGCCTCTGGAACTGCCGTTCTGCCGCCAACAAGGCTGACTTCATCCCAGCCTATGCTACCCTCCAGTCCCTCGACTTCCTGGCACTGACGGAAACATGGATTACCACTGAAAACACTGCTACTCCTACTGCTCTCTCCTCGTCTGACCATGTGTTCTCGCATACCCCGAGAGCATCTGGTCAGAGGGGTGGTGGCACAGGAATCCTCATCTCTCCCAAGTGGTCATTCTCAATTTTTCCCCTAACCCATGTGTCTATCTCCTCATTTGAATTCCACGCTGTCACAGTCACTAGCCCATTTAAGCTTAATATCCTTGTCATCTATCGCCCTCCAGGTTCCCTTGGAGAGTTCATCAATGAGCTTGACGCCTTGATAAGTTCCTTTCCTGAGGATGGCTCACCCTTCACAGTTTTGGGGGATTTCAACCTCCCCACGTCTACATTTGACTCATTTCTCTCTGCCTCCTTCTTTCCACTCCTCTCCTCTTTTGACCTCACCCTCTCACCATCCCCCCCCACTCACAAGGCAGGCAATACGCTTGACTTCATCTTTACTAGATGTTGCTCTTCTACTAATCTCACTGCAACTCCCCTCCATGTCTCCGACCACTACTTTGTATCCTTTTCTCTCTCGCTCTCCTCCAACACTACTCACTCTGCCCCTACACAGATGGTAACGCGCCGCCGCAACCTTCGCTCTCTCTCTCCCACTACTCTCTCCTCTTCCATCCTATCATCTCTTCCCTCTGCTCAATCCTTCTCCCTCCAATCTCCTGATTCTGCCTCCTCAACCCTCCTCTCCTCCCTTTCTGCATCCTTTGACTCCCTGTGTCCCCTATCCTCCCGGCCGGCTCGGTCCTCCCCTCCAGCTCTGTGGCTTGATGACTCATTGCGAGCTCACAGAACAGAGCTCCGGGCAGCTGAGCGGAAATGGAAGAAAACTAAACTCCCTGCCGACCTGGCATCTTTTCACTCCCTCCTCTCTACATTTTCTTCATCTGTTTCTGCTGCTAAGGCCACTTTCTACCACTCTAAATTCCAAGCATCTGCCTCTAACCCTAGGAAGCTCTTTGCCACATTCTCCTCACTGCTGAATCCCCCCCCCTCCTCCCTCTCTGTGGATGACTTTGTCAACCACTTTGAAAAGAAGGTTGACGACATCCGATCCTTGTTTGTTAAGTCTAATGACACTGCTGGTCCTGCTCACACTGCCCTACCCTATGCTTTGACTTCTTTCTCCCCTCTCTCTCCAGATATAATCTTGCGACTAGTGACTGCAGGCCGCCCAACAACCTGCCCGCTTGACCCCATCCCCTCCTCTCTTCTCCAGACCATCTCCGGTGACCTTCTCCCCTACCTCACCTCGCTGATCAACTCATCCTTGACCGCTGGCCATGTCCCTTCCATCTTCAAGAGAGCGAGAGTTGCACCCCTTCTCAAAAAACCAACACTCGATCCCACTGATGTCAACAACTACAGACCAGTATCCCTTCTTTCTTTTCTTTCCAAAACTATTGAGCGTGCCGTCTTTAGCCAACTCTCTTGCTATCTCTCTCAGAATGACCTTCTTGATCCAAACCAGTCAGGTTTCAGGACTGGTCATTCAACTGAGACTGCTCTTCTCTGTGTCACGGAGGCTCTCCGCACTGCTAAAGCTAACTCTCTCTCCTCTGCTCTTGTCCTTCTAGACCTGTCTGCTGCCTTTGATACAGTGAACCATCAGATCCTCCTCTCCACCCTCTCCGAGCTGGGCATCTCCGGCGCGGCTCACTCCTGGATTGCGTCCTACCTGACCGGTCGCTCCTACCAAGTGGCGTGGCGAGAAGCTGTCTCCGCACCACGTGCTCTCACCACTGGTGTCCCCCAGGGCTCAGTTCTAGGCCCTCTCCTTTTCTCCCTATACACCAAGTCACTTGGCTCTGTCATATCCTCACATGGCCTCTCCTATCATTGCTACGCTGACGATACACAACTAATCTTCTCCTTTCCCCCTTCTGATAACCAGGTGGCGAATCGCATCTCTGCATGTCTGGCCGACATATCAGTATGGATGACGGATCACCACCTCAAGCTGAACCCTGGCAAGACGGAGCTGCTCTTCCTCCCGGGGAAGGACTGCCCGTTCCATGATCTCGCCATCACGGTTGACAACTCCGTTGTGTCCTCCTCCCAGAGTGCGAAGAGCCTTTGCGTGACCCTGGACAACACCCTGTCGTTCTCTGCCAACATCAAGGCGGTGACCCGATCCTGCAGGTTCATGCTCTACAACATTCGGAGAGTACGACCCTGCCTTACACAGGAAGCGGCACAGGTCCTAATCCAGGCACTTGTCATCTCCCGTCTGGATTACTGCAACTCGCTGTTGGCTGGGCTCCCTGCCTGTGCCATTAAACCCCTACAACTCATCCAGAATGCCGCAGCCCGTCTGGTGTTCAACCTTCCCAAGTTCTCTCACGTCACCCCCCTCCTCCGCACACTCTACTGGCTTCCAGTTGAAGCTTGCATCCGTTACAAGACCATGGTGCTTGCCTATGGAGCAGTGAGGGGAACGGCACCTCCGTACCTTCAGGCTCTGATCAGTCCCTACACCCAGGCGAGGGCATTGCTCTGGCACCCCAATGGTGGAACAAGCTCCCTCACGACGCCAGGACAGCGGAGTCACTCACCACCTTCCGGAGACATTTGAAACCCCACCTCTTTAAGGAACACCTGGGATAGGATAAAGTAAGTACCCCCCCAAAAAAATAAAAAAATAAAAAAAATAAAAGAAAATTAAAATTATAAAAATAAAAAATAAAAACAAATGAAAAACAAAAAAATACATATATATAATTGTAAAGTGGTTATCACATTGGCTATAGGGTGAATGCATCAATTTGTAGTCGCTCTGGATAAGAGCGTCTGCTAAATGACGTAAATGTGCCCTTGAGCAAGGCACTTAACCCTAATTGCTCCTGTAAGTCGCTCTGGATAAGAGCGTCTGCTAAATGACTAAAATGTAAATGTAAATGTAAACAGTGGAACGTGAATGCAAGCTGCTGTTTCTCCGACCCAATCAGACACGCTGGAGCTCCCTGTTCCTCGCTGTAGAAAGGATTGTGCGCATTCACCGAGAGCAAGGAGAACAAGCAATTCGCAATGTCTGCACAGCATTAAAGATAAAGATGTAAGTTGACAAAATGTATATTTTGTTTTAAAAGAATAATAAAAATAAATAAGCCTTGCTGATTAATGGGTGATTCCACTTGTCTCAAGTAACTAAGTTTTCTTTGCATGGTGGTGTGACAATTGTGGATGACTTGAATGAAATCATTTAACTAATTTATTTTATTTTTATTTATTTGTGCATTTAACATGTACAATGCATAATAAACACATTGTACCAGAAATAGCTATAAGTAATTTTTTTATCGTTACATCTTTTATAGGTTCAATCCAGCTGAAATTGGGTTTTTGGTCGAGTATGCTGCTGTGATGAAGCCTGTTGCCATGGTCCTTAATATCCTCCAAGGGGAATCATCTGTGCATATGGGCCTCCTGCTGCCAACACCTTACCAGTTGCGGGACAAGCTGAAGAGGTTGGAGTCAACTTGCAAAATGTGTACACCTCTTGTTCACGCCCTGCAGCAAGGGATCCAGAAATGTTTTGGAGACGTCATGAAAGAGCCTGAGCTGATTGCAGCAGCAATACTCCTACCAAGATTCAGAACATCCTGGACCACAGAGGAGAACATCTTGAATGCTGGTAAATATAATTTTTTATCAATTCAAATGTGAACCAGTAGACATTGACCTATATAACTCTGTATAATATTACTGTAATTTAGGATTATAGTGTGTCAGTGACAAACCACAGGGTGGCAATATAGTTAGAAGCTCAGGTAGCTTTTAATGTCAAACATCAGCAGCTTGACAGCCTATAGAGTAGAAGGGTAAGAATAATGTGCAGACTTAATTCGTTTGAAAAACGATTTATCTTGCCCTAAAACCCACAGGCCTTGACTACATCAGAAATCACCTCAACACCGACTTGGATGATGTCACCAGCGCAAACAGCGGCCTCTCTGATGAAGACGACTTCTTTGCATCCATGGAGTTGGGAAAATCACAAGTAGGAGAGCTGGAGAGGTACCTTTCATGTCTGTCCCCTGCAGGTATGGATCTACTCCACACCTTTCCTCGCATCAAGAAGCTGTCACTCAAAGTCAACACAGGTCTTCCTGCATCTGCAGCCTGTGAGAGACTTTTCAGTCATGCAGGACTCCTGTTCACTGCTAAACGATCACAGCTTCACAGCAAGAACCTTGAGAGCCAGCTACTGTTGAAGCTTAATAGTGACATCACTGAGCGATTCTTTGGTGAAATAGTTTGTTTCTGCATGTTTTGACACACACACACACAAACTCCCAGTGGGGCCTTCAATATAAAAGGGTTTTCATGTTACTGTGCCAAAGAGTTCCTGGAGTGTTGACTGAAGTCAACCAGTCAAAGGGCCAGTGTCAGCCTAAAGGTTAGAATATTGCCAAATCTGTTGTCTGCCTGTGGTAGTCTAGATGGGGGAAGCTGCTCCTCTCTCAGCTGCTTTTGAGCAAAGCGTTTAATCCCCTTAACTGTGTAATGGTTGTGCTAGAGAGCACAGAGCTATTAATGAATAACTCCATTGTAAAGACACATCATACATGCTTTATGCTGCTTATCTTGGGGGGGTGGGGACAAGTGTGACTTTTTTTTTGCTGACTTTTCTTGTTAGATATTGGAGCTGGAAGTAAACATAATGCCCCATCTACAACTACATCACTCTCCTCTGATGCCTTTTAGAGAACATGCATTCAGCTTAATTTGTGTTCTGGGATACTTGGCCTGCAATATTGTTTTATTTGGCCATCTATCATGGACTGGTGCTTTTTCAGTTGATGTGTATTGCTGCTCTTTTCCTCTGCTCAGTGAGATGTGCAGTGTGGCCTAATCACAGATCAGAGTATTATTTTCTAGGCACACAGAAAAAGGGCTGTTGCTTGCCATGCAATACAAAGGTACCGAGTAGGCCTAATCAACACCTATTGATTATTTTATGTTGACCGCTTCCTTCTGGTGTGCAGTTTTCTGTTCAGCATACCTGGTATGAAATGTTTGTGTTTCCTTCTGTTGTTCTGTCACTGTGGAGACACACACATACACAGTTTATGAGAGTTTATGGGCTGCCTCATTCTAGTTCTGCCTGGTAAAAAAAAGTATAAAGGTTTGGAAATGTGTGTTACTTGTGCTTATTTTTTTATTATTATTATTTTATTTGATAAGTACTTGAATTTACCGGAATTATTTTAATTTAAGCTATTTTGTAATTCATTTTAATTTATTTATTGTTGGATGAACTATAATTTGCCTAAAGATGATTATTTTGTATTTTTGTCTGTCTGATTGTTGCCTTGTGTTAAAAAATAAACTCAAGTAACTCAACAGTTACTCAGTACTTGTAGTTTTTTCACCAAGTACTTTTTTACTCTTACTCAAGTAATTATTTGGATGACTACTTTTACTTGAGTCATATTTGTTATATCTAGCCTAGCTGTAGAAGAACGGACATCTGCACAGTTTCACATTGTACATCGCTCTGTCGTTTAATGACATGTGCCACACATTCTGACAACCCATTCATCCGTAAAGCAGCACACTATCGTAAAACATAACAACGTACAGTACGACGTACAGCACGTCGTACCATACATAACATTTCCCCCCCTTTCCAAAACCAGGGACTGGTACCATATATAAAATGTCCATAGGGCAAGAACCTAGAGTGATACCTGTAAGAAATAAACATTAACCCTTAAACGGATGGACTCTCCAAACTAGCCAGTTCAGTCCATTAACCTGGAGGTTGACTAAGACACCTAACGGAGCCTAAGAATCAAAAGAGGTTAAGTAGTCCCCCAGATAAGCAGGGCGAGTTCGTGCCCGCATAGGCCTTTCTTCATCCGCCACCGCTTGTGGATCTGGCCCTTGGGGAGCCCACAGAGGCTGGGGCTCGGGTGGTAGTGGTGGAGGAGGTCCATCCGGTGGCGTCTCTGGCCTGCATGTCTGTTTTGTGTGCCTTTGTGTTCCTCGAGGGGCAGGGACTTTTCTGAGGCGGCTGGCGTGCCAGCGTGATCCATTGCTCATCATGAAATATGGCGGGCCCCAGTTGTCGACTGACCTGCAAGGGGTCCGACCAGAATGAGGACATTTTGTTGTACTGCTGAGGCCATCGGGCTCGGACCCAGTCTGACACTTGGATGATCGACAACTTAGAGCTAGTAGCAGGGGCCGAACGACACACTAATTTTCGCAAAGTGATTGTATTTTGAACAGTTCTTGCATATTTTCCCACGGGCTGGGCAGTTTGAAGCCCTTGAATTGTGAGAGCTAGCCCCACAGTTGCCACAGCTACTTCTGTTGGTTTGTCTGTGTGCCTGCTGCACGGGCATGCCGGTGTCTGTGTCCATGCAGCTATCGACGTGGGAGGGCGTGCGCAGCGCGTGATCGTTGTAGTGCGCCTGCCCGGGCTGAAGCTGCTGTGTGAGAATGGCTGGGGGCCGAGTGTATGCTGCAGAGCTGTCTGTTAGCATTGAAGAGCATTCCAACGCCGCTTCAACCTGGAGTGCTATTTTAATAGCTCCATCTAGTTGTAAATTATCCGATTCCAAAAGCAGTTTCTCCCATGTCTTTTCACATAACGTCCCCTCTATCAACTGATCCCTGATGATCTCGTCCTGAAGTGTCCCGTAGTTACAAGAGCTAGCCAAATCCCTCAGATTAGCCACGTAGCTTTGAATGGACTCACCCGGCCGTTGGTGTCTCTTCCGTAGCCGGTAGCGTCGCTCTTTCCCGGCGAAGTGGTTGGAAATGTAGACGTGCGCGTATATAATAATAATATGCCATTTAGCAGACGCTTTTATCCAAAGCAATTTACAGTCATGTGCGCATACATGTTTACGTATGGGTGGTCCCAGGGATGGAACCCACTACCCTGGCGTTACAAGCGCCATGCTCTACCAATTGAGCTACAGAGGACCACGTATAAATAGATCAATTATGCCTTTTTGATGGAAATATTGAGGTGGGATTTTGGAGATCACTTCATAATTTACGCGCGCTCTCTGCAAATAAGGCGGGCCAGCTCGATGTCCTAGGGCACGATATGCACCCTCTTTGCGTGGATGGCACACAGTTTGGTGTCCTCAAACAGACCGACCAGGTAAGCCTCGCTGGCCTCCTGCAGGGCCATCACGGCGGAGCTCTGGAAGCGCAGGTCGGTCTTGAAGAACAGGGCGATTTTTCTCCCCAGGCGCTGGAAGGGCACATTGCGGATGAGCAGCTCAGTGGAGCTTTGGTAACGACGGATCTCTCTGAGACACGGTGCCAGGCCTGTAACGGGGAGGCTCTCCTGCGCGCAGCCTTGGCGGCGAGCTGCATCCTGTAGGCTTTGCCACGGTTGGATTTGCGAGCGGTTTGCTTGGTTCTGGCCATGGCGCTAGCTTCCTTCTTAGACAGTCGGAGTATAGCCTCGAAATGCCCATGTGAAAAGTATAAAGCCGGCACTGGCATCTGCTGATTGGACACCATCTCCCCACCACCCCGATTGGCCCGTTACGGAGGCCTCCTCTGTCGGCTATCGGAAGGGATGCTTTGCTTCTCTTTTTTTTTGACCGCGCACCCAAAACAGTACACTGCGCACCCAAAACAATACACTGCGCGCCCATAAAACAATCTGTACGCCAAAAAACAATACACTTTGCGTGCGCCCGCAATAATACACTGCGCGCCCAAAACAATAGATCACTGCTGGCCTTTACACGCAATAATAGTCGCCATAGTCAAGAGTGAAATCTTGTGTTATAATTTAATGCTAGCATGCTATGGCAAACGAGGCCAATAGTACACTGCGCGGATGCAACTGCACACTGCGCGCAGGCAAAAGCACAATGTGCGCGCAAAAGTACACTGCCGGCCCTTTATGCGCAATAATAGTCGCTGAAGTCAAGAGTGAAATCTTATGTTCTAATCTAATGTCAGCCTGCTATGGCGAACGATGCCAATAGTCCACTGCGCGCAGGCATTAGGACACTGCCGCGCGATAATATTCATCAAAGTCAAGAGTAAAATCTTTTGTTCTAATCACCACATGTTCAGTAATGGTATTTCCCCCCTTTATTCAAATTACAACCTCTCACTTTCAGTTATTTGAAATGAAATAATCTCTCAAATATCACTATATCTAAAACAAGCCATAGAAAGTTGGTTGCAATTTCAATTAAATCATCCAGAAACGACAGAACAAACTCAAATACACTAATAGGAGAAAATATATATTTATTGATATTGTATGTTGTATAGCCTTACTTGTTGGTATCTCAGACGACCAGAACCTTAATAATAATCACCATACTTACTTCACATAGCACGGACATATAGTAGACAACTGACACTCACTCCTATGGAATTGGTATGGGGACTGGACACGCCGGGACCCAGACCCTACTGTTGTCGATCACACATATTAATGTCGTGTTCAGGGTGCTATCAGAGTTATCGGAAATAACTAGTTCCGACTGGGAAGTTTCACTTGAATGACCCTCCAAGTAGGAATTACAAGTGAGAAATAGTGAAAATGTTGTTGCCAATCTTATTGGTTTAAGAATTGTTCCGACTTCAAAACCACTTGAACACAATCATGTGGGAGTTACAACTTCCCATTTTCCACGAGAATGTGAAGTTGGCATAATACAGCATTCAAGTGCTAGTCGGTACTAGGAAACGGACATTTCTGACTTGCTAACTGGTTGAACGCGTTACAATAGCCTAAGTATATAATATGATTGACATAACCACAATAGAAAGGCCTTGGAAGTGCCATAAGTGAAAGCCGACATATTTCATTATTTTTACATTAACCTCTTTAACATGTATTAAATGAATAATGAAGAAAATTGTGTAATTTAGACTCTACGAAATATGAAATGCATTATGAAGAAAATCGTGTACTGTTGCCTACACGGAAAAGGGGGCTTTCTGACCAAAAGTGCACCAGTATCCCAAAGTATTAATCGAAATCAAGCATAGAAAACAGCGTTAGCATTAATAAAACAATTTTTCCCACGAATTAAGTTGCACGTAAATGTGTGTATTTTCTCACAAATGATGTTCAGAAAATCTCAAACAGTACATAGGCATACAACTACAATGTTTGAAACATTATTAAATAAAGACAACATTTCTGTATA
Organism: Coregonus lavaretus; assembly: GCF_964263955.1. Classification (NCBI taxonomy): domain Eukaryota; kingdom Metazoa; phylum Chordata; class Actinopteri; order Salmoniformes; family Salmonidae; genus Coregonus; species Coregonus lavaretus. The sequence continues at coordinate 92,620 of NW_028165072.1, forward strand.
TTCATAACGTTTAATTAGCCATAATAAAGAAAATAAAGAAAAATAGGCTATCCGTTTATGGTTGTTGTGTGTTAAATTGCTGTCTTTTCGCACGAATTAAGTAGCACATAAATTCGTGTCTTTTCACACAGAAACGCACGAAATCTGATGAAATACATTATGCTACCTGTGGTTTTCTCGAGCACGGTTATATGTCAGACATTTGAACGGCTACGGATAGCGGAAAGCAAACCCCGTATTGAGTCAATACTGTCATCGATTGGTAAAAATAATCCTTAACGTAAATATCCCAGGTTCGTAAACAACGATTTTCCTTACATGTTGCCTTTGCGCGCAGCCTTGGCGGCGAGCTGCATCCTGTAGGCTTTGCCACGGGTGGATTTGCGAGCGGTTTGCTTGGTTCTGGCCATGGCGCTAGCTTCATTCTTAGACAGTCGGAGTATAGCCTCGAAATGCCCATGTGAAATGTATAAAGCCGGCAGTTGCATCTGCTGATTGGACACCATCTCCCCACCACCCCGATTGGCCCGTTATGGAGGCCTCCTCTGTCGGCTATCGGAAGGGATGCTTTGCTTCTCTTTTTTTTTGACCGCGCACCCAAAACAGTACACTGCGCACCCAAAACAATACAATGCGCGCCCATAAAACACACTGTACGCCAAAAAACAATACACTTTGCGTGCGCCCGCAATAATACACTGCGCGCCCAAAACAATAGATCACTGCTGGCCTTTACACGCAATAATAGTCGCCATAGTCAAGAGTGAAATATTGTGTTGTAATTTAATGCTAGCCTGCTATGGCAAACGAGGCCAATAGTACACTGCGCGGATGCAACTGCACATTGCGCGCAGGCAAAAGCACAATGTGCGCGCAAAAGTACACTGCCGGCCCTTTATGCGCAATAATAGTCGCTGAAGTCAAGAGTGAAATCTTATGTTCTAATCTAATGCCAGCCTGCTATGGCGAAAGATGCCAATAGTCCACTGCGCGCAGGCATTAGGACACTGCCGCGCGATAATATTCGCCAAAGTCAAGAGTAAAATCTTTTGTTCTAATCACCACATGTTCAGTAATGGCAATTCCCCCCTTTATTCATATTACAACCTCTCACTTTCAGTTATTTGAAATGAAATAATCTCTCAAATATCACTATATCTAAAACAAGCCATAGAAAGTTGGTTGCAATTTCATTTAAATCATCCAGAAACGACAGAACAAACTCAAATACACTAATAGGAGAAAATATATATTTATTGATATTGTATGTTGTATAGCCTTACTTGTTGGTATCTCAGACGACCAGAACCTTAATAATAATCACCATACTTACTTCACATAGCACGGACATATAGTAGACTACTGACACTCACTCCTATGGAATGGGTATGGGGACTGGACACGCCGGGACCCAGACCCTACTGTTGTCGATCACACATATTAATGTCGTGTTCAGGGTGCTATCAGAGTTATCGGAAATAACTAGTTCCGACTGGGAAGTTTCACTTGAATGACCCTCCAAGTAGGAATTACAAGTGAGAAATAGTGAAAATGTTGTTGCCAATCTTATTGGTTTAAGAATTGTTCCGACTTCAAAACCACTTGAACACAATCATGTGGGAGTTACAACTTCCCATTTTCCACGAGAATGTGAAGTTGGCATAATACAGCATTCAAGTGCTAGTCGGTACTAGGAAACGGACATTTCTGACTTGCTAACTGGTTGAACAAGTTACAATAGCCTAAGTATATAATATGATTGACATAACCACAATAGAAAGGCCTTGGAAGTGCCATAAGTGAAAGCCGACATATTTCATTATTTTTACATTAACCTCTTTAACATGTATTAAATGAATAATGAAGAAAATTGTGTAATTTAGACTCTACGAAATATGAAATGCATTATGAAGAAAATCGTGTACTGTTGCCTACACGGAAAAGGGGGCTTTCTGACCAAAAGTGCACCAGTATCCCAAAGTATTAATCGAAATCAAGCATAGAAAACAGCGTTAGCATTATTAAAACAATTTTTCCCACGAATTAAGTTGCACGTAAATGTGTGTATTTTCTCACAAATGATGTTCAGAAAATCTCAAACAGTACATAGGCATACAACTACAATGTTTGAAACATTATTAAATAAAGACAACATTTCTGTATATTCATAACGTTTAATTAGCCATAATAAAGAAAATAAAGAAAAATAGGCTATCCGTTTATGGTTGTTGTGTGTTAAATTGCTGTCTTTTCGCACGAATTAAGTAGCACATAAATTCGTGTCTTTTCACACAGAAACGCACGAAATCTGATGAAATACATTATGCTACCTGTGGTTTTCTCGAGCACGGTTATATGTCAGACATTTGAACGGCTACGGATAGCGGAAAGCAAACCCCGTATTGAGTCAATACTGTCATCGATTGGTAAACATAATCCTTAACGTAAATATCCCAGGTTCGTAAACAACGATTTTCCTTACATGTTGACTTTGCGCGCAGCCTTGGCGGCGAGCTGCATCCTGTAGGCTTTGCCACGGGTGGATTTGCTAGCGGTTTGCTTGGTTCTGGCCATGGCGCTAGCTTCATTCTTAGACAGTCGGAGTATAGCCTCGAAATGCCCATGTGAAATGTATAAAGCCGGCAGTGGCATCTGCTGATTGGACACCATCTCCCCACCACCCCGATTGGCCCGTTATGGAGGCCTCCTCTGTCGGCTATCGGAAGGGATGCTTTGCTTCTCTTTTTTTTTGACCGCGCACCCAAAACAGTACACTGCGCACCCAAAACAATACAATGCGCGCCCATAAAACACACTGTACGCCAAAAAACAATACACTTTGCGTGCGCCCGCAATAATACACTGAGCGCCCAAAAAAATAGATCACTGCTGGCCTTTACACGCAATAATAGTCGCCATAGTCAAGAGTGAAATCTTATGTTCTAATCTAATGCCAGCCTGCTATGGCGAACGATGCCAATAGTCCACTGCGCGCAGGCATTAGGACACTGCCGCGCGATAATATTCGCCAAAGTCAAGAGTAAAATCTTTTGTTCTAATCACCACATGTTCAGTAATGGCAATTCCCCCCTTTATTCATATTACAACCTCTCACTTTCAGTTATTTGAAATGAAATAATCTCTCAAATATCACTATATCTAAAACAAGCCATAGAAAGTTGGTTGCAATTTCATTTAAATCATCCAGAAACGACAGAACAAACTCAAATACACTAATAGGAGAAAATATATATTTATTGATATTGTATGTTGTATAGCCTTACTTGTTGGTATCTCAGACGACCAGAACCTTAATAATAATCACCATACTTACTTCACATAGCACGGACATATAGTAGACTACTGACACTCACTCCTATGGAATGGGTATGGGGACTGGACACGCCGGGACCCAGACCCTACTGTTGTCGATCACACATATTAATGTCGTGTTCAGGGTGCTATCAGAGTTATCGGAAATAACTAGTTCCGACTGGGAAGTTTCACTTGAATGACCCTCCAAGTAGGAATTACAAGTGAGAAATAGTGAAAATGTTGTTGCCAATCTTATTGGTTTAAGAATTGTTCCGACTTCAAAACCACTTGAACACAATCATGTGGGAGTTACAACTTCCCATTTTCCACGAGAATGTGAAGTTGGCATAATACAGCATTCAAGTGCTAGTCGGTACTAGGAAACGGACATTTCTGACTTGCTAACTGGTTGAACAAGTTACAATAGCCTAAGTATATAATATGATTGACATAACCACAATAGAAAGGCCTTGGAAGTGCCATAAGTGAAAGCCGACATATTTCATTATTTTTACATTAACCTCTTTAACATGTATTAAATGAATAATGAAGACAATTGTGTAATTTAGACTCTACGAAATATGAAATGCATTATGAAGAAAATCGTGTACTGTTGCCTAAACGGAAAAGGGGGCTTTCTGACCAAAAGTGCACCAGTGTCCCAAAGTATTAATCGAAATCAAGCATAGAAAACAGCGTTAGCATTAATAAAACAATTTTTCCCACGAATTAAGTTGCACGTAAATGTGTGTATTTTCTCACAAATGATGTTCAGAAAATCTCAAACAGTACATAGGCATACAACTACAATGTTTGAAACATTATTAAATAAAGACAACATTTCTGTATATTCATAACGTTTAATTAGCCATAATAAAGAAAATAAAGAAAAATAGGCTATCCGTTTATGGTTGTTGTGTGTTAAATTGCTGTCTTTTCGCACGAATTAAGTAGCACATAAATTCGTGTCTTTTCACACAGAAACGCACGAAATCTGATGAAATACATTATGCTACCTGTGGTTTTCTCGAGCACGGTTATATGTCAGACATTTGAACGGCTACGTCCTGTAGGCTTTGCCACGGGTGGATTTGCGAGCGGTTTGCTTGGTTCTGATTTAAGGGTTTTTATTAAAAACGTACAAAAACCATACATCATAAATCATTCAATTTCAATACAATACAATATTTGCATCACGCCACACCATTCTCACACCAGTATCCTCTCACCCTCCTCTTTCCACCACCCCATCACTATTAACCAACCAACAACCCCCTCATAATAAGAAAAAACTACACTATGCCATTTAGCAGACGCTGTACTTACCGTCATGCTTGCATACATTTTACATATGGGCGGCTTCGGGTTCCGAACCCACTACAAACGCCATGCTCTACCCCACTGAGCCACCTAGGACTACGAGAAAATAAACATAGAATTCACATCATGTATACCGGCTAAGCCACATAGGACTACGTGAAAATAAACATAGAAATCACATCATGTATACCGGCTACGCCACATAGGACTATGAGAACCCAAACAAAAATCAAACTATAACACTAGATACACCTCAGGGGAGCACCTTCCCTCCCCTTTTTACCCAGCCACAAAAAACACACCCTCCTCCCTACCCCTCTATACTAAACCTAAACCCCCCCTCTACACTAATCCTAAACCCCCCTTCCACCTCTCCCGAGCAGCATGCTGCCCCCACTTCTTCTCCTCTCCCTTCATCCTCCCCCTCAAATTTCTCTCCACCCTCCTCACTATCCCCTCCACACCCCCTTCTCCCCCTGTCCTTTCCAATTTCTGCCTAGCCTCCCACAAACCCTGTTTAAAGAGGCTTATGAGAAGCCAGAGCAGAAACCTGTCCCTAACCGTCCCCCTCGCTCTCCCTACCCCTCTCTCTACCCTAGCCCATGTAACCACAAAATCCCCTCTCACCCTGCCTATCAGACCCTGTGCCCTAGCCCACACTACCCCGGCGAAAGCACAGTCCCAAAAAACATGGCGCACCGTCTCCTCCCCGCCACAAGTTGGCCTTGGGCAGGTGGGGGATCGAGTCAAGCCACGCCCGTACAAGATGGAACGTACGGGCAAGCCCTTATGGAGGCTCAACCAATTCAGGTCCTTGAGCCTGTTATCCAGACCTCGCACCTGCACTCCTTCCCAAACCACAGCCGGGATACCCAATACCGGCCCGGGACACCCTCCCCGTCTCACCTCCTCGTACAGGTGCCTGTGATCTAAACCTACTCGGGCTACTTCAACCTCGGGGTGACCACGCAGCCACTTGGCCGCATAGCCAAAGTGCCACGGCAGCTGTTCCGCCCGAGGACCCGTGTTAGTCCACACCATTACGCTTCTCGCCTGGTAAGAGAAGAACACCCGCAGGAGGTAACCAGACGGGTGTATTACCGGATGAGCAAGCTCAGTCAACAAATATGAAACAAAAATTGAATCCAGCTTGAGGGGGAAATGTGGTACCCCCCTACCTCCCTCCCCGATGGGACAGAGCATGCGTACCCTCGCGACATACTCTTGCCTGCCACCCCACATGAACTGGAACACCAGCCTCACTAGAGGCACTCTCAGACTCTCTGGCAATGGGTAGACGTATGCCATATACAATAGTGATGGCAACACATCCACCTTGAGGACCAGGACCTTGCCTATAAAAGACAATGACCTAGCCCTCCACATCCCCACCTTCCTCTGCACCACTGCGATGCATCTGTTCCAGTTCAGCGTCGCTGAGCCAGAGGTCTCAAAAAGGACCCCGAGAATCTTCAGGGCCCCACTACAGAGAGATAACCCCCCAGGCACATCCGTCCTCCCACGCCATCTTCCGAAATACTTAACGGATGACTTAGCGTGATTGAGCAAAGAGGTCAAACACCTGCAGAATGCACAACAGAAATTAATAGTACATGGTAACAAAATAAAAGAATATGATCCAAGAATTTGGGACACAAACTCAACCTTGTTATTGTTATTCAAAGGAAGCATTGTGAACCATCTCAAACCACACTCAGTCCAAACATTAACATTTAGAGTAAACTTTTTAGAGTGGTTGTGTAGTATCTAAGTAGTATTTCTCACTAAGTGGATCTGGAATGGATATTTGTACCTATAACAGGAAAGACCTGCAAAAAGAGGAGGGGATAGAGCTAGGTATCTGTGAGAGGAGGGGATAGGGCTAGGTACCTGTGAGAGGAGGGGATAGGGGTAGGTACCTGTGAGAGGAAGGCATTGGGCTAGGTACCTGTGAGAGGAGAGGATAGGGGTAGGTACCTGTGAGAGGAGAGGATAGGGCTAGGTACCTGTGAGAGGCGTGGATAGGGGTAGGTACCTTTGAGAGGCGTGGATAGGGCTAGGTACCTGTGAGTAGAGGGGATAGGGCTAGGTACCTGTGAGAGGAGGGGATAGGGCTAGGTACCTGTGAGAGGAGGGGATAGGGCTAGGTACCTGTGAGAGGCATGGATAGGGCTAGGTACCTGTGAGAGGAGGGGATAGTGGTAGGTACCTGTGAGAGGCATGGATAGGGCTAGGTACCTGTGAGAGACATGGATAGGGCTAGGTACCTGTGAGAGGAGGGGATAGGGGTAGGTACAGTGGGGAAAAAAAGTATTTAGTCAGCCACCAATTGTGCAAGTTCTCCCACTTAAAAAGATGAGAGAGGCCTGTAATTTTCATCATAGGTACACGTCAACTATGACAGACAAAATGAGAAAAAAAATATCCAGAAAATCACATTGTAGGATTTTTTATGAATTTATTTGCAAATTATGGTGGAAAATAAGTATTTGGTCAATAACAAAAGTTTCTCAATACATTGTTGTATACCATTTGTTGGCAATGACACAGGTCAAACGTTTTCTGTAAGTCTTCACAAGGTTTTCACACACTGTTGCTGGTAGTTTGGCCCATTCCTCCATGCAGATCTCCTCTAGAGAAGTGATGTTTTGGAGCTGTCGCTGGGCAACACAGACTTTCAACTCCCTCCAAAGATTTTCTATGGGGTTGAAATCTGGAGACTGGCTAGGCCACTCCAGGACCTTGAAATGCTTCTTACGAAGCCACTCCTTCGTTGCCCGGGCGGTGTGTTTGGGATCATTGTCATGCTGAAAGACCGAGCCACGTTTCATCTTCAATGCCCTTGCTGATGGAATGAGGTTTTCACTCAAAATCTCACGATACATGGCCCCATTCATTCTTTCCTTTACACGGATCAGTCGTCCTGGTCCCTTTGCAGAAAAACAGCCCCAAAGCATGATGGTTCCACCCCCATGCTTCACAGTAGGTAAGGTGTTCTTTGGATGCAACTCAGCATTCTTTGTCCTCCAAACACGACGAGTTGAGTTTTTACCAAAAAGTTATATTTTGGTTTCATCTGACCATATGACATTCTCCCAATCCTCTTCTGGATCATCCAAATGCACTCTAGCAAACTTCAGACGGGCCTGGACATGTACTGGCTTAAGCAGGGGGACACGTCTGGCACTGCAGGATTTGAGTCCCTGGCGGCGTAGTGTGTTACTGATGGTAGGCTTTGTTACTTTGGTCCCAGCTCTCTGCAGCCCCAGATTGAGGGAGATTATCAGTGGTCTTGTATGTCTTCCATTTCCTAATAATTGCTCCCACAGTTGATTTCTTCAAACCAAGCTTTTTACCTATTGCAGATTCAGTCTTCCCAGCCTGGTGCAGGTCTACAATTTTGTTTCTGGTGTCCTTTGGCAGCTCTTTGGTCTTGGCCATAGTGGAGTTTGGATTGTGACTGTTTGAGGTTGTGGACAGGTGTCTTTTATACTGATAACAAGTTCAAACAGGTGCCATTAATACAGGTAACGAGTGGAGGACAGAGGAGCGTCTTAAAATAAGAAGTTATAGGTCTGTGAGAGCCAGAAATCTTGCTTGTTTGTAGGTGACCAAATATTTATTTTCCACCATAATTTGCAAATAAATTCATTAAAAATCCTACAATGTGATTTTCTGGATTTCTTTTTCTCAATTTGTCTGTCATAGTTGAGGTGTACATATGATGAAAATTACAGGCCTCTCTCATCTTTTTAAGTGGGAGAACTTGCACAATTGGTGGCTGACTAAATACTTTTTTCCCCCACTGTACCTGTGAGAGGCATGGATAGGGCTAGGTACCTGTGAGAGGAGGGGATAGGGGTAGGTACCTGTGAGAGGCATGGATAGGGCTAGGTACCTGTGAGAGGAGGGGATAGGGCTAGGTACCTGTGAGAGAAGGGGATTGGGCTAGGCACCTGTGAGAGGAGGGGATAGAGCTATGTACCTGTGAGAGGATGGGATAGGGCTAGGTACCTGTGAGAGGAGGGGAAAGGCGTGGGAGTGCGTGTGCTGCAGGCGGTTCTGGCGCTGGTGCACCTAATGGGTCCTCCACTACAGCTGAATCTGACGCTGCGGCCAAGAGAGGTCACCTCTCCTGCCTCATTACTTCCTGATCCAGAAGAGCTTGGCGAATCAGAGAGCTCTATCTACATGGTGAGGTCAAGGGCGGGAACAACCACAGTGGATGTAGACTCCATCACCCATGCTACAATATCCATGCACTTGGCACTAAACTCATGTCTGCTCATCTGCAATGTTAAAAGACCATACAGAGGTAGTTTGTTAAAGGGGCTGCACTGATATAAAACGTAGAACCATTTACTCAAGCTAGTCAATTAAAGCAGTGGTTCAGGATTAAAGGTCCTGCAGGATTTCCACAAATGAATGTTTGGTCCATTTTACCAACATTAACTACTTTAGAGGTGACTATAACTCACCCCGGCACGCATATTCTCACTCAGCAGATTCCAATGATTGAAAAGTAAATAAATGCAAGTACACAATGAACTACATGACATTACCTCTATTATCTTAGAATACGTTATGGATGGACATTACCTCTATTATTTTAGATTACGTTATGGATGGACATTACCTCTATGATTTTAGATTACGTTATGGATGGACATTACCTCTATTATTTTAGATTACGTTATGGATGGACATTACCTCTATTATTTTAGATTACGTTATGGATGGACATTACCTCTATTATCTTAGATTACGTTATGGATGGACATTACCTCTATTATCTTAGACTACGTTATGGACTGACCTCTATGGAACTAGGCCACACCCAGACATCCCTGATTGGTTATTTGGTCCGTTGAGTCCTTTGTATTGGCCCGAGACTATGGGAGACTCTCAATCTCCTCGCCTCCTTCTCAAAACCCATTGGATGAGAAGGTCAGAAGTGCGGGACCTCTGGCTTTCTCACCCAATGGGTTTTGAGAAGAGAGGACACGAGGAGTATGCAATTGAGATAGGGAACATATCTAGGGGATGCATGGGGAAGCCAAAGAGCAACTTACTCGTCCTTCATGTCCTGCACAAAGGTGTGTAGGTCTGGGTAGCTTCTCTTTCCCCTGCTGAGGGTGAGGCTGGTCTGGGAAGTTTCATCCTTGTGGGTCACGGTAGTGAATGTCACCACTGCATCCTGATAGCGACAACAGAAAGCAGAGTTAGGGTGGAATTCAATTTTGCGTCATTAAAACACAAAATATCTCAATGAAATGTCATACATGTAATAGAAAAATACATCAAATACATCAACTTGTCCGAGAGAGATTTACATGGTTACAAAAACGTCACGCCAGGGTAAGCCTACACGAAATACAGCCCTTATTTTATGTGTTTCTAAAATCGCCTATGGGAAAAATGAATGGTGGAAAAACGATTGGAACCATTTCCCTGTTTGACCGCTAGGTTTTATGGGTATTATCACACCTCCACTGTGGGACTCTATAGAGGGGTTGGTTGTTAAGCAACAAAACTGGCATGCAACTATGGGGCAAAATAGACAGGGTTTGACTTAGACTGTTGACAACATGTAAACTATATTTAGTCTCTAAATGTTTAATGCAAACATAAATACATTTGAACAATGAACTCGTATCAACTACATTGTTACAGTTGTTGTTGGTTAGCTAGGTAGCGAATTTTAGCCATTGCATAGACATGATATCAGTCAAAACACCTCAAAACAAGACTTGGTATCAATAACACCATACAACGAGCTGAAACATGCCACAGAGCTACGATTCCCCACATGGCAGCTTGTTGTTAGCTGAGGTTCAGAATCATAACAAGATACACGACTTCCGGCCATCGATGCGCGAGCATCATTTTCGTGACGTCAGCCAACCCTTCTATGGTTCCTGGTCAAAAGTAGTACACTAGCCTACATAGGGAAGAGGGTGCCATTTTGGACGAATTTATGAAGGTGCTGTCATAACCTTTGACCCCCATTTGACCCTACTGTACCTTTAGCCAACTCTCATGACTCCCCGGCCATATACTTTCTAGTTTGATATTACAGCATGAATAGCACATTATTTCATTTGTTAAACAATATTTAATCCACAGTAATTAATATAATTGAAGATTTAAAAATAAATAACATGTCTACCTTGAACTCTTTATTCTCCATCTCCTTGCAAAATCAGCACATTTCCTTGCCAAAATGAACGCGCATCCAGAGCGAAAACTAACGCAATCCTCCAGCACTAGGGAGGATTAGACTGAACTGCTCCAGCGGTTTTTGATCAGTTTCAACGTTTATCAGTGATGACGTAACAATGCTGTACAGATTTGATGCACTTTCGATCTCGTGCTGATGCAACACTCTGTGTTGTTGAAAGCTCACGTATGGAAATCCTGCGAGTTGTAAACAAATTTAGGCTATTGTTGCCCTTAAAACTGTAATGTTGAGGACGCCATGAAAAATAAAATACATAACCCACACCGTTAGGCCAAGGTACATGCAATATTCATCACTTTGCCAATAGACTTCTTGTTCCTTGTTGTATGTAGCCTTTCTTTTGGGATTAGCACCACTGTCACCTAGAAATTGATACTGCGGTTGTCACATAAAACAGATAACCCATAGTTCATTATTACATAACATAACTCATTTCTTTATTTTATTACTCATAAAATATACAGCAATCTTCAGATACTGAAAGAATTCATGGGAGTTTCGAATTCAGTCACTATTTCATATGTACATGCTAGTTTCATCCTTTTAAAGAAAAAAAAGGACACGAAAAAACCTGTGAACCTCCTGATCCTGATTTGACGAACATAGCATATGTATTGTACATATTTCCAGTTAAAATGATTTTCAAAAAGAGACAAAAACGGGGGTTTGAACAAGCAATCACATCAAATGATTGAGTGGTTTCATTTTTTTGAAGAAGTTAAAGCAAGAAAAACCTGTCAAAATACATTGATTATAAGACCAAGACAAATAATATATATATATTTTTTTCAACAGAAGAAAATCTAAATGCTGCTGTCCTACGATTGGTTTACAGTGTTTCTCCTCTCCAAGGGAGGCATGTTTTCTGCCTCGGAATAGTATCAGTGCTTTTCACAAACGTTGTAGTACTTAGTATGCATCATTGTTTTCGCTCAAACAGCTGCCCCTACTCTCCTAACCTCCCCTCAGTAACTAAAGAAGACACAAAATGATGATATAAATATCACAAGAAAGAATACATGAATTAATAATTTACTTTCTAAAATAATTTCTAGAGGGCAAAGGACAGGTAGGTTTAATAACGCAAATGTAAAAAGTCCTGTCGCTCACATACAAATGCAAAATCTAAATGGCACCCTATTCTTTATAGAGTACACTACTTTTGACCAGAACCCTATGGCCCTGGTCAAAAGTAGTGTACTATAAAGGGAATAGGGTGCCATTGGGGATGGAAATCCTTTGAAATTACTCATGAGAGCAAATACTACGATTTTTTGGTTCCCACAGAGGGTCAGGAGCTTAAGACATGAATGATTTTATTAAAATGTTTGTTCATAAAAAATCAATGATTTCCCCTCCTCCCACATGGATTACAGACAAGAGGCTAGGTGCGTTCTGTCTGTCTTAGTGTGCGGATAAACATGACCATCACTCTCATAAAACTTAAATGAAACATCACTCCTTATGTTTTTTCTCAGCCCAAAACACTCAATCCCATTTCTACTGTCAAAACAGGTTTTGAAAAGGCTTCTTCCACATCTTTTGGTCCATGTCTGTTTTTCACTCAGTGAAGTGCTACTATCCCCTTGGACTACAGGTTATTGCCGTCATAAGGTGTCCGTCTGTCTGTTGGCTGGACAGTTTTTACCGTTTAGGACCTTTGTGGGTAAAGGTAAAGGTGGGGTATAGCAGCAGCAGTTCCTCTGAAGTCCAGTATCTGCGGGAAGGACACCTGGTGGTACGAGAGGATGAGTGTGGCCAGCCAGCCTGTTGTGCCTCCCCCTCTCCCTCCCTCCCTCCATTTCTCTCTCTCCATCTGCGGGACTCTTAAGGCTCCTGTGCGGACTGTCTCGGCTCGTGCCCTCCCAAAGCTGGCTGTGGTGATTTAAGAAACGGTGTGTATGTGTGTATTTGTTTGTGGCCTCTGCCCCACTTCACTGTCCATCCGCCTGCCCTTGGCTCCCCTCCTGGGCAGCGACCACCACCCCCCTCAGTATGTCTGTGAGTCTGAGTCGTTGAGTTCCTCATCCTTGTAGAAGCCTCCATCGTGTTCGCGGTGGCCGATGTTGTTGAAGCTGCAGTAGGAGCTGTGCTCGCTGCGCAGCACGGGCAGGCTGTCGAAGGTCACACTCTTGGAGGGGCTGGTGGTGTAGTGGTTAATGGCACTGAAGGACAGGCTGGGCGCCGGGTTGCAGGGGGACACGGGCATCATGGTGGACAGGATCAGCGCCAGGCAGTCCGCCACGTCTTTGTTGGGGGCGCAGGCCAAGGCTGGCGTGTAACCTGAGGGGTTCAAACAGAACAGCAGAGGGTCACTTCAGGAGCATCACAGTTTACTATAACACTTTTGGTGAAAAACATGAACTAACAACAGGCTAGGAGATACAAAGTTAAGACAATAACCAAGCAGTGGACTAGAGAGAAACATTTGTGGACACATTGAGAAGAGAAGTACAGAAGAAAACGGTGTTAGCGTTATGGATCTTACCATTCTTATCGACTGCGAGCACGCTAGCACCCTTCACTAGTAGCTCCTGAACCACCACCGTCAGACCATTTCTGGCTGCAACGTGTAACGGCCTGAGGAGAAAGTACCGTCAGATTAGCCAGCAGCAAATGAGGATACCTCCCAAATGCCAGACTATTCCCTATATAGTGCACTTCTTCTAATACTTCTGGCCCAATTAATACAGCTGAACCATACGTACGTCTGTAAGGCTGCGTTAGTCGAGTTGATGAGGTTCCTGTCTGTAATCTTCTCCAATATCAACAAGGCACTGGTTTCATGCCCCTTTAAAAACCAGAGTCAAACATGTCAGACCAAAATTTTAACCAGAGAGAGCCAACTGTTCAGATGAACGTCATCTTCATGTGGGGATGCTCACCTTACTGCAGGCCAGATGAAGAGCAGTGTTCATGACTGCATCCTGCAGGGTGAGCTCTGCTTTGGCACTGCTCACCAACAGCTCTGACACAGACAGAGAAACATAAAGAAACTCAATTAGGAAATGAAGCGACTTATTAAAATGTAAAACAGACATGTTGAACTTAAACCGGCTGGGCGAGGCAAAGCGGAGGAGAGGGGGCTGCGTACCGACAGCGTTGGTTTGTCCGTTCTCAGCAGCCATCATGAGGGAGGTCTTCCCGGAGGCATCGGGGGAGTTGACCTGGGCGTTGTGGCCTAGCAGCAGCTGAAGACACTCCACGTGGTCCGTGAAAGCCGCCGCATGCAGGGGGGTCCTGGAGAGAGAGGAAACTTATTTCACCGACATCATGTAGGACTGTTATAAACAAGTTTGTTCAATTAACCCTGTTTATACCATAGAAATATAAAATCACTAATAGATGTATTAAAAGTAATCTACAATCCCTCATCCAACCCCAGAGGTCATTTTATTCCCAAGACAACATTATTCTCCAGAAGAAAAGGACTTTGTCATGTGCTGTAGTTACCGGTTCTTGGTGTCAGTGGCGTTGACAATGGCCGGCCCCAGAGTGTCAATCAGCATCTCTGCAGCCCCCTCGTTGTCATTGATCACAGCTCAGTGGAGGGGGCTGAACGAGTTGCCCTCGGTCTTGTGGAAAACCTCCTGTTCCAGCAGCACCTCTACACACGTGTCATGGCCTAGTGGAAGATTGATTCATACAGGAAAAAGATGACGTCGCTGCAGACCACAACAATACTCTCAGAGAAAGCTACACATCTGACAATGGTGAAATCACAAAAGATGTTTTAGCTACAACATATGCTATGTCAATCCCTGACAAAGTCCTGTTTCAGTGTAAGGTCCTCCACTGAGAGTCATAACCCCTAATTCTGTTGTAGTCTTGTTCATTCCCCCACATGGCTCCGTCCACACCAATCGAATGCTTTTCAAGCCACAAGAGGGAGTGAATGAGTGTACACTTCATGGAGGAGAGAACAGAGCTACAGTCCAGTTAGTCAGTACGTACCGTTGTATGGCCTGCCTAATTCAGGGACATGTTTACGGTGCTGAAGAGAGAAAATCAGAAAAGATCTAGTGTTCCGTTAGTCCAGTACGTACCGTTGTAGCAGGCCCAGTGTAGTGGCGTGTAGCCCTGGTTGTCTGTGATGACGGGGAGGGTCTCCACTGACTGGGCGGCGTGTAGGAGCCCCCCCAGCACCCCGATGTGTCCGGATGCCGCAGCCAGGTGGACAGGGGTCCGCCCCTTACAGTCCCGAACCAGGAAGCTGGCGCTGTGCTGCAGCAGGGCCTCCACACACTCCTCATGACCCGTCACCGCCTGGGAGGAAGGGCGGGGAGACAAGAATGGATTTGAAATAACTAATAATCAATTATATAATAATGAATCATCAATTATTACAAATGATGTCTGGAGGCAGGTCCCCCTACAGGGATGAATACACCACTACCCATGGACAACTACTTTTCTGAAGATAATATGTATATTTGAGCCTCCCCGTCTCTTTCTGTGTGTGAGCGTATACAGCCAGCTCTCCTCCTCACCCCTCTGTGTAGCGCTGTTCTGCCCCACTTGTCTTTGGCTTCTATGCTGGCTCCCTTGTTGAGCAGTGAGTACAAACAGTCTGTGTGTCCGCTCAGCACCGACAGCATCAGAGGGGTTCTGATACACAAGACAACAAGGTCATATTACAAACTGGTAATAACCAGGCTAAGTCCCAAATGGCAACCTATTCCCTATATGGTACACTACTTTTGACCTGAGCCCATAGGGTTCTGGTTTAAAGTAGTGCACCAAGTAGGGCATAGGGTGCCATTTGGGACGTAGACCTAGTGTCAAAATCTCTTTATTTCAGGAATTGTATCCAAAACCCAATTGACTTACTGTCCATTCCCGTCTTGAACGTCCACTGCACTCTGGAGGTCAGCACTTCCAATCAGCAAACGCAAACACTCCGAATCACCGTTGGTAGCTAGAGGAGGATAAACAGAGAGGATATAAGAATGTGAGATGATTGACCGTTGGTAGCTAGAGGAGGATAAACAGAGAGGATATAACAATGTGAGATTATTGACCGTTGGTAGCTAGAGGAGGCTAAACAGAGAGGATATGAGCTGATTGCTGGACGACTATTACCTTCACATGAACAGACAGATTTCTAGAACAGTGGTATTGGTAGATGACATCCTCATGATGTTAACACAGCAGATAATAAAACATTGTGGGGCTGAGGCCCTCGAAGCCTTTCACCTGCTAGCTGTGTACCTGGCTCTGGATAGAAGTTCCCCTGTGCACTGATCTAGGATCAGCTTACACTCCCCAGATCCTCAGCAATAATGACAAAAAATGACCTTAGATCAGTGTGTAGTGGGCATTTTCACACTATGCTATATAATATCCCTAGAGTGGACATTGGCATCCTAGCAACATGACCAAACAAATGTCCATCTTGGTAAGGAAAACTTTTGAATTGCAGAATCTCTAGGTCTTACGTGATATCCTATGCGTACCTGCAGCGTGGATGGGGGTCCTCTTCAGGGTGAAGTCTTCAACCAGGATGGAGGCTCCCTGGTTGATGAGGACGTCAACACATTCCACATGGCCTTTAAAGGCAGCCAGGTCCAGAGGGGTGCGCCCCTGGCTGTTCCTCACGTCTAGATCCAGCAGAGACTGAACCAGGACCTCCATAGCATGGTGGTGGCCGTGGTACGCCTGAATGGAAACAAACACACAGTCTGAAGCAAAGTCCAGTGGTGTGCCTGAACAGATATACACTCCTAATATAATCAATGTCCTATAGTAGACCAGTGGTATGCCTGAACAGATATACACTCCTAATATAATCAATGTCCTATAGTAGACCAGTGGTATGCCAGAACAGATATACACTCCTAATATAATCAATGTCCTATAGTAGACCAGTGGTATGCCTGAACAGATATACACTCCTAATATAATCAATGTCCTATAGTAGACCAGTGGTATGCCTGAACAGATATACACTCTTAATATAATCAATGTCCTATAGTAGACCAGTGGTATGCCAGAACAGATATACACTCCTAATATAATCAATGTCCTATAGTAGACCAGTGGTATGCCAGAACAGATATACACTCCTAATATAATCAATGTCCTATAGTAGACCAGTGGTACGCCTGAACAGATATACACTCCTAATATAATCAATGTCCTATAGTAGACCAGTGGTATGCCAGAACAGATATACACTCCTAATATAATCAATGTCCTATAGTAGACCAGTGGTACGCCTGAACAGATATACACTCCTAATATAATCAATGTCCTATAGTAGACCAGTGGTGCGCCTGAACAGATATACACTCTTAATATAATCAATGTCCTATAGTAGACCAGTGGTATGCCTGAACAGAAACAGTCCTATCATTATACCAACATCAAGACAGACAGATAAGCAAGCAGAGACACTTTCCCAAAGGAGACGTGGCCAAGCTTTCACACTGCTGATTTAACACTAGTATGTATTCAAACACGGCCAACAACATACTCTAGACTACAGTGAAATGTGAAAGGTCATGGCACCACAACATACTCTCCAGACTACAGTGAAATGTGAAAAGTCATGGCACCACAACATACTCTCCAGACTACAGTGAAATGTGAAAGGTCATGGCACCACAACATACTCTCCAGACTACAGTGAAATGTGAAAGGTCATGGCACCACAACATACTCTCCAGACTACAGTGAAATGTGAAAGGTCATGGCACCACAACATACTCTCCAGACTACAGTGAAATGTGAAAGGTCATGGCACCACAACATACTCTCCAGACTACAGTGAAATGTGAAAGGTCATGGCACCACAACATACTCTCCAGACTACAGTGAAATGTGAAAGGTCATGGCACCACAACATACTCTCCAGACTACAGTGAAATGTGAAAGGTCATGGCACCACAACATACTCTCCAGACTACAGTGAAATGTGAAAGGTCATGGCACCACAACATACTCTCCAGACTACAGTGAAATGTGAAAGGTCATGGCACCACAACATACTCTCCAGACTACAGTGAAATGTGAAAGGTCATGGCACCACAACATACTCTCCAGACTACAGTGAAATGTGAAAGGTCATGGCACCACAACACACACAACAGTAAGAGAGGTGTGAGACGTACTTTCCGTCTGTGTCGGAGGCAGCAGCGTAGTGGAGCGGGATGGAACACCTTTTATCCAGATCGTTCACACTGGCCCCAGACCCCACCAAGGCAAACAGACACTGGTAGTTACAATTGGCTGCCGCATAATGCAGAGGACTCCTAGAAGAACGCACAGAAACCATTCAACAACAACAACAGAAACAGCTTATTGGAGCTGTAAAACATTTACATTTACGTCATTTAGCAGACACTCTTATCCAGTGCGACTTACAGGAGCAATTAGGGTTAAGTGCCTTGCTGCAGTGCACATAGACACATTTTTCACCTAGTCAGCTAGGGGATTTGAACCAGCAACCTTTCGGTTACTGACCCAACGCTCTTAACCGCTAGGCTACCTGCCGCCCAATATTTCCCATAATAATTCCTATATGCCCCTATACTATATTCCCCATTATCATAAAGATCACATATGAAAGTTATTTGATGCCACAGACAGACCTTCTGAAGCTGTCCTTTCTGTTGAAGTCTGCCCCTGTGTTGAGCAGCAGATTCAGACAGTCCAGGTTCCTGGTAACAAGATATCAAGTTCAGAAAGGCCCTTTCACATCTGAGCTATCAGGTGGATGGTAACAATGAGAACCTTAAAGAAAAGAGAAACCCGTACACTGCTCTTGCTAGTATCACTGTTTTTATAATGCTAATAAAAGCAATAATAAAAAGTGATACTAGCAAGAGCAGTTTGCAGGTTTCTCTTCTCTTTCAAGAAGATATAAAGACAATTTAGACCAGAGCGCAAGTCAATACCACCATGGCATGGAACCACATTATACAGAAATGATACCGCACTAATGATCTATACGATTTTTTAATACTGCTAAACAATGTGAAATGTAAGAGTGTGAATATGTGTTTGTTCTTTCTGGTGGCTTTCCAGTTCATGAACTAAATATTCCTTGGTGTAAAGCCTGGACCAGTCCACTCACCCAACAGCTGCTGCAGCATGTAAACAGGTCCTTCCAAAGTCGTCAGGGGTGTCTATATCAAAGCCTGATGAGAGGAGCTTCCGACAGCAGTCAGAGAACCCACTGAGAGCAGACAGGTGGAGGGGGAACATCCCATGGACGCCTCGCCTGCAACACATTTTTACATTTTAGACTTTAAGCAGACACTCTTATCCAGAGCAACTTACAGTTGATTCAGCTAAGATTGGAAACAGCACCACATCACAGTCCTCATTAAACCCCACAGCAGATCAACACAACAGCATGCTGCAATGCCCTGTCTATCAACCCCCCACACACCACAATGTGTTGAGCATAGTCTCCAAGCGGGAATTCGGTCAATGACAGAATTGCAGATGCATGTTGCATTTTTGCTGGAAACTGTGTGTGTTCTCACTTGGCTGTGTCAGCTCCGTTCGTGATGAGTGTATTGATGAGTAACTCATGGCCGTAGCGAGCAGAGATGTGCAGAGGTGTGTTTCCATTATTTTCTTCACAGTCGATCTCAGCACCTACAGAACACACACACACACACACACACACACACACACACACACAGACACACACAGACACACACACAGACACACACACACAGACACACACACAGACACACACACAGACACACACACACACACGTCAACCACTTGACCCTAGAGGCCTCATGAAGCTTCATGTTCAACCACATTGCAAGTAACATTGCTCTGTGCCAGTGAATCATGGTTTGAAGACAAAAGACAATGCTGAAGAGCCTACTGGTTCATATATATTCAGTTGAGAGCATTCACAGCGACTCACCATTCTGGATGATGGCTTGAGATCTGGAGAAGCGTCCGTGGATGGCCGTCATGTGGAGGGGGGTCTTTCCATCTTTACTCTGCAGATAGAAAGACAAAGATGGTTCACACGGCAGTCTGTGCTGCTGACCACAGGCAAAATCAAACACGTATTGGAGGAGCGCTTGATTGCATTTAGTTTGCATTGTTAGGCCTATTCCATTGGTATTTGAATGTAGACCAGGGCCAAATACTAAGCCATGTGCTGCGTCAGTGTGTGCGTCCCAAATGGCACCCTATTTATAAGTACACTACTTTTTGAACCAAAGTAGTGTACTTATAAAGGGAACAGGGTGCCATTTGGGACACAGGCAGTGTCATCACGGCTCCTTGCTCTATGGGCCCCTGGTCAAAAGTAGTGCACTACATAGGGAATAGGGTGTTATTTAGTTCAGACACAGTGTTGGTCATCCGGTCTCCTCACCTTGATGTTGACGAGGGCCCCGTTGCCCACCAGCAGCTCCAGGCAGAGCGCCCCATGGCGCGAGGCGGCCGTGAAGTGGAGTGGGGCGAAACCCTTCTCGTACACCTGGTTCACGTTGGCGCCGCACTCGATCAGCTCATTCACCACCACATCCTGCCCGTTGTAGCATGCCACGTGGAGGGGGGTGTTACCGTACCCATTGGGCTAATTTATCTGGAGGGAGCAAGGGAGGGAAAAGAGTGGAGAGAGAGAGAGAGAGAGAGGGGGGGGGGGGGGGGGGGGGGAGAGAACAAAACAATACATTCCTGATCAGGTCACTTGGTTCTGAAAACCCCCTGGTCCAACCTCTCTCTCTTCATTACTTGGTTCTGAAAAACCCCTGGTCCAACCTCTCTCTCTTCATTACTTGGTTATGAAAAACCCCTGGTCCAACCTCTCTCTCTTCATTACTTGGTTATGAAAACCCCCTGGTCCAACCTCTCTCTCTTCATTACTTGGTTATGAAAACCCCCTGGTCCAACCTCTCTCTCTTCATTACTTGGTTATGAAAACCCCCTGGTCCAACCTCTCTCTCTTCATTACTTGGTTCTGAAAACCCCCTGGTCCAACCTCTCTCTCTTCATTACTTGGTTATGAAAACCCCCTGGTCCAACCTCTCTCTCTTCATTACTTGGTTCTGAAAAACCCCTGGTCCAACCTCTCTCTCTTCATTACTTGGTTCTGAAAACCCCCTGGTCCAACCTCTCTCTCATCATTACTTGGTTCTGAAAACCCCCTGGTCCAACCTCTCTCTCTTCATTACTTGGTTATGAAAACCCCCTGGTCCAACCTCTCTCTCTTCATTACTTGGTTCTGAAAACCCCCTGGTCCAACCTCTCTCTCTTCATTACTTGGTTATGAAAACCCCCTGGTCCAACCTCTCTCTCTTCATTACTTGGTTATTAAAACCCCCTGGTCCAACCTCTCTCTCTTCATTACTTGGTTCTGAAAACCCCCTGGTCCAACCTCTCTCTCTTCATTACTTGGTTATGAAAACCCCCTGGTCCAACCTCTCTCTCTTCATTACTTGGTTCTGAAAACCCCCTGGTCCAACCTCTCTCTCTTCATTACTTGGTTATGAAAACCCCCTGGTCCAACCTCTCTCTCTTCATTACTTGGTTATGAAAACCCCCTAGTCCAACCTCTCTCTCTTCATTACTTGGTTATGAAACCCCCCTGGTCCAACCTCTCTCTCTTCATTACTTGGTTCTGAAAACCCCCTGGTCCAACCTCTCTCTCTTCATTACTTGGTTATGAAAACCCCCTGGTCCAACCTCTCTCTCTTCATTACTTGGTTATGAAAACCCCCTGGTCCAACCTCTCTCTCT
The DNA here is from genome assembly GCF_964263955.1 of Coregonus lavaretus. NCBI lineage: Eukaryota > Metazoa > Chordata > Actinopteri > Salmoniformes > Salmonidae > Coregonus > Coregonus lavaretus. Next base: position 114,215 of record NW_028165072.1, read on the forward strand.
TCATTACTTGGTTATGAAAACCCCCTGGTCCAACCTCTCTCTCTTCATTACTTGGTTATGAAAACCCCCTGGTCCAACCTCTCTCTCTTCATTACTTGGTTCTGAAAACCCCCTGGTCCAACCTCTCTCTCATCATTACTTGGTTCTGAAAACCCCCTGGTCCAACCTCTCTCTCTTCATTACTTGGTTCTGAAAACCCCCTGGTCCAACCTCTCTCTCTTCATTACTTGGTTATGAAAACCCCCTGGTCCAACCTCTCTCTCTTCATTACTTGGTTATGAAAACCCCCTGGTCCAACCTCTCTCTCTTCATTACTTGGTTCTGAAAACCCCCTGGTCCAACCTCTCTCTCTTCATTACTTGGTTATGAAAACCCCCTGGTCCAACCTCTCTCTCTTCATTACTTGGTTCTGAAAACCCCCTGGTCCAACCTCTCTCTCTTCATTACTTGGTTATGAAAACCCCCTGGTCCAACCTCTCTCTCTTCATTACTTGGTTATGAAAAACCCCCTGGTCCAACCTCTCTCTCTTCATTACTTGGTTCTGAAAACCCCCTGGTCCAACCTCTCTCTCTTCATTACTTGGTTATGAAAAACCCCCTGGTCCAACCTCTCTCTCTTCATTACTTGGTTATGAAAACCCCCTGGTCCAACCTCTCTCTCTTCATTACCTGGTTATGAAAACCCCCTGGTCCAACCTCTCTCTCTTCATTACTTGGTTATGAAAACCCCCTGGTCCAACCTCTCTCTCTTCATTACTTGGTTATGAAAAACCCCTGGTCCAACCTCTCTCTCTTCATTACTTGGTTCTGAAAAACCCCTGGTCCAACCTCTCTCTCTTCATTACTTGGTTATGAAAACCCCCTGGTCCAACCTCTCTCTCTTCATTACTTGGTTATTAAAACCCCCTGGTCCAACCTCTCTCTCTTCATTACTTGGTTCTGAAAACCCCCTGGTCCAACCTCTCTCTCTTCATTACTTGGTTATGAAAACCCCCTGGTCCAACCTCTCTCTCTTCATTACTTGGTTCTGAAAAACCCCTGGTCCAACCTCTCTCTCTTCATTACTTGGTTATGAAAACCCCCTGGTCCAACCTCTCTCTCTTCATTACTTGGTTATGAAAACCCCCTGGTCCAACCTCTCTCTCTTCATTACTTGGTTATGAAAAACCCCTGGTCCAACCTCTCTCTCTTCATTACTTGGTTATGAAAACCCCCTGGTCCAACCTCTCTCTCTTCATTACTTGGTTCTGAAAACCCCCTGGTCCAACCTCTCTCTCATCATTACTTGGTTCTGAAAACCCCCTGGTCCAACCTCTCTCTCTTCATTACTTGGTTATGAAAACCCCCTGGTCCAACCTCTCTCTCTTCATTACTTGGTTATGAAAACCCCCTGGTCCAACCTCTCTCTCTTCATTACTTGGTTATGAAAACCCCCTGGTCCAACCTCTCTCTCTTCATTACTTGGTTCTGAAAACCCCCTGGTCCAACCTCTCTCTCTTCATTACTTGGTTATGAAAACCCCCTGGTCCAACCTCTCTCTCTTCATTACTTGGTTCTGAAAACCCCCTGGTCCAACCTCTCTCTTCATTACTTGGTTATGAAAACCCCCTGGTCCAACCTCTCTCTCTTCATTACTTGGTTATGAAAAACCCCCTGGTCCAACCTCTCTCTCTTCATTACTTGGTTCTGAAAACCCCCTGGTCCAACCTCTCTCTCTTCATTACCTGGTTATGAAAACCCCCTGGTCCAACCTCTCTCTCTTCATTACTTGGTTCTGAAAACCCCCTGGTCCAACCTCTCTCTCTTCATTACTTGGTTATGAAAAACCCCCTGGTCCAACCTCTCTCTCTTCATTACTTGGTTATGAAAACCCCCTGGTCCAACCTCTCTCTCTTCATTACCTGGTTATGAAAACCCCCTGGTCCAACCTCTCTCTCTTCATTACTTGGTTATGAAAACCCCCTGGTCCAACCTCTCTCTCTTCATTACTTGGTTATGAAAACCCCCTGGTCCAACCTCTCTCTCTTCATTACCTGGTTATGAAAACCCCCTGGTCCAACCTCTCTCTCTTCATTACTTGGTTATGAAAACCCCCTGGTCCAACCTCTCTCTCTTCATTACTTGGTTATGAAAACCCCCTGGTCCAAATCACTGGCTCTAACCTCTCTCTCTTCATTACTATTATGAAAACCACCTACACATTTGAATGCGTGTTGACTCACATCCACACCAAGGTCCAGCAGGTACTTGACCACACTGATCATTCCACTGGAGGCTGCAGAGTGGAGAAGGGTGTAGGCCTTCTTGTCTTTACAGGACACCTCTGATCCATGAGAGGCCAGCAGTTTCACCACCCCAATGTGCCCTATGGTAGAGAGAGAGGGGGAGGGATAAAGAGAGAGAGAGAGAGAGAGAGAGAGAGAGAGAGAGAGAGAGAGAGAGAGAGAGAGAGAGAGAGAGAGAGAGAGAGAGAGAGAGAGAGAGAGAGAGAGAGAGAGAGAGATAGTAAGGGGGTTAAGAGAGAAACAGAGATACAAACACAGAGAGATAGGCAGAGAGAGGGAGAGATAGATTAGTTTACAGTGGTACACAGCACCATAAGCAACACCTACATCATGTTAGTACAACTGAAAACATCTAATCAACCTACTTAGTACATGATTCTGACATAATAACACACTAGACGTGGCTCATACAGCTGAGCTGTGAGACTAACACACAGTCTATTCATTCATTCATTGGTATAAAGGACATTAGTCAGAATGTAAATGATGTGGTAAACTCATCACCCATGTAAGCAGCCCAGTGGATTGCTCGGCAATCCTTCTTGTCAAAGGCATTAATGTTGGCTCCTCTGGAGAGAAGCAGCCTCACCATCTAACAGGGAGAGGAGAGAGAAACAAAACACAGGTTGAGGAAAACTAAACAGCAAAATCCGCTAAATCTGGCTTCAAAGCCTTCCCTTTAAAATTATATATTTTGTATTCACAATTAATGAAAGATAACATGTAAAGACATGGTACATTTCTCCCCTTTTAGTCCCCCTTTGACCTCCCCCTCCCCCCAGAATGCCTCCAAACACATTTAAAAAGAAAGGGAAAGTAATTGAGTTACATGTCAGAAAACAAAACAAAAGTATACAACAACGTTACTTCAAGCAAAAATGTAATAGCCTAACAATTTCAGGTGATTAAGTGATTTTATAGGCCTATATAGCAGTAATCTCAAGGTGGGGCCAAGAGTACTAATCTGGAGGAAGTGTTTGGAGCTGTTCAAAATAGGATATCATCGGGTCCCAGGAGGAATAAAATGAGTTGGTTGACCCTCGAATGGTAACTTCATTTTTTCTCATTTTAGGAACAGCTTCAGATCTTTGAGCCAAAGAGAGGCTAAGGGAGGATTGATAGATTTCCAATCCAATAAAATCCTTCTGCGGGCTAACAGGGAGGCAAAGGCAATGGCATCTAGCTGTCTATTGGTCAGAGAAGGATTGTTGTTTGGTACTCCAAAAATAGCAATTTCTGCACTAGGCTGCAACTTTATATCAAATGCTTCAGAAAGGGTTTTAAATAGTGGACAACTAATCTGCCAGACGGGGACAGGACCAGAACATTTGATTAGTCCCATTATCACTGAGTACTGTGGATGATGGTACATCAAAAGACAGAGGTGGGATACCCTGGTCAGGTGGAACAAACAGCCTACCACTCCCAGTGCTTGCAAACTCAGGACTAGCAAACACTCTACTCCCAGGAGCTGACTGTACAATTGGTGTAAATGGAAGGACACCCATCCCTCTACCCACACTAAAATCCCCAGCATAACATGTCTTATGGATTTGAGAATCTTCCATGGCTCAACAGAGCACTAAAATACAATGTAATTTAGTGCATTCAAATACCCCAAAAAATAAATGCAAAAAACAAATTCATCCAAAACATACAAATAAGCACGAATACCTGTATCTAATGAATATGCTACATTCACTTTCACTGTTTACAGTATATATTCACTTACAGTAAACCATCAACAAATTCACATGCGCATGTCGTGCACCTCATCCACATGCACAGCTCCGGCGGTCGGCTTGAGCTGACCAGTCGGCAGGTCACGTAATTAGGACACTGCCACAACTGGAATTCTGATGGTTGGATAATTTTTATTCGACCTGCACACGAAGAGACAACACACAATATGTTAGCTCTTGGTGCAGCCACAGCTCTCGGGCACCTTGCTAGTTGAAGGTCAGGCAAAAGAGAACAGGTGCTGCATGCACACATTCAGTGCCTAACAACACACTATACAATACAAGTAAAATGATATACAACATAATTCTGACAAAATAAAAGACATAACTGCACACCACGAGACAACACACAATAGGTTAGCCCTTGGTGCAGCCACAGCTCTCGGGCACCTGCGTGAGCACATAGAAACTCACTCAAACACTGCCCCAAATACTCCCGAGTTACAATAGGTACCCTAATTAGCGAGCTCGGTGAAAGTTGTTAACATACATCTTTATATTGTCCACATTGTAACAAAACCTGTAGTTGCGTAACAGCACTTTGTGTAACTTTACCACAGTTTTATATTGACAAATTATGGCCCCAAGGACAACATACCTTGCTAGTTGAAGGTCAGGCAAAAGAGAACAATAAGAGGGTACATAAATACAGATAACCCGCGATGGACCAAACCAAAATATATACAACTTTTACAATTAGGTGTATTTGCAATATAGATACATAAAAATGTTTGTACACCAAAAAATAACATTAGCTATCCAGCTGTAATTAAATAAAAAAAACGTATTGAATTATTATTATTATTATTAACTTATTAACATCCCCTCTTGACCTGGCCTACTTGAACTGTCCTTGTGTGCAATTTGGTGCATGATCTAGGGGAACAACATCACACTACTACACATATAATTCAAGTCATACCTTTATTGTCATTCATGCTCTTATTTTTAACCTAGTATTTTTGCAAAAGTGTAACCTGCGTCAATTCTAGGAAATATTGGAATAACGTGCTTAAGAGGAGCCCTGACACGCACAACAGGATAGCACAACTACCACATTTTCAATTGACAATCATTGATTTAAATGGATGTGGTCAATAGATTTGTATAGGCATATCTACTAATTTCATTTAACTTGTAAGCCAAGGTTGGATTAGTAGGTCTATGCAACATGCACCTGGATAACCGCGTCATGAATCGGAACGGGCTCCAACGTCCTCATATACACATTATGACAAAATAAAGATCTTAATATTTCACGAAATAAAGACATAGAAGAAAACAGGTTCTAGAAACTCAATTTCTCCATGGCAATAGAATGTAAACATGTAAATTGCGCCAAACATATCCAAATATCGCCTACAACTCAATTCTCAGTGCAGCATATTGGACGACTCCACAGGCATTGATCATTCGCGACTTTAAATCATTCCTGTTATCTCTAAAGCATCCCGTATATTTATAGCGCTGCATTTCGTCCCCCTCTGACCATGGATAGGGTTGGGAGCATTCCTGAGTTCACTTATGGTCCCACTAAGGTAATCTTAGGAGATATTCCTTTTGGCATACTGTAAATGCCTGTGCATAATGTACCTAATAAAGCATAATTATTTTAATTATCTTCAAAGGAATTCTGTAGAAGCAGCCTTTATTTGCAGACTCTGCAGGCCTGCTGGGAGGAAGCATATTACAATAAACAGGTAAGATTCATCCCACAAAAACAGTAACCACAGAAAAAAAGAGATAGATTTAATCCCAAAACAAGAGTTTTATTTCAAGACAGTTTAGAGAAGATGGTCATAAGAGTTTTTAATATCACTTGCAAATTGTGAGACATGAGCAGTTGTGAAATGTTGCGGGAGGCCCTTCTGAAAGCACATTATATGGTCTGTAACGAACCCTGCAGTCTGAGTCGGTTCCTGTCTATGTTACTAGTTTTCTGCTCGGGATCTCCAGTTTCCCGAGGGTTCTGGAACGCTCCCTGCCTGTTTGCCGGGCAACGTTGCTAGGCGGGAGCTCTCTTGATTTCCGCACCTGCATCCCATCAGCAATCTGCACACCTGGTCCTGATCATCACCCTTCTTAGGCTCTGTCCTAACATCCATTCCCTGCCGGATCGTTAGCCATGAACAGTATGTTTATCAGAGGATCAGCCTTAGAGCTTATAGCGTTAGTTTTGTTGTTTTGCACCTTGTTTGCTTGTTGTATACTTACCTCCGTTTTGTTCCATCTGCAGTCACTCGTCCGGAACCTTCACCCAACCTCTGCCTGATGGTCGGCGGCTGCCGAGCCATTATTGGACCTACCACTGCACCCTCAACAACTCATCCACGCCGCCCGCTCTGTTCCCTGGATTATTCAGCATCACTCGTGGATCTGTTAAATAAACACTCACCTTTGTTTCAACTTACCTTGTCCTGGTCTGCTTCTGGGTTCTGGCTTTGAAAACCGTGACAGAACGATCCGGCCAGTAATGAACCCAGCGGACCTGGACTCTGTTCGCCATGCCATTACCCATCAGGAGAAGATGTTGGGCCATCATGGCACGGTACTACAGGAGATCGCGTTGTCAGTTCGGAACCTTTCTACCGGTCTGACGGAGGTCCAGAACCAGCGCAAGTTTCCGGTGGAGGATCCACTACCGGTTTCACCCATCTCGCCTGCTGCTTCTGGAGCTGTGTCCTTCCGTGAGCCCAAGGTTCCGACGCCGGATAAATATGAGGGGGAGCTGGGAAGATGCCGTTCTTTCCTTATGCAGTGTGGGTTAGTGTTCGATCTACAGCCCTACTCTTATGCCACAGACAAGGCTAGGATAGCCTTTGTGATTGAGTTGCTGCGTGGTCGAGCGCTGGAGTGGGCTTCAGCCGTTTGGGAACGACAGGACCCCTGCATGGCTTCATACCAGGGGTTCACGGCCGAGATGAGGAAGCTCTTCGACCATTCCGTCCGAGGGAGGGACGCAGCTAGGCGCCTGTTTTCGCTTCGCCAAGGAACTCGCAGCGTGGCTGACTTCGTGATCGAGTTCAAGACGTTGGCTGTGGAGAGTGGGTGGAATGAGGAGTCTCTGCAAGCGGCCTTTTACCAGGGTCTGTCGGAGCAGCTCAAGGATGAGTTGATCTCCTATCCGGAGCCTAGTGACCTGGACAGCTTGGTAGCCTTGTCTATTCGGGTGGATAACCGAGTCCGAGAGCGAAGGAGGGAGAAGCAATGGGCCCCGTCCAACCGATCAGCTTCTCAGGTTCCAGTCGGGTCGGGGATTGGACCAGAATACGTCGATCATCGTCCACCACACAGGATTAGTGGAGAGGTCCTGTCTCCCGATTCTGAACCCATGCAAGTGGGGCGGCACGGGTTAACCAAGGAGGAGCGCCAACACAGACGTAGGACTAACTGTTGCCTCTACTGTGGTGGTTCGGGACATTACCTCGCCACTTGTTCCCGGCGGTCGTCAAACTGCGCGGCTCGCTAAAGTTGGGAGGACTTTTAGCGAGCCAGTTTCGACCTCTCAATACCTCTGTCAGACCCCGTTTCCCGGCTACCCTTATGAACAGGAATCAGAGCTTAGCGATTAACGCTTTTATTGATTCAGGTGCCGATGGAAGCTTTCTTGATGCCGAGTTGGTGGAACAGCTGGGGCTTTCCAAGGAGCAATTGCCGGAAGCCATTGAAGCTACCACTCTGAACGGCAGTAGTCTGGCACGTATCACGATGAGGACTGAACCGGTTAAGATGCTGTTGTCGGGGAATCATTCTGAGAGGATTTCATTCTTCATTCTGCCGTCTTCCCATGTTCCTCTGGTCCTTGGATACCCCTGGCTGAAGGAACACAATCCCACGTTCGATTGGGTGACGGGCAAGGTAACGAGTTGGAGCCTTGAGTGTCATGCTAACTGTCTCAAGACTGCCTGTCCCCATTCGGTTCCCAGTCAGGTGATTGAGGCTAAACCCCCAGATTTGTCCCTGGTTCCCGAGACATATCACGATTTGGGGGAAGTGTTCAGTAAGCAGAAGGCTCTGTCACTCCCTCCCCACCGACCATATGATTGTGCCATCAACCTGTTCCCTGGAGCTGTCTACCCCAAGGGAAGGTTATACAGTATCTCCCGACCTGAGCGTGAGGCTTTGGAGACCTACATCAAGGAGTCCCTAGCTGCTGGTCTCGTTCGTCCCTCGTCATCACCCCTGGGGGCAGGATTCTTCTTTGTGGGTAAGAAGGATGGCTCTCTTCGACCGTGTATTGATTATCGGGGGTTGAATGACATCACGGTCAAGAACAAGTATCCCCTGCCCTTGATGAGCTCTGCCTTCGACTCCTTACAGGGTGCTACGGTGTTCACCAAACTAGACCTACGCAATGCGTATCACATGGTCCGGATCAGAGAGGGGGACGAGTGGTTGACGGGTTTCAATACACCGATGGGTCACTTCGAGTATCAGGTGATGCCGTTTGGACTGACCAATGCTCCAGCGGTATTCCAGAGTATGGTGAACGACGTCCTGAGAGATATGATCGGTCTCTTTGTGTTTGTTTACCTGGATGACATTCTGATCTTCTCGAAGGAACCTTCCGACCACGTCCAGCATGTCCGACAGGTTCTGCAGCGATTGTTGGAGAATCGCCTGTTCGTGAAGGCCGAGAAGTGCGAGTTTCACGCCCACACGACATCCTTCCTCGGGTACATCATCTCCAGGGGAGAGATTAGGATGGACCAGGAGAAGGTTAGAGCGGTTCTGGAATGGGCCCAGCCCGGTACGAGATTGCAGCTCCAGAGATTTTTGGGGTTTGCGAATTTCTACCGCAGATTCATCCGGGATTACAGCCGTGTGGCCGCTCCGTTAACTGCCTTGACTTCCAGTATCAGGACCTTCAAGTGGAATCCGGAGGCGGATCGAGCGTTTCTGGATTTGAAGAGGCGATTCACCAACGCACCGATTCTCTCTCAACCGGACACGGCCCGTCAGTTCGTCGTTGAAGTGGACGCGTCTGATGTGGGAGTTGGCGCCATCCTGTCGCAGCGATGCTCCACGGACAGTAAACTCCATCCCTGCGCCTACTACTCTCGTCGTCTTTCGCCTGCGGAGAGGAACTACGATGTGGGTAACCGGGAGCTTCTCGCGGTGAAACTTGCCTTGGAGGAGTGGCGCCACTGGTTGGAGGGGGCGGAGCAACCGTTTATTGTCTGGACTGACCACAAGAATCTTGCTTACGTGCAATCGGCTAGACGTCTCAACTCCCGTCAGGCCAGGTGGGCGTTGTTTTTCGGACGATTCAATTTTTCCCTGACGTTCCGACCTGGATCTAAGAACGGCAAGGCGGACGCCTTGTCCCGGATGTTCTCCAAGACGGAGGAGAGTGGGTCCAAGACCGAGACGATTCTCCCCCGGAACTGTGTCGTGGGAGCAGTTATGTGGAAGATTGAGGAGGAGGTGATGGCGGCCCTTCGGACGCAGCCCGGTCCCGGTAACGGTCCACCCGGTCGGTTGTTTGTGCCTGAGTCGGTTCGTCCTGCTGTCCTCAAATGGTCCCACGCCAGCAAGATGGCTTGTCACCCTGGCGTGGCTCGGACGATGGCGTTTCTTCGCAGACGTTTTTGGTGGCCTGCCATGGCCGAGGATACTCGGGGTTTTGTTGCTGCCTGTCCAGTGTGTGCGCAGAATAAGAGTACCAATCGGCCCAGCTCTGGACTACTTCACCCCCTTCCTATTCCCCGGCGACCATGGTCGCATCTGGCCCTGGACTTTGTCACTGGGTTGCCCTCTTCTGAGGGGAACACGGTCGTTCTGACTATCGTGGACAGATTCAGCAAGTTCGCCCACTTTGTGCCAATTGCCAAGCTTCCCTCTGCCTCGGAGACGTCCGAGATCCTGGTTAGGGAGGTTTTCAGGGTCCACGGTTTGCCCAGTGATATCGTTTCCGACCGTGGTCCTCAGTTTACCTCTGCTGTCTGGAAGTCCTTCTGTTTGGCCATTGGAGCTACAGTCAGTCTCACATCTGGTTTTCACCCCCAATCTAATGGTCAGGCGGAGAGAGCCAACCAGAAGATGGAATCCACGCTACGCTGCCTTGTCTCCTCCAACCCCACCTCCTGGGTCTCTCAGTTGCCTTGGGTTGAGTATGCCCACAATACTCTCCCTACATCTGCCACTGGGATGTCTCCCTTCCAGTGCCTGTATGGCTACCAACCTCCCTTGTTCCCTTCTCAGGAGAAGGAGCTCTCAGTGCCCTCTGTTCAGGCCCATATTCGTCGTTGCCACCGGACCTGGCATCGGGCCAGAAAGGCACTCCTTAGAGTTTCGGACCGGTATCAGCTCCAGGCGAATCGTCGCCGGATTCCCGCTCCCACCTATACCATCGGAGATAGGGTCTGGTTGGCCACACGGGATCTTCCTTTACGGACTGAGTCTAGGAAGTTGTCACCGAAGTTCATTGGTCCGTTTGTGGTGGAGAAGGTGATCAATCCGGTTGCAGTTCGACTCAAACTACCGAGAACGCTCAGAGTCCATCCCACCTTTCATGTCTCCTGCCTCAAGCCTGTTCTCCTCAGTCCTCTGTTGCCTCCTCCGCCTCCTCCTCCTCCTCCTCGGATGATCGGAGGTGGTCCTGCCTACACGGTGCGACGCATCATGGATTCCAGACGGCGGGGCCGGGGTTTCCAGTATCTCGTGGACTGGGAGGGGTATGGTCCTGAAGAGAGGAGTTGGATTCCGCGGCGACAGATCCTGGATGCTGACCTCATTCGTGACTTCTACCGCCTCCATCCTGGCGCTCCGGGGAGTCCGCCCGGTGGCGTTCGTCGGAGGGGGGGTACTGTAACGATCCCTGCAGTCTGAGTCGGTTCCTGTCTGTGTACTAGTTTTTCTGCTCGGGATCTCCAGTTTCCCGAGGGTTCTGGAACGCTCCCTGCCTGGTTGCCAGGCAACGTTGCTAGGCGGGAGCTCTCTTGATTTCCGCACCTGCATCCCATCAGCAATCTGCACACCTGGTCCTGATCATCACCCTTCTTAGGCTCTGTCCTAACATCCATTCCCTGCCGGATCGTTAGCCATGAACAGTATGTTTATCGGTGGATCTGCCTTAGAGCATATTGCGTTAGTTTTGTTGTTTTGCACCTTGTTTGCTTGTTTTGTACTTACCTCCGTTTTGTTCCATCTGCAGTCACTCATCCGGAACCTTCACCCAACCTCTGCCTGATGGTCGGCGGCTGCCGAGCCATTACTGGACCTACCACTGCACCCTCAACAACCCATCCACGCCACCCGCTCTGTTCCCTGGATTATTCAGCCTCACTCGTGGATCTATTAAATAAACACTCACCTTTGTTTCAACTTACCTTGTCCTGGTCTGCTTCTGGGTTCTGGCTTAGTAAACCGCGACAGACCTAGCCCTCCCCATCCCCACCTTCCTCTGCACCACTGCGATGCATCTGTTCCAGTTCAGCGTCGCTGAGCCAGAGGTCTCAAAAAGGACCCCGAGAATCTTCAGGGCCCCACTACAGAGAGATAACCCCCCAGGCACATCCGTCCTCCCACGCCATCTTCCGAAATACTTAACGGATGACTTAGCGTGATTGAGGACCGCTCCCGACGCTCGGGTGAATTCCCCTATGATGGCAAGGGACCTAGTCAGGCACGAGTCCTTGCATAGCAACAAGGAAGTGTCGTCTGCGCACTGGGTCATCTTAACATGCAGCCCACCGCTTCCAGGGATAAGCATGCCCTCCACCCCTGTGTCTGCCCTAATGGCAGCCCCCAGAGGCTCCATGTACAGAACGAAGAGGAGTGCCGAGAGCGGGCACCCCTGCCTGACCCCAGACTCAAGGTCAAAAACGTCACCCATGTGACCGTTTACGTTCACCCGGCACCCTGCTCCGACATATAAAGCACGGATCCACCCTATATACTTCTCCCCAAAACCTAATCTGCCTAACACCCTGAAAAGAAAAGATCTATTCACTCGATCAAAGGCTTTAGCCTGGTCGAGTGCTGCTACCATTAGCGGCAGCCCTCTATCCTCTGCCCAAGCAATGGAGTCCCTGATCAAACTCAGGTTCCACCTAATAGAGCGTCCCTCTATCCCACACGTCTGATCCTCATGGACGACGTAGGGAAGGGCTGTGCGCAACCGGTCCGCTAGAACCTTCGCAAGTAGCTTGTAGTCTACGCACAGCATGGTCAACGGCCGCCAGTTGCCGAGATCTGTAGCGTCCCCCTTCTTGTACAGAAGTGACAGCACACCTACGGCCATCGATTCCCCCGGGACCCCTGTCTCGAGGATGGCCTTCAAGACTTCGAGGACTACTGGCCCAAGTATACCCCAAAACTTGAGGTAAAACACAGCCGGCAGCCCATCCATCCCGGGCACCTTCCCTTTTCCCATCCTCCTGAGGGCGCTCTCAACCTCTTCTAGGGAGATCTCAGCCTCCATTGCTTTTCTAATGTCCTCCGGCACTTGCCGGGACAGGTGTTCTAAAAACACATTGCCCTGCTCTACATCTACTGCCCTCTCTTGAAAGAAACCTCGGAAATGCTCCGTGGTCACCTTGACCATTTCCTCCGTCTCTCTCACTACTCTACCGCTTTCTTCCCTAACCCCATACATTACCTTCCTACTCTGCCTTTCCCTTACTGATTTAAAGAACACGGCCAAACATGTTTCGTCGTGTTCTATAAAACCACTACGCGCCCGCATCAAGAAAGCGCGAGCCTTCCGCTCATGCACCTCCCTTAGCTGCGCCTTTAGGGCAGCGGATCTCTCCCAGTCTGCCGCCCCGCCGAGGTTGCCTGCCTCAAGCTCGAGTTCTAGCAGCCTCTGGATATGATCCACCTCCCTCCTTTCCTCCCTCTTTTTCCTCTTCCACTGTCCTATTATAAAACCCCTCATCCTCACCTTCACTATTTCCCACCACTCTAACACCCCCTCACACATGGACCGGAGGCCTTCAAGCCCCCTAAAAAAATCTACAAAAGCGTTGACGAAAGCCTGCCCATCCAGCACCTCCCGTTCTAACTTCCAGTACCCCCTACCGAAGAGACAGACTGGTGCCCCCACCTGCAGGAGCACCCCGTCGTGGTCCGAAAAGAACACAGGCAACAAGCGCCCAGACAACTGACCCAGAGACCTAGATAGGAAAATATAGTCGAGCCTCCGCTCGACCCCCCTAGAGTTGCGCCATGTTGGCCATGCCATCGCCGGAACAGTGTGCAGGCCCCCATCCACCAGACCATGGCTTGCCATTAGTCCGGCGACGGCTCCTGCACTACTATCCCCCCCCCTCCCTATGTCTACATTGAAATCCCCCCCTATCACCAAGTGTCTATTTGTAGCACACAGCGGCTCCAGGCAGTCCACCATCTCCCTCCTGCCCGTTGCCAACTGTGGCCCGTACACCACAATAACCCTGTATCTACTCTCCCTTATCGTGACATCCGCTCCCAGTACCCTACCCTGCATACCCACAAAAGTGCCCTCCACCTTCACCTCCCTATTCCCACACAGAATCCCCACCCCTGATGAATGAACCCCCCCTATGCCCCACACCGACTCCCCCTTGTCCCACTCCCTCCTAAACCTTAAAACATCCCCACTATCCCTTAGGTGAACCTCCTGTACAAAACAAACATCAAAACCCACCCCCTCTAAATACCCAAAAACCGCCCTTCTCTTAACCCCCTCCCTTATTCCCCTCACATTTACCGCAACAAAAATAACCCCTGCCATAATACATATTACACATCACGCACTAATATTCCCCAAAACTCAAAAACCAAAACAGGAGGCTCACCTGATGCTCCCCTGCTCCATCTCCTCCAGCGGTGCCTCCGACCCCCCTTCAGGTGTCGTCCCCCCACTCTCCTCCATCTCCCCAGCCCAGGATGCCGGAATGGTGTTCGGTTCCCGGGTTTCCTGATCCCTGGGCTCACCACCATCCTCCTCCATCCCATCAACCCAGAAAACGGTTGGAAATAGCACCGGGGATCCAGCGTCCTCTGCCCCCCCCTGCCACCCCCCAGTGGGTGCCCCCGGCAGTTGTGCATTGGGAGGGGTCAGCGCCGTGGGAGCTTCTTCCCCACCACCCTCCTTCTCTCCCATTACTCGCTTCGCCTCCCCCTCTTCCCCCCCGCCCATCTCCCTCTTCCTATCCCCAGACCTCCCCCTCCTCTTCCCTCTCTTCTTCGTATGACCCGACAGCGGGGAAACCATAACCCCCCTAACCCCCAGCTCCTCCCTCACCTCCCTCAGCTCCTCCTCCCCTTCTCTCGCTCTCTCCCTACTCCCCCCCTCCGGCATCGCCCCTCTCCCCTTCTCCTCTCCTTCCAGGGCTGTGGCCGGCACCTCACCGACCTCCTCTCGCTGCTCCGTCTCTGGCACCTCCTCTCCCACTCTCCCCTCTGTCTCCGTCGCCGTCGCCGTTCCCGCCTCTCCTTCCTGTCCTTTTCCTGCCGTCCTCTGCCCGTCCTCCTCTCTTCCTGCTGCTTTTCCTGGCACCTCCTCTGTTGCAGCCGGACTTCCCTATGGCCCTTGGCTCGGGTCTGGAACTCCCTCTCCACTTCCTCCCCCATCCCCCTCTCCTGCACCTGCTCCCCCCCCCTGCAGCCGCTGCATACGACTTGTGGCGAGCCGTGCAGTCCCTCCACAGATGTGCTGATGATCCACACCCGTGGCATTTCTTTGGCTCACCACAGTCTTTCGCCTCGTGCGCCCCTGACCCACACACCCTGCACTTCCTCCCTCCACATGAGGCGAAATTATGTCCGTACGTCATGCAGCGTCTGCAGAACGGAGGCTGACGGGCATAAAATATTGTCCCCCTATCAGCCCCCAAGGAAAACATTGCTGGAGGATGAAGGTACCCCCCCAGGCCCCCTGGGTCTTCCTTCAACAAGGCCTGGAAACTCCTCCTCCCGTTCCAGAACCCGAGCGTGTCCTTGAGGAGCCTTGCTGAGGAGACATTGTCCATGTACCTCCCCAGAAAGGCCCTCACCTCCTCTTCCTTAACATGCGGGTTGTACATGTTTACAGTCACCACTCTGAAGCCGTTTCTCGCCAGGCTCGCCACTTCGTAGTGGCACATGGGTCTAGCCTTCTCCACCACCTTCACTCTTCCCATGACCTCGTCATGCTTCCCCTCCGTGTGGAGCACGACATCATATGCCCCTTCCAGGGGATTCGCCTGGAGGCACAACACGTCCTTTACCTCCAGCTTCAGGACCCCCATGAGTATGGTCCTCCCGAACGTCTCCCTTCCAAAGGGCTCCATCTCCTTTTCCCTCCATGCGAACCTTATCGCGTTGGCAATACCCATCCTGGGAATCGCCCGATACTTTTTCGACTCCGCCATCTCCGCAAGGAGAATAGCGATTTCACTTCTGCCCGACTCTTTTGTTTAAACTTGGCAAGTTCCAAAAAAATTGCTTGGTTCTGGCCATGGCGCTAGCTTCCTTCTTAGACAGTCGGAGTATAGCCTCGAAATGCCCATGTGAAATGTATAAAGCCGGCAGTGGCATCTGCTGATTGGACACCATCTCCCCACCACCCCGATTGGCCCGTGACGGAGGCCTCCTCTGTCGGCTATCGGAAGGGATGCTTTGCTTCTCTTTTTTTTTGACCGCGCACCCAAAACAGTACACTGCGCACCCAAAACAATACACTGCGCGCCCATAAAACACACTGTACGCCAAAAAACAATACACTTTGCGTGCGCCCGCAATAATACACTGCGCGCCCAAAACAATAGATCACTGCTGGCCTTTACACGCAATAATAGTCGCCATAGTCAAGAGTGAAATCTTGTGTTATAATTTAATGCTAGGCTGCTATGGCAAAGGAGGCCAATAGTACACTGCGCGGATGCAACTGCACACTGCGCGCAGGCAAAAGCACAATGTGCGCGCAAAAGTACACTGCCGGCCCTTTATGCGCAATAATAGTCGCTGAAGTCAAGAGTGAAATCTTGTGTTATAATTTAATGCTAGCCTGCCATGGCAAACGAGGCCAATAGTACACTGCGCGGATGCAACTGCACACTGCGCGCAGGCAAAAGCACAATGTGCGCGCAAAAGTACACTGCCGGCCCTTTATGCGCAATAATAGTCGCTGAAGTCAAGAGTGAAATATTTTGTTCTAATCTAATGTCAGCCTGCTATGGCGAACGATGCCAATAGTCCACTGCGCGCAGGCATTAGGACACTGCCGCGCGATAATATTCATCAAAGTCAAGAGTAAAATCTTTTGTTCTAATCACCACATGTTCAGTAATGGTATTTCCCCCCTTTATTCAAATTACAACCTCTCACTTTCAGTTATTTGAAATGAAATAATCTCTCAAATATCACTATATCTAAAACAAGCCATAGAAAGTTGGTTGCAATTTCAATTAAATCATCCAGAAACGACAGAACAAACTCAAATACACTAATAGGAGAAAATATATATTTATTGATATTGTATGTTGTATAGCCTTACTTGTTGGTATCTCAGACGACCAGAATCTTAATAATAATCACCATACTTACTTCACATAGCACGGACATATAGTAGACTACTGACACTCACTCCTATGGAATGGGTATGGGGACTGGACACGCCGGGACCCAGACCCTACTGTTGTCGATCACACATATTAATGTCGTGTTCAGGGTGCTATCAGAGTATTCGGAAATACCTAGTTCCGAATGGGAAGTTTCACTTGAATGACCCTCCAAGTAGGAATTACAAGTGAGAAATAGTGAAAATGTTGTTGCCAATCTTATTGGTTTAAGAATTGTTCCGACTTCAAAACCACTTGAACACAATCATGTGGGAGTTACAACTTCCCATTTTCCACGAGAATGTGAAGTTGGCATAATACAGCATTCAAGTGCTAGTCGGTACTAGGAAACGGACATTTCTGACTTGCTAACTGGTTGAACGCGTTACAATAGCCTAAGTATATAATATGATTGACATAACCACAATAGAAAGGCCTTGGAAGTGCCATAAGTGAAAGCCGACATATTTCATTATTTTTACATTAACCTCTTTAGCATGTATTAAATGAATAATGAAGAAAATTGTGTAATTTAGACTCTACGAAATATGAAATGCATTATGAAGAAAATCGTGTACTGTTGCCTACACGGAAAAGGGGGCTTTCTGACCAAAAGTGCACCAGTGTCCCAAAGTATTAATCGAAATCAAGCATAGAAAACAGCGTTAGCATTAATAAAACAATTTTTCCCACGAATTAAGTTGCACGTAAATGTGTGTATTTTCTCACAAATGATGTTCAGAAAATCTCAAACAGTACATAGGCATACAACTACAATGTTTGAAACATTATTAAATAAAGACAACATTTCTGTATATTCATAACGTTTAATTAGCCATAATAAAGAAAATAAAGAAAAATAGGCTATCCGTTTATGGTTGTTGTGTGTTAAATTGCTGTCTTTTCGCACGAATTAAGTAGCACATAAATTCGTGTCTTTTCACACAGAAACGCACGAAATCTGATGAAATACATTATGCTACCTGTGGTTTTCTCGAGCACGGTTATATGTCAGACATTTGAACGGCTACGGATAGCGGAATACAAACCCCGTATTGAGTCAATACTGTCATCGATTGGTAAACATAATCCTTAACGTAAATATCCCAGGTTCGTACACAACGATTTTCCTTATGTTGACTTTGCGCGCAGCCTTGGCGGCGAGCTGCATCCTGTAGGCTTTGCCACGGGTGGATTTGCGAGCGGTTTGCTTGGTTCTGGCCATGGCGCTAGCTTCCTTCTTAGACAGTCGGAGTATAGCCTCGAAATGCCCATGTGAAATGTATAAAGCCGGCAGTGGCATCTGCTGATTGGACACCATCTCCCCACCACCCCGATTGGCCCGTTACGGAGGCCTCCTCTGTCGGCTATCGGAAGGGATGCTTTGCTTCTCTTTTTTTTTGACCGCGCACCCAAAACAGTACACTGCGCACCCAAAACAATACACTGCGCGCCCATAAAACACACTGTACGCCAAAAAACAATACACTTTGCGTGCGCCCGCAATAATACACTGCGCGCCCAAAACAATAGATCACTGCTGGCCTTTACACGAAATAATAGTCGCCATAGTCAAGAGTGAAATCTTGTGTTATAATTTAATGCTAGCCTGCTATGGCAAACGAGGCCAATAGTACACTGCGCGGATGCAACTGCACACTGCGCGCAGGCAAAAGCACAATGTGCGCGCAAAAGTACACTGCCGGCCCTTTATGCGCAATAATAGTCGCTGAAGTCAAGAGTGAAATCTTGTGTTATAATTTAATGCTAGCCTGCTATGGCAAACGAGGCCAATAGTACACTGCGCGGATGCAACTGCACACTGCGCGCAGGCAAAAGCACAATGTGCGCGCAAAAGTACACTGCCGGCCCTTTATGCGCAATAATAGTCGCTGAAGTCAAGAGTGAAATCTTATGTTCTAATCTAATGCCAGCCTGCTATGGCGAAGGATGCCAATAGTCCACTGCGCGCAGGCATTAGGACACTGCCGCGCGATAATATTCGCCAAAGTCAAGAGTAAAATCTTTTGTTCTAATCACCACATGTTCAGTAATGGCAATTCCCCCCTTTATTCATATTACAACCTCTCACTTTCAGTTATTTGAAATGAAATAATCTCTCAAATATCACTATATCTAAAACAAGCCATAGAAAGTTGGTTGCAATTTCAATTAAATCATCCAGAAACGACAGAACAAACTCAAATACACTAATAGGAGAAAATATATATTTATTGATATTGTATGTTGTATAGCCTTACTTGTTGGTATCTCAGACGACCAGAACCTTAATAATAATCACCATACTTACTTCACATAGCACGGACATATAGTAGACTACTGACACTCACTCCTATGGAATGGGTATGGGGACTGGACACGCCGGGACCCAGACCCTACTGTTATCGATCACACATATTAATGTCGTGTTCAGGGTGCTATCAGAGTTATCGGAAATAACTAGTTCCGACTGGGAAGTTTCACTTGAATGACCCTCCAAGTAGGAATTACAAGTGAGAAATAGTGAAAATGTTGTTGCCAATCTTATTGGTTTAAGAATTGTTCCGACTTCAAAACCACTTGAACACAATCATGTGGGAGTTACAACTTCCCATTTTCCACGAGAATGTGAAGTTGGCATAATACAGCATTCAAGTGCTAGTTGGTACTAGGAAACGGACATTTCTGACTTGCTAACTGGTTGAACGCGTTACAATAGCCTAAGTATATAATATGATTGACATAACCACAATAGAAAGGCCTTGGAAGTGCCATAAGTGAAAGCCGACATATTTCATTATTTTTACATTAACCTCTTTAACATGTATTAAATGAATAATGAAGACAATTGTGTAATTTAGACTCTACGAAATATGAAATGCATTATGAAGAAAATCGTGTACTGTTGCCTAAACGGAAAAGGGGGCTTTCTGACCAAAAGTGCACCAGTGTCCCAAAGTATTAATCGAAATCAAGCATAGAAAACAGCGTTAGCATTAATAAAACAATTTTTCCCACGAATTAAGTTGCACGTAAATGTGTGTATTTTCTCACAAATGATGTTCAGAAAATCTCAAACAGTACATAGGCATACAACTACAATGTTTGAAACATTATTAAATAAAGACAACATTTCTGTATATTCATAACGTTTAATTAGCCATAATAAAGAAAATAAAGAAAAATAGGCTATCCGTTTATGGTTGTTGTGTGTTAAATTGCTGTCTTTTCGCACGAATTAAGTAGCACATAAATTCGTGTCTTTTCACACAGAAACGCACGAAATCTGATGAAATACATTATGCTACCTGTGGTTTTCTCGAGCACGGTTATATGTCAGACATTTGAACGGCTACGGATAGCGGAATACAAACCCCGTATTGAGTCAATACTGTCATCGATTGGTAAACATAATCCTTAACGTAAATATCCCAGGTTCGTACACAACGATTTTCCTTACATGTTGACTTTGCGCGCAGCCTTGGCGGCGAGCTGCATCCTGTAGGCTTTGCCACGGGTGGATTTGCGAGCGGTTTGCTTGGTTCTGGCCATGGCGCTAGCTTCCTTCTTAGACAGTCGGAGTATAGCCTCGAAATGCCCATGTGAAATGTATAAAGCCGGCAGTGGCATCTGCTGATTGGACACCATCTCCCCACCACCCCGATTGGCCCGTTACGGAGGCCTCCTCTGTCCGCTATCGGAAGGGATGCTTTGCTTCTCTTTTTTTTTGACCGCGCACCCAAAACAGTACACTGCGCACCCAAAACAATACACTGCGCGCCCATAAAACACACTGTACGCCAAAAAACAATACACTTTGCGTGCGCCCGCAATAATACACTGCGCGCCCAAAACAATAGATCACTGCTGGCCTTTACACGCAATAATAGTCGCCATAGTCAAGAGTGAAATCTTGTGTTATAATTTAATGCTAGGCTGCTATGGCAAAGGAGGCCAATAGTACACTGCGCGGATGCAACTGCACACTGCGCGCAGGCAAAAGCACAATGTGCGCGCAAAAGTACACTGCCGGCCCTTTATGCGCAATAATAGTCGCTGAAGTCAAGAGTGAAATCTTGTGTTATAATTTAATGCTAGCCTGCCATGGCAAACGAGGCCAATAGTACACTGCGCGGATGCAACTGCACACTGCGCGCAGGCAAAAGCACAATGTGCGCGCAAAAGTACACTGCCGGCCCTTTATGCGCAATAATAGTCGCTGAAGTCAAGAGTGAAATCTTATGTTCTAATCTAATGCCAGCCTGCTATGGCGAAGGATGCCAATAGTCCACTGCGCGCAGGCATTAGGACACTGCCGCGCGATAATATTCGCCAAAGTCAAGAGTAAAATCTTTTGTTCTAATCACCACATGTTCAGTAATGGCAATTCCCCCCTTTATTCATATTACAACCTCTCACTTTCAGTTATTTGAAATGAAATAATCTCTCAAATATCACTATATCTAAAACAAGCCATAGAAAGTTGGTTGCAATTTCATTTAAATCATCCAGAAACGACAGAACAAACTCAAATACACTAATAGGAGAAAATATATATTTATTGATATTGTATGTTGTATAGCCTTACTTGTTGGTATCTCAGACGACCAGAACCTTAATAATAATCACCATACTTACTTCACATAGCACGGACATATAGTAGACTACTGACACTCACTCCTATGGAATGGGTATGGGGACTGGACACGCCGGGACCCAGACCCTACTGTTATCGATCACACATATTAATGTCGTGTTCAGGGTGCTATCAGAGTTATCGGAAATAACTAGTTCCGACTGGGAAGTTTCACTTGAATGACCCTCCAAGTAGGAATTACAAGTGAGAAATAGTGAAAATGTTGTTGCCAATCTTATTGGTTTAAGAATTGTTCCGACTTCAAAACCACTTGAACACAATCATGTGGGAGTTACAACTTCCCATTTTCCACGAGAATGTGAAGTTGGCATAATACAGCATTCAAGTGCTAGTCGGTACTAGGAAACGGACATTTCTGACTTGCTAACTGGTTGAACGCGTTACAATAGCCTAAGTATATAATATGATTGACATAACCACAATAGAAAGGCCTTGGAAGTGCCATAAGTGAAAGCCGACATATTTCATTATTTTTACATTAACCTCTTTAACATGTATTAAATGAATAATGAAGACAATTGTGTAATTTAGACTCTACGAAATATGAAATGCATTATGAAGAAAATCGTGTACTGTTGCCTAAACGGAAAAGGGGGCTTTCTGACCAAAAGTGCACCAGTGTCCCAAAGTATTAATCGAAATCAAGCATAGAAAACAGCGTTAGCATTAATAAAACAATTTTTCCCACGAATTAAGTTGCACGTAAATGTGTGTATTTTCTCACAAATGATGTTCAGAAAATCTCAAACAGTACATAGGCATACAACTACAATGTTTGAAACATTATTAAATAAAGACAACATTTCTGTATATTCATAACGTTTAATTAGCCATAATAAAGAAAATAAAGAAAAATAGGCTATCCGTTTATGGTTGTTGTGTGTTAAATTGCTGTCTTTTCGCACGAATTAAGTAGCACATAAATTCGTGTCTTTTCACACAGAAACGCACGAAATCTGATGAAATACATTATGCTACCTGTGGTTTTCTCGAGCACGGTTATATGTCAGACATTTGAACGGCTACGGATAGCGGAATACAAACCCCGTATTGAGTCAATACTGTCATCGATTGGTAAACATAATCCTTAACGTAAATATCCCAGGTTCGTACACAACGATTTTCCTTACATGTTGACTTTGCGCGCAGCCTTGGCAGCGAGCTGCATCCTGTAGGCTTTGCCACGGGTGGATTTGCGAGCGGTTTGCTTGGTTCTGGCCATGGCGCTAGCTTCCTTCTTAGACAGTCGGAGTATAGCCTCGAAATGCCCATGTGAAATGTATAAAGCCGGCAGTGGCATCTGCTGATTGGACACCATCTCCCCACCACCCCGATTGGCCCGTTACGGAGGCCTCCTCTGTCCGCTATCGGAAGGGATGCTTTGCTTCTCTTTTTTTTTGACCGCGCACCCAAAACAGTACACTGCGCACCCAAAACAATACACTGCGCGCCCATAAAACACACTGTACGCCAAAAAACAATACACTTTGCGTGCGCCCGCAATAATACACTGCGCGCCCAAAACAATAGATCACTGCTGGCCTTTACACGCAATAATAGTCGCCATAGTCAAGAGTGAAATCTTGTGTTATAATTTAATGCTAGGCTGCTATGGCAAAGGAGGCCAATAGTACACTGCGCGGATGCAACTGCACACTGCGCGCAGGCAAAAGCACAATGTGCGCGCAAAAGTACACTGCCGGCCCTTTATGCGCAATAATAGTCGCTGAAGTCAAGAGTGAAATCTTGTGTTATAATTTAATGCTAGCCTGCCATGGCAAACGAGGCCAATAGTACACTGCGCGGATGCAACTGCACACTGCGCGCAGGCAAAAGCACAATGTGCGCGCAAAAGTACACTGCCGGCCCTTTATGCGCAATAATAGTCGCTGAAGTCAAGAGTGAAATCTTATGTTCTAATCTAATGCCAGCCTGCTATGGCGAAGGATGCCAATAGTCCACTGCGCGCAGGCATTAGGACACTGCCGCGCGATAATATTCGCCAAAGTCAAGAGTAAAATCTTTTGTTCTAATCACCACATGTTCAGTAATGGCAATTCCCCCCTTTATTCATATTACAACCTCTCACTTTCAGTTATTTGAAATGAAATAATCTCTCAAATATCACTATATCTAAAACAAGCCATAGAAAGTTGGTTGCAATTTCATTTAAATCATCCAGAAACGACAGAACAAACTCAAATACACTAATAGGAGAAAATATATATTTATTGATATTGTATGTTGTATAGCCTTACTTGTTGGTATCTCAGACGACCAGAACCTTAATAATAATCACCATACTTACTTCACATAGCACGGACATATAGTAGACTACTGACACTCACTCCTATGGAATGGGTATGGGGACTGGACACGCCGGGACCCAGACCCTACTGTTATCGATCACACATATTAATGTCGTGTTCAGGGTGCTATCAGAGTTATCGGAAATAACTAGTTCCGACTGGGAAGTTTCACTTGAATGACCCTCCAAGTAGGAATTACAAGTGAGAAATAGTGAAAATGTTGTTGCCAATCTTATTGGTTTAAGAATTGTTCCGACTTCAAAACCACTTGAACACAATCATGTGGGAGTTACAACTTCCCATTTTCCACGAGAATGTGAAGTTGGCATAATACAGCATTCAAGTGCTAGTCGGTACTAGGAAACGGACATTTCTGACTTGCTAACTGGTTGAACGCGTTACAATAGCCTAAGTATATAATATGATTGACATAACCACAATAGAAAGGCCTTGGAAGTGCCATAAGTGAAAGCCGACATATTTCATTATTTTTACATTAACCTCTTTAACATGTATTAAATGAATAATGAAGACAATTGTGTAATTTAGACTCTACGAAATATGAAATGCATTATGAAGAAAATCGTGTACTGTTGCCTACACGGAAAAGGGGGCTTTCTGACCAAAAGTGCACCAGTGTCCCAAAGTATTAATCGAAATCAAGCATAGAAAACAGCGTTAGCATTAATAAAACAATTTTTCCCACGAATTAAGTTGCACGTAAATGTGTGTATTTTCTCACAAATGATGTTCAGAAAATCTCAAACAGTACATAGGCATACAACTACAATGTTTGAAACATTATTAAATAAAGACAACATTTCTGTATATTCATAACGTTTAATTAGCCATAATAAAGAAAATAAAGAAAAATAGGCTATCCGTTTATGGTTGTTGTGTGTTAAATTGCTGTCTTTTCGCACGAATTGAGTAGCACATAAATTCGTGATTTTTCACACAGAAACGCACGAAATCTGATGAAATACATTATGCTACCTGTGGTTTTCTCGAGCACGGTTATATGTCAGACATTTGAACGGCTACGGATAGCGGAATACAAACCCCGTATTGAGTCAATACTGTCATCGATTGGTAAACATAATCCTTAACGTAAATATCCCAGGTTCGTACACAACGATTTTCCTTACATGTTGACTTTGCGCGCAGCCTTGGCGGCGAGCTGCATCCTGTAGGCTTTGCCACGGGTGGATTTGCGAGCGGTTTGCTTGGTTCTGGCCATGGCGCTAGCTTCCTTCTTAGACAGTCGGAGTATAGCCTCGAAATGCCCATGTGAAATGTATAAAGCCGGCAGTGGCATCTGCTGATTGGACACCATCTCCCCACCACCCCGATTGGCCCGTTACGGAGGCCTCCTCTGTCGGCTATCGGAAGGGATGATTTGCTTCTCTTTTTTTTTGACCGCGCACCCAAAACAGTACACTGCGCACCCAAAACAATACACTGCGCGCCCATAAAACACACTGTACGCCAAAAAACAATACACTTTGCGTGCGCCCGCAATAATACACTGCGCGCCCAAAACAATAGATCACTGCTGGCCTTTACACGCAATAATAGTCGCCATAGTCAAGAGTGAAATCTTGTGTTATAATTTAATGCTAGGCTGCTATGGCAAAGGAGGCCAATAGTACACTGCGCGGATGCAACTGCACACTGCGCGCAGGCAAAAGCACAATGTGCGCGCAAAAGTACACTGCCGGCCCTTTATGCGCAATAATAGTCGCTGAAGTCAAGAGTGAAATCTTGTGTTATAATTTAATGCTAGCCTGCCATGGCAAACGAGGCCAATAGTACACTGCGCGGATGCAACTGCACACTGCGCGCAGGCAAAAGCACAATGTGCGCGCAAAAGTACACTGCCGGCCCTTTATGCGCAATAATAGTCGCTGAAGTCAAGAGTGAAATATTTTGTTCTAATGTAATGTCAGCCTGCTATGGCGAACGATGCCAATAGTCCACTGCGCGCAGGCATTAGGACACTGCCGCGCGATAATATTCGCCAAAGTCAAGAGTAAAATATTTTGTTCTAATCACCACATGTTCAGTAATGGCATTTCCCCCCCTTTATTCAAATTACAACCTCTCACTTTCAGTTATTTGAAATGAAATAATCTCTCAAATATCACTATATCTAAAACAAGCCATAGAAAGTTGGTTGCAATTTCAATGAAATCATCCAGAAACGACAGAACAAACTCAAATACACTAATAGGAGAAAATATATATTTATTGATATTGTATGTTGTATAGCCTTACTTGTTGGTATCTCAGACGACCAGAACCTTAATAATAATCACCATACTTACTTCACATAGCACGGACATATAGTAGACTACTGACACTCACTCCTATGGAATGGGTATGGGGACTGGACACGCCGGGACCCAGACCCTACTGTTGTCGATCACACATATTAATGTCGTGTTCAGGGTGCTATCAGAGTTATCGGAAATACCTAGTTCCGACTGGGAAGTTTCACTTGAATGACCCTCCAAGTAGGAATTACAAGTGAGAAATAGTGAAAATGTTGTTGCCAATCTTATTGGTTTAAGAATTGTTCCGACTTCAAAACCACTTGAACACAATCATGTGGGAGTTACAACTTCCCATTTTCCACGAGAATGTGAAGTTGGCATAATACAGCATTCAAGTGCTAGTCGGTATTAGGAAACGGACATTTCTGACTTGCTAACTGGTTGAACGCGTTACAATAGCCTAAGTATATAATATGATTGACATAACCACAATAGAAAGGCCTTGGAAGTGCCATAAGTGAAAGCCGACATATTTCATTATTTTTACATTAACCTCTTTAACATGTATTAAATGAATAATGAAGACAATTGTGTAATTTAGACTCTACGAAATATGAAATGCATTATGAAGAAAATCGTGTACTGTTGCCTAAACGGAAAAGGGGGCTTTCTGACCAAAAGTGCACCAGTGTCCCAAAGTATTAATCGAAATCAAGCATAGAAAACAGCGTTAGCATTAATAAAACAATTTTTCCCACGAATTAAGTTGCACGTAAATGTGTGTATTTTCTCACAAATGATGTTCAGAAAATCTCAAACAGTACATAGGCATACAACTACAATGTTTGAAACATTATTAAATAAAGACAACATTTCTGTATATTCATAACGTTTAATTAGCCATAATAAAGAAAATAAAGAAAAATAGGCTATCCGTTTATGGTTGTTGTGTGTTCAATTGCTGTCTTTTCGCAATAATTAAGTAGCACATAAATTCGTGTCTTTTCACACAGAAACGCACGAAATCTGATGAAATACATTATGCTACCTGTGGTTTTCTCGAGCACGGTTATATGTCAGACATTTGAACGGCTACGGATAGCGGAAAGCAAACCCCGTATTGAGTCAATACTGTCATCGATTGGTAAACATAATCCTTAACGTAAATATCCCAGGTTCGTACACAACGATTTTCCTTACATGTTGACTTTGCGCGCAGCCTTGGCGGCGAGCTGCATCCTGTAGGCTTTGCCACGGGTGGATTTGCGAGCGGTTTGCTTGGTTCTGGCCATGGCGCTAGCTTCCTTCTTAGACAGTCGGAGTATAGCCTCGAAATGCCCATGTGAAATGTATAAAGCCGGCAGTGGCATCTGCTGATTGGACACCATCTCCCCACCACCCCGATTGGCCCGTTACGGAGGCCTCCTCTGTCGGCTATCGGAAGGGATGCTTTGCTTCTCTTTTTTTTTGACCGCGCACCCAAAACAGTACACTGCGCACCCAAAACAATACACTGCGCGCCCATAAAACACACTGTACGCCAAAAAACAATACACTTTGCGTGCGCCCGCAATAATACACTGCGCGCCCAAAACAATAGATCACTGCTGGCCTTTACACGCAATAATAGTCGCCATGGTCAAGAGTGAAATCTTGTGTTGTAATTTAATGCTAGCCTGCTATGGCAAACGAGGCCAATAGTACACTGCGCGGATGCAACTGCACATTGCGCGCAGGCAAAAGCACAATGTGCGCGCAAAAGTACAATGCCGGCCCTTTATGCGCAATAATAGTTGCTGAAGTCAAGAGTGAAATCTTGTGTTATAATTTAATGCTAGCCTGCTATGGCAAACGAGGCCAATAGTACACTGCGCGCAGGCAAAAGCACAATGTGCGCGCAAAAGTACACTGCCGGCCCTTTATGCGCAATAATAGTCGCTGAAGTCAAGAGTGAAATCTTATGTTCTAATCTAATGCCAGCCTGCTATGGCGAACGATGCCAATAGTCCACTGCGCGCAGGCATTAGGACACTGCCGCGCGATAATATTCGCCAAAGTCAAGAGTAAAATCTTTTGTTCTAATCACCACATGTTCAGTAATGGCAATTCCCCCCTTTATTCATATTACAACCTCTCACTTTCAGTTATTTGAAATGAAATAATCTCTCAAATATCACTATATCTAAAACAAGCCATAGAAAGTTGGTTGCAATTTCATTTAAATCATCCAGAAACGACAGAACAAACTCAAATACACTAATAGGAGAAAATATATATTTATTGATATTGTATGTTGTATAGCCTTACTTGTTGGTATCTCAGACGACCAGAACCTTAATAATAATCACCATACTTACTTCACATAGCACGGACATATAGTAGACTACTGACACTCACTCCTATGGAATGGGTATGGGGACTGGACACGCATGGACCCAGACCCTACTGTTATCGATCACACATATTAATGTCGTGTTCAGGGTGCTATCAGAGTTATCGGAAATAACTAGTTCCGACTGGGAAGTTTCACTTGAATGACCCTCCAAGTAGGAATTACAAGTGAGAAATAGTGAAAATGTTGTTGCCAATCTTATTGGTTTAAGAATTGTTCCGACTTCAAAACCACTTGAACACAATCATGTGGGAGTTACAACTTCCCATTTTCCACGAGAATGTGAAGTTGGCATAATACAGCATTCAAGTGCTAGTCGGTACTAGGAAACGGACATTTCTGACTTGCTAACTGGTTGAACGCGTTACAATAGCCTAAGTATATAATATGATTGACATAACCACAATAGAAAGGCCTTGGAAGTGCCATAAGTGAAAGCCGACATATTTCATTATTTTTACATTAACCTCTTTAACATGTATTAAATGAATAATGAAGAAAATTGTGTAATTTAGACTCTACGAAATATGAAATGCATTATGAAGAAAATCGTGTACTGTTGCCTACACGGAAAAGGGGGCTTTCTGACCAAAAGTGCACCAGTGTCCCAAAGTATTAATCGAAATCAAGCATAGAAAACAGCGTTAGCATTAATAAAACAATTTTTCCCACGAATTAAGTTGCACGTAAATGTGTGTATTTTCTCACAAATGATGTTCAGAAAATCTCAAACAGTACATAGGCATACAACTACAATGTTTGAAACATTATTAAATAAAGACAACATTTCTGTATATTCATAACGTTTAATTAGCCATAATAAAGAAAATAAAGAAAAATAGGCTATCCGTTTATGGTTGTTGTGTGTTAAATTGCTGTCTTTTCGCACGAATTAAGTAGCACATAAATTTGTGTCTTTTCACACAGAAACGCACGAAATCTGATGAAATACATTATGCTACCTGTGGTTTTCTCGAGCACGGTTATATGTCAGACATTTGAACGGCTACGGATAGCGGAAAGCAAACCCCGTATTGAGTCAATACTGTCATCGATTGGTAAACATAATCCTTAACGTAAATATCCCAGGTTCGTACACAACGATTTTCCTTACATGTTGACTTTGCGCGCAGCCATGGCGGCGAGCTGCATCCTGTAGGCTTTGCCACGGGTGGATTTGCGAGCGGTTTGCTTGGTTCTGGCCATGGCGCTAGCTTCCTTCTTAGACAGTCGGAGTATAGCCTCGAAATGCCCATGTGAAATGTATAAAGCCGGCAGTGGCATCTGCTGATTGGACACCATCTCCCCACCACCCCGATTGGCCCGTTACGGAGGCCTCCTCTGTCGGCTATCTGAAGGGATGCTTTGCTTCTCTTTTTTTTTGACCGCGCACCCAAAACAGTACACTGCGCACCCAAAACAATACACTGCGCGCCCATAAAACACACTGTACGCCAAAAAACAATACACTTTGCGTGCGCCCGCAATAATACACTGCGCGCCCAAAACAATAGATCACTGCTGGCCTTTACACGCAATAATAGTCGCCATAGTCAAGAGTGAAATCTTGTGTTATAATTTAATGCTAGGCTGCTATGGCAAAGGAGACCAATAGTACACTGCGCGGATGCAACTGCACACTGCGCGCAGGCAAAAGCACAATGTGCGCGCAAAAGTACACTGCCGGCCCTTTATGCGCAATAATAGTCGCTGAAGTCAAGAGTGAAATCTTGTGTTATAATTTAATGCTAGCCTGCCATGGCAAACGAGGCCAATAGTACACTGCGCGGATGCAACTGCACACTGCGCGCAGGCAAAAGCACAATGTGCGCGCAAAAGTACACTGCCGGCCCTTTATGCGCAATAATAGTCGCTGAAGTCAAGAGTGAAATATTTTGTTCTAATCTAATGTCAGCCTGCTATGGCGAACGATGCCAATAGTCCACTGCGCGCAGGCATTAGGACACTGCCGCGCGATAATATTCATCAAAGTCAAGAGTAAAATATTTTGTTCTAATCAACACATGTTCAGTAATGGTATTTCCCCCCTTTATTCAAATTACAACCTCTCACTTTCAGTTATTTGAAATGAAATAATCTCTCAAATATCACTATATCTAAAACAAGCCATAGAAAGTTGGTTGCAATTTCAATTAAATCATCCAGAAACGACAGAACAAACTCAAATACACTAATAGGAGAAAATATATATTTATTGATATTGTATGTTGTATAGCCTTACTTGTTGGTATCTCAGACGACCAGAACCTTAATAATAATCACCATACTTACTTCACATAGCACGGACATATAGTAGACTACTGACACTCACTCCTATGGAATGGGTATGGGGACTGGACACGCCGGGACCCAGACCCTACTGTTGTCGATCACACATATTAATGTCGTGTTCAGGGTGCTATCAGAGTATTCGGAAATACCTAGTTCCGAATGGGAAGTTTCACTTGAATGACCCTCCAAGTAGGAATTACAAGTGAGAAATAGTGAAAATGTTGTTGCCAATCTTATTGGTTTAAGAATTGTTCCGACTTCAAAACCACTTGAACACAATCATGTGGGAGTTACAACTTCCCATTTTCCACGAGAATGTGAAGTTGGCATAATACAGCATTCAAGTGCTAGTCGGTACTAGGAAACGGACATTTCTGACTTGCTAACTGGTTGAACGCGTTACAATAGCCTAAGTATATAATATGATTGACATAACCACAATAGAAAGGCCTTGGAAGTGCCATAAGTGAAAGCCTACATATTTCATTATTTTTACATTAACCTCTTTAACATGTATTAAATGAATAATGAAGACAATTGTGTAATTTAGACTCTACGAAATATGAAATGCATTATGAAGAAAATCGTGTACTGTTGCCTACACGGAAAAGGGGGCTTTCTGACCAAAAGTGCACCAGTGTCCCAAAGTATTAATCGAAATCAAGCATAGAAAACAGCGTTAGCATTAATAAAACAATTTTTCCCACGAATTAAGTTGCACGTAAATGTGTGTATTTTCTCACAAATGATGTTCAGAAAATCTCAAACAGTACATAGGCATACAACTACAATGTTTGAAACATTATTAAATAAAGACAACATTTCTGTATATTCATAACGTTTAATTAGCCATAATAAAGAAAATAAAGAAAAATAGGCTATCCGTTTATGGTTGTTGTGTGTTAAATTGCTGTCTTTTCGCACGAATTAAGTAGCACATAAATTCGTGTCTTTTCACACAGAAACGCACGAAATCTGATGAAATACATTATGCTACCTGTGGTTTTCTCGAGCACGGTTATATGTCAGACATTTGAACGGCTACGGATAGCGGAAAGCAAACCCCGTATTGAGTCAATACTGTCATTGATTGGTAAACATAATCCTTAACGTAAATATCCCAGGTTCGTACACAACGATTTTCCTTACATGTTGACTTTGCGCGCAGCCTTGGCGGCGAGCTGCATCCTGTAGGCTTTGCCACGGGTGGATTTGCGAGCGGTTTGCTTGGTTCTGGCCATGGCGCTAGCTTCATTCTTAGACAGTCGGAGTATAGCCTCGAAATGCCCATGTGAAATGTATAAAGCCGGCAGTGGCATCTGCTGATTGGACACCATCTCCCCACCACCCCGATTGGCCCGTTACGGAGGCCTCCTCTGTCGGCTATCGGAAGGGATGCTTTGCTTCTCTTTTTTTTTGACCGCGCACCCAAAACAGTACACTGCGCACCCAAAACAATACACTGCGCGCCCATAAAACACACTGTACGCCAAAAAACAATACACTTTGCGTGCGCCCGCAATAATACACTGCGCGCCCAAAACAATAGATCACTGCTGGCCTTTACACGCAATAATAGTCGCCATAGTCAAGAGTGAAATCTTGTGTTATAATTTAATGCTAGGCTGCTATGGCAAAGGAGGCCAATAGTACACTGCGCGGATGCAACTGCACACTGCGCGCAGGCAAAAGCATGCACAATGTGCGCGCAAAAGTACACTGCCGGCCCTTTATGCGCAATAATAGTCGCCATAGTCAAGAGTGAAATCTTGTGTTATAATTTAATGCTAGGCTGCTATGGCAAAGGAGACCAATAGTACACTGCGCGGATGCAACTGCACACTGCGCGCAGGCAAAAGCACAATGTGCGCGCAAAAGTACACTGCCGGCCCTTTATGCGCAATAATAGTCGCTGAAGTCAAGAGTGAAATATTTTGTTCTAATCTAATGTCAGCCTGCTATGGCGAACGATGCCAATAGTCCACTGCGCGCAGGCATTAGGACACTGCCGCGCGATAATATTCATCAAAGTCAAGAGTAAAATATTTTGTTCTAATCACCACATGTTCAGTAATGGTATTTCCCCCCTTTATTCAAATTACAACCTCTCACTTTCAGTTATTTGAAATGAAATAATCTCTCAAATATCACTATATCTAAAACAAGCCATAGAAAGTTGGTTGCAATTTCAATTAAATCATCCAGAAACGACAGAACAAACTCAAATACACTAATAGGAGAAAATATATATTTATTGATATTGTATGTTGTATAGCCTTACTTGTTGGTATCTCAGACGACCAGAACCTTAATAATAATCACCATACTTACTTCACATAGCACGGACATATAGTAGACTACTGACACTCACTCCTATGGAATGGGTATGGGGACTGGACACGCCGGGACCCAGACCCTACTGTTGTCGATCACACATATTAATGTCGTGTTCAGGGTGCTATCAGAGTTATCGGAAATACCTAGTTCCGACTGGGAAGTTTCACTTGAATGACCCTCCAAGTAGGAATTACAAGTGAGAAATAGTGAAAATGTTGTTGCCAATCTTATTGGTTTAAGAATTGTTCCGACTTCAAAACCACTTGAACACAATCATGTGGGAGTTACAACTTCCCATTTTCCACGAGAATGTGAAGTTGGCATAATACAGCATTCAAGTGCTAGTCGGTACTAGGAAACGGACATTTCTGACTTGCTAACTGGTTGAACGCGTTACAATAGCCTAAGTATATAATATGATTGACATAACCACAATAGAAAGGCCTTGGAAGTGCCATAAGTGAAAGCTGACATATTTCATTATTTTTACATTAACCTCTTTAACATGTATTAAATGAATAATGAAGAAAATTGTGTAATTTAGACTCTACGAAATATTAAATGCATTATGAAGAAAATCGTGTACTGTTGCCTACACGGAAAAGGGGGCTTTCTGACCAAAAGTGCACCAGTATCCCAAAGTATTAATCGAAATCAAGCATAGAAAACAGCGTTAGCATTAATAAAACAATTTTTCCCACGAATTAAGTTGCACGTAAATGTGTGTATTTTCTCACAAATGATGTTCAGAAAATCTCAAACAGTACATAGGCATACAACTACAATGTTTGAAACATTATTAAATAAAGACAACATTTCTGTATATTCATAACGTTTAATTAGCCATAATAAAGAAAATAAAGAAAAATAGGCTATCCGTTTATGGTTGTTGTGTGTTAAATTGCTGTCTTTTCGCACGAATTAAGTAGCACATAAATTCGTGTCTTTTCACACAGAAACGCACGAAATCTGATGAAATACATTATGCTACCTGTGGTTTTCTCGAGCACGGTTATATGTCAGACATTTGAACGGCTACGGATAGCGGAAAGCAAACCCCGTATTGAGTCAATACTGTCATTGATTGGTAAACATAATCCTTAACGTAAATATCCCAGGTTCGTACACAACGATTTTCCTTACATGTTGACTTTGCGCGCAGCCTTGGCGGCGAGCTGCATCCTGTAGGCTTTGCCACGGGTGGATTTGCGAGCGGTTTGCTTGGTTCTGGCCATGGCGCTAGCTTCCTTCTTAGACAGTCGGAGTATAGCCTCGAAATGCCCATGTGAAATGTATAAAGCCGGCAGTGGCATCTGCTGATTGGACACCATCTCCCCACCACCCCGATTGGCCCGTTACGGAGGCCTCCTCTGTCGGCTATCGGAAGGGATGCTTTGCTTCTCTTTTTTTTTGACCGCGCACCCAAAACAGTACACTGCGCACCCAAAACAATACACTGCGCGCCCATAAAACACACTGTACGCCAAAAAACAATACACTTTGCGTGCGCCCGCAATAATACACTGCGCGCCCAAAACAATAGATCACTGCTGGCCTTTACACGCAATAATAGTCGCCATAGTCAAGAGTGAAATCTTGTGTTATAATTTAATGCTAGGCTGCTATGGCAAAGGAGGCCAATAGTACACTGCGCGGATGCAACTGCACACTGCGCGCAGGCAAAAGCATGCACAATGTGCGCGCAAAAGTACACTGCCGGCCCTTTATGCGCAATAATAGTCGCTGAAGTCAAGAGTGAAATCTTGTGTTATAATTTAATGCTAGCCTGCCATGGCAAACGAGGCCAATAGTACACTGCGCGGATGCAACTGCACACTGCGCGCAGGCAAAAGCACAATGTGCGCGCAAAAGTACACTGCCGGCCCTTTATGCGCAATAATAGTCGCTGAAGTCAAGAGTGAAATATTTTGTTCTAATCTAATGTCAGCCTGCTATGGCGAACGATGCCAATAGTCCACTGCGCGCAGGCATTAGGACACTGCCGCGCGATAATATTCATCAAAGTCAAGAGTAAAATCTTTTGTTCTAATCACCACATGTTCAGTAATGGTATTTCCCCCCTTTATTCAAATTACAACCTCTCACTTTCAGTTATTTGAAATGAAATAATCTCTCAAATATCACTATATCTAAAACAAGCCATAGAAAGTTGGTTGCAATTTCAATTAAATCATCCAGAAACGACAGAACAAACTCAAATACACTAATAGGAGAAAATATATATTTATTGATATTGTATGTTGTATAGCCTTACTTGTTGGTATCTCAGACGACCAGAACCTTAATAATAATCACCATACTTACTTCACATAGCACGGACATATAGTAGACTACTGACACTCACTCCTATGGAATGGGTATGGGGACTGGACACGCCGGGACCCAGACCCTACTGTTGTCGATCACACATATTAATGTCGTGTTCAGGGTGCTATCAGAGTTATCGGAAATACCTAGTTCCGACTGGGAAGTTTCACTTGAATGACCCTCCAAGTAGGAATTACAAGTGAGAAATAGTGAAAATGTTGTTGCCAATCTCATTGGTTTAAGGATTGTTCCGACTACAAAACCACTTGAACACAATCATGTGGGAGTTACAACTTCCCATTTTCCACGAGAATGTGAAGTTGGCATAATACAGCATTCAAGTGCTAGTCGGTACTAGGAAACGGACATTTCTGACTTGCTAACTGGTTGAACGCGTTACAATAGCCTAAGTATATAATATGATTGACATAACCACAATAGAAAGGCCTTGGAAGTGCCATAAGTGAAAGCTGACATATTTCATTATTTTTACATTAACCTCTTTAACATGTATTAAATGAATAATGAAGAAAATTGTGTAATTTAGACTCTACGAAATATTAAATGCATTATGAAGAAAATCGTGTACTGTTGCCTACACGGAAAAGGGGGCTTTCTGACCAAAAGTGCACCAGTATCCCAAAGTATTAATCGAAATCAAGCATAGAAAACAGCGTTAGCATTAATAAAACAATTTTTCCCACGAATTAAGTTGCACGTAAATGTGTGTATTTTCTCACAAATGATGTTCAGAAAATCTCAAACAGTACATAGGCATACAACTACAATGTTTGAAACATTATTAAATAAAGACAACATTTCTGTATATTCATAACGTTTAATTAGCCATAATAAAGAAAATAAAGAAAAATAGGCTAGCCGTTTATGGTTGTTGTGTGTTAAATTGCTGTCTTTTCGCACGAATTAAGTAGCACATAAATTCGTGTCTTTTCACACAGAAACGCACGAAATCTGATGAAATACATTATGCTACCTGTGGTTTTCTCGAGCACGGTTATATGTCAGACATTTGAACGGCTACGGATAGCGGAAAGCAAACCCCGTATTGAGTCAATACTGTCATCGATTGGTAAACATAATCCTTAACGTAAATATCCCAGGTTCGTACACAACGATTTTCCTTACATGTTGACTTTGCGCGCAGCCTTGGCGGCGAGCTGCATCCTGTAGGCTTTGCCACGGGTGGATTTGCGAGCGGTTTGCTTGGTTCTGGCCATGGCGCTAGCTTCATTCTTAGACAGTCGGAGTATAGCCTCGAAATGCCCATGTGAAATGTATAAAGCCGGCAGTGGCATCTGCTGATTGGACACCATCTCCCCACCACCCCGATTGGCCCGTTACGGAGGCCTCCTCTGTCGGCTATCGGAAGGGATGCTTTGCTTCTCATTTTTTTTGACCGCGCACCCAAAACAGTACACTGCGCACCCAAAACAATACACTCCGCGCCCATAAAACACACTGTACGCCAAAAAACAATACACTTTGCGTGCGCCCGCAATAATACACTGCGCGCCCAAAACAATAGATCACTGCTGGCCTTTACACGCAATAATAGTCGCCATAGTCAAGAGTGAAATCTTGTGTTATAATTTAATGCTAGGCTGCTATGGCAAAGGAGACCAATAGTACACTGCGCGGATGCAACTGCACACTGCGCGCAGGCAAAAGCACAATGTGCGCGCAAAAGTACACTGCCGGCCCTTTATGCGCAATAATAGTCGCTGAAGTCAAGAGTGAAATCTTGTGTTATAATTTAATGCTAGCCTGCCATGGCAAACGAGGCCAATAGTACACTGCGCGGATGCAACTGCACACTGCGCGCAGGCAAAAGCACAATGTGCGCGCAAAAGTACACTGCCGGCCGTTTATGCGCAATAATAGTCGCTGAAGTCAAGAGTGAAATATTTTGTTCTAATCTAATGTCAGCCTGCTATGGCGAACGATGCCAATAGTCCACTGCGCGCAGGCATTAGGACACTGCCGCGCGATAATATTCATCAAAGTCAAGAGTAAAATCTTTTGTTCTAATCACCACATGTTCAGTAATGGTATTTCCCCCCTTTATTCAAATTACAACCTCTCACTTTCAGTTATTTGAAATGAAATAATCTCTCAAATATCACTATATCTAAAACAAGCCATAGAAATTTGGTTGCAATTTCAATTAAATCATCCAGAAACGACAGAACAAACTCAAATACACTAATAGGAGAAAATATATATTTATTGATATTGTATGTTGTATAGCCTTACTTGTTGGTATCTCAGACGACCAGAACCTTAATAATAATCACCATACTTACTTCACATAGCACGGACATATAGTAGACTACTGACACTCACTCCTATGTAATGGGTATGGGGACTGGACACGCCGGGACCCAGACCCTACTGTTGT
Source organism: Coregonus lavaretus (assembly GCF_964263955.1). Taxonomy (NCBI): domain Eukaryota; kingdom Metazoa; phylum Chordata; class Actinopteri; order Salmoniformes; family Salmonidae; genus Coregonus; species Coregonus lavaretus. The sequence continues at coordinate 151,779 of NW_028165072.1, forward strand.
CGATCACACATATTAATGTCGTGTTCAGGGTGCTATCAGAGTTATCGGAAATAACTAGTTCCGACTGGGAAGTTTCACTTGAATGACCCTCCAAGTAGGAATTACAAGTGAGAAATAGTGAAAATGTTGTTGCCAATCTTATTGGTTTAAGAATTGTTCCGACTTCAAAACCACTTGAACACAATCATGTGGGAGTTACAACTTCCCATTTTCCAGGAGAATGTGAAGTTGGCATAATACAGCATTCAAGTGCTAGTCGGTACCAAGAAACGGACATTTCTGACTTGCTAACTGGTTGAACGCGTTACAATAGCCTAAGTATATAATATGATTGACATAACCACAATAGAAAGGCCTTGGAAGTGCCATAAGTGAAAGCCGACATATTTCATTATTTTTACATTAACCTCTTTAACATGTATTAAATGAATAATGAAGAAAATTGTGTAATTTAGACTCTACGAAATATGAAATGCATTATGAAGAAAATCGTGTACTGTTGCCTACACGGAAAAGGGGGCTTTCTGACCAAAAGTGCACCAGTGTCCCAAAGTATTAATCGAAATCAAGCATAGAAAACAGCGTTAGCATTAATAAAACAATTTTTCCCACGAATTAAGTTGCACGTAAATGTGTGTATTTTCTCACAAATGATGTTCAGAAAATCTCAAACAGTACATAGGCATACAACTACAATGTTTGAAACATTATTAAATAAAGACAACACTTCTGTATATTCATAACGTTTAATTAGCCATAATAAAGAAAATAAAGAAAAATAGGCTATCCGTTTATGGTTGTTGTGTGTTAAATTGCTGTCTTTTCACGAATTAAGTAGCACATAAATTCGTGTCTTTTCACACAGAAACGCACGAAATCTGATGAAATACATTATGCTACCTGTGGTTTTCTCGAGCACGGTTATATGTCAGACATTTAAACGGCGACGGATAGCGGAAAGCAAACCCCGTACTGAGTCAATACTGTCATCGATTGGTAAACATAATCCTTAACGTAAATATCCCAGGTTCATACACAACGACTTTCCTTACATGTTGACTTTGCGCGCAGCCTTGGCGGCGAGCTGCATCCTGTAGGCTTTGCCACGGGTGGATTTGCGAGCGGTTTGCTTGGTTCTGGCCATGGCGCTAGCTTCCTTCTTAGACAGTCGGAGTATAGCCTCGAAATGCCCATGTGAAATGTATAAAGCCGGCAGTGGCATCTGCTGATTGGACACCATCTCCCCACCACCCCGATTGGCCCGTTACGGAGGCCTCCTCTGTCGGCTATCGGAAGGGATGCTTTGCTTCTCTTTTTTTTTGACCGCGCACCCAAAACAGTACACTGCGCACCCAAAACAATACACTGCGCGCCCATAAAACACACTGTACGCCAAAAAACAATACACTTTGCGTGCGCCCGCAATAATACACTGCGCGCCCAAAACAATAGATCACTGCTGGCCTTTACACGCAATAATAGTCGCCATAGTCAAGAGTGAAATCTTGTGTTATAATTTAATGCTAGCCTGCTATGGCAAACGAGGCCAATAGTACACTGCGCGGATGCAACTGCACACTGCGCGCAGGCAAAAGCACAATGTGCGCGCAAAAGTACACTGCCGGCCCTTTATGCGCAATAATAGTCGCTGAAGTCAAGAGTGAAATCTTATGTTCTAATCTAATGTCAGCCTGCTATGGCGAACGATGCCAATAGTCCACTGCGCGCAGGCATTAGGACACTGCCGCGCGATAATATTCATCAAAGTCAAGAGTAAAATCTTTTGTTCTAATCACCACATGTTCAGTAATGGTATTTCCCCCCTTTATTCAAATTACAACCTCTCACTTTCAGTTATTTGAAATGAAATAATCTCTCAAATATCACTATATCTAAAACAAGCCATAGAAAGTTGGTTGCAATTTCAATTAAATCATCCATAAACGACAGAACAAACTCAAATACACTAATAGGAGAAAATATATATTTATTGATATTGTATGTTGTATAGCCTTACTTGTTGGTATCTCAGACGACCAGAACCTTAATAATAATCACCATACTTACTTCACATAGCACGGACATATAGTAGACTACTGACACTCACTTCTATGGAATGGGTATGGGGACTGGACACGCCGGGACCCAGACCCTACTGTTGTCGATCACACATATTAATGTCGTGTTCAGGGTGCTATCAGAGTTATCGGAAATACCTAGTTCCGACTGGGAAGTTTCACTTGAATGACCCTCGAAGTAGGAATTACAAGTGAGAAATAGTGAAAATGTTGTTGCCAATCTTATTGGTTTAAGAATTGTTCCGACTTCAAAACCACTTGAACACAATCATGTGGGAGTTACAACTTCCCATTTTCCAAGAGAATGTGAAGTTGGCATAATACAGCATTCAAGTGCTAGTCGGTACCAAGAAACGGACATTTCTGACTTGCTAACTGGTTGAACGCGTTACAATAGCCTAAGTATATAATATGATTGACATAACCACAATAGAAAGGCCTTGGAAGTGCCATAAGTGAAAGCCGATTATTTCATTATTTTTACATTAACCTCTTTAACATGTATTAAATGAATAATGAAGAAAATTGTGTAATTTAGACTCTACGAAATATGAAATGCATTATGAAGAAAATCGTGTACTGTTGCCTACACGGAAAAGGGGCCTTTCTGACCAAAAGTGCACCAGTATCCCAAAGTATTAATCGAAATCAAGCATAGAAAACAGCGTTAGCATTAATAAAACAATTTTTCCCACTAATTAAGTTGCACGTAAATGTGTGTATTTTCTCACAAATGATGTTCAGAAAATCTCAAACAGTACATAGGCATACAACTACAATGTTTGAAACATTATTAAATAAAGACAACATTTCTGTATATTCATAACGTTTAATTAGCCATAATAAAGAAAATAAAGAAAAATAGGCTATCCGTTTATGGTTGTTGTGTGTTAAATTGCTGTCTTTTCGCACGAATTAAGTAGCACATAAATTCGTGTCTTTTCACACAGAAATGCACGAAATCTGATGAAATACATTATGCTACCTGTGGTTTTCTCGAGCACGGTTATATGTCAGACATTTGAACGGCTACGGATAGCGGAAAGCAAACCCCGTATTGAGTCAATACTGTCATCGATTGGTAAACATAATCCTTAACGTAAATATCCCAGGTTCGTACACAACGATTTTCCTTACATGTTGACTTTGCGCGCAGCCTTGGCGGCGAGCTGCATCCTGTAGGCTTTGCCACGGGTGGATTTGCGAGCGGTTTGCTTGGTTCTGGCCATGGCGCTTGCTTCATTCTTAGACAGTCGGAGTATAGCCTCGAAATGCCCATGTGAAATGTATAAAGCCGGCAGTGGCATCTGCTGATTGGACACCATCTCCCCACCACCCCGATTGGCCCGTTACGGAGGCCTCCTCTGTCGGCTATCGGAAGGGATGCTTTGCTTCTCTTTTGTTTTGACCGCGCACCCAAAACAGTACACTGCGCACCCAAAACAATACACTGCGCGCCCATAAAACACACTGTACGCCAAAAAACAATACACTTTGCGTGCGCCCGCAATAATACACTGCGCGCCCAAAACAATAGATCACTGCTGGCCTTTACACGCAATAATAGTCGCCATAGTCAAGAGTGAAATCTTGTGTTATAATTTAATGCTAGCCTGCTATGGCAAACGAGGCCAATAGTACACTGCGTGGATGCAACTGCACACTGCGCGCAGGCAAAAGCACAATGTGCGCGCAAAAGTTCACTGCCGGCCCTTTATGCGCAATAATAGTCGCTGAAGTCAAGAGTGAAATCTTGTGTTATAATTTAATGCTAGCCTGCTATGGCAAACGAGGCCAATAGTACACTGCGCGCAGGCAAAAGCACAATGTGCGCGCAAAAGTACACTGCCGGCCCTTTATGCGCAATAATAGTCGCTGAAGTCAAGAGTGAAATCTTATGTTCTAATCTAATGCCAGCCTGCTATGGCGAACGATGCCAATAGTCCACTGCGCGCAGGCATTAGGACACTGCCGCGCGATAATATTCGCCAAAGTCAAGAGTAAAATCTTTTGTTCTAATCACCACATGTTCAGTAATGGCATTTCCCCCCTTTATTCAAATTACAACCTCTCACTTTCAGTTATTTGAAATGAAATAATCTCTCAAATATCACTATATCTAAAACAAGCCATAGAAAGTTGGTTGCAATTTCAATTAAATCATCCAGAAACGACAGAACAAACTCAAATACACTAATAGGAGAAAATATATATTTATTGATATTGTATGTTGTATAGCCTTACTTGTTGGTATCTCAGACGACCAGAACCTTAATAATAATCACCATACTTACTTCACATAGCACGGACATATAGTAGACTACTGACACTCACTCCTATGGAATGGGTATGGGGACTGGACACGCCGGGACCCAGACCCTACTGTTGTCGATCACACATATTAATGTCGTGTTCAGGGTGCTATCAGAGTTATCGGAAATACCTAGTTCCGACTGGGAAGTTTCACTTGAATGACCCTCCAAGTAGGAATTACAAGTGAGAAATAGTGAAAATGTTGTTGCCAATCTTATTGGTTTAAGAATTGTTCCGACTTCAAAACCACTTGAACACAATCATGTGGGAGTTACAACTTCCCATTTTCCACGAGAATGTGAAGTTGGCATAATACAGCATTCAAGTGCTAGTCGGTACCAAGAAACGGACATTTCTGACTTGCTAACTGGTTGAACGCATTACAATAGCCTAAGTATATAATATGATTGACATAACCACAATAGAAAGGCCTTGGAAGTGCCATAAGTGAAAGCCGATTATTTCATTATTTTTACATTAACCTCTTTAACATGTATTAAATGAATAATGAAGAAAATTGTGTAATTTAGACTCTACGAAATATGAAATGCATTATGAAGAAAATCGTGTACTGTTGCCTACACGGAAAAGGGGCCTTTCTGACCAAAAGTGCACCAGTATCCCAAAGTATTAATCGAAATCAAGCATAGAAAACAGCGTTAGCATTAATAAAACCATTTTTCCCACGAATTAAGTTGCACGTAAATGTGTGTATTTTCTCACAAATGATGTTCAGAAAATCTCAAACAGTACATAGGCATACAACTACAATGTTTGAAACATTATTAAATAAAGACAACATTTCTGTATATTCATAACGTTTAATTAGCCATAATAAAGAAAATAAAGAAAAATAGGCTATCCGTTTATGGTTGTTGTGTGTTAAATTGCTGTCTTTTCGCACGAATTAAGTAGCACATAAATGTGGGTCTTTTCACACAGAAATGCACGAAATCTGATGAAATACATTATGCTACCTGTGGTTTTCTCGAGCACGGTTATATGTCAGACATTTGAACGGCTACGGATAGCGGAAAACAAACCCCGTATTGAGTCAATACTGTCATCGATTGGTAAACATAATTCTTAACGTAAATATCCCAGGTTCGTACACAACGATTTTCCTTACATGTTGACTTTGCGCGCAGCCTTGGCGGCGAGCTGCATCCTGTAGGCTTTGCCACGGGTGGATTTGCGAGCGGTTTGCTTGGTTCTGGCCATGGCGCTAGCTTCATTCTTAGACAGTCGGAGTATAGCCTCGAAATGCCCATGTGAAATGTATAAAACCGGCAGTGGCATCTGCTGATTGGACACCATCTCCCCACCACCCCGATTGGCCCGTTACGGAGGCCTCCTCTGTCGGCTATCGGAAGGGATGCTTTGCTTCTCTTTTGTTTTGACCGCGCACCCAAAACAGTACACTGCGCACCCAAAACAATACACTGCGCGCCCATAAAACACACTGTACGCCAAAAAACAATACACTTTGCGTGCGCCCGCAATAATACACTGCGCGCCCAAAACAATAGATCACTGCTGGCCTTTACACGCAATAATAGTCTCCATAGTCAAGAGTGAAATCTTGTGTTATAATTTAATGCTAGCCTGCTATGGCAAACGAGGCCAATAGTACACTGCGTGGATGCAACTGCACACTGCGCGCAGGCAAAAGCACAATGTGCGCGCAAAAGTTCACTGCCGGCCCTTTATGCGCAATAATAGTCGCTGAAGTCAAGAGTGAAATCTTGTGTTATAATTTAATGCTAGCCTGCTATGGCAAACGAGGCCAATAGTACACTGCGCGCAGGCAAAAGCACAATGTGCGCGCAAAAGTACACTGCCGGCCCTTTATGCGCAATAATAGTCGCTGAAGTCAAGAGTGAAATCTTATGTTCTAATCTAATGCCAGCCTGCTATGGCGAACGATGCCAATAGTCCACTGCGCGCAGGCATTAGGACACTGCCGCGCGATAATATTCGCCAAAGTCAAGAGTAAAATCTTTTGTTCTAATCACCACATGTTCAGTAATGGCATTTCCCCCCTTTATTCAAATTACAACCTCTCACTTTCAGTTATTTGAAATGAAATAATCTCTCAAATATCACTATATCTAAAACAAGCCATAGAAAGTTGGTTGCAATTTCAATTAAATCATCCAGAAACGACAGAACAAACTCAAATACACTAATAGGAGAAAATATATATTTATTGATATTGTATGTTGTATAGCCTTACTTGTTGGTATCTCAGACGACCAGAACCTTAATAATAATCACCATACTTACTTCACATAGCACGGACATATAGTAGACTACTGACACTCACTCCTATGGAATGGGTATGGGGACTGGACACGCCGGGACCCAGACCCTACTGTTGTCGATCACACATATTAATGTCGTGTTCAGGGTGCTATCAGAGTTATCGGAAATACCTAGTTCCGACTGGGAAGTTTCACTTGAATGACCCTCCAAGTAGGAATTACAAGTGAGAAATAGTGAAAATGTTGTTGCCAATCTTATTGGTTTAAGAATTGTTCCGACTTCAAAACCACTTGAACACAATCATGTGGGAGTTACAACTTCCCATTTTCCACGAGAATGTGAAGTTGGCATAATACAGCATTCAAGTGCTAGTCGGTACCAAGAAACGGACATTTCTGACTTGCTAACTGGTTGAACGCATTACAATAGCCTAAGTATATAATATGATTGACATAACCACAATAGAAAGGCCTTGGAAGTGCCATAAGTGAAAGCCGATTATTTCATTATTTTTACATTAACCTCTTTAACATGTATTAAATGAATAATGAAGAAAATTGTGTAATTTAGACTCTACGAAATATGAAATGCATTATGAAGAAAATCGTGTACTGTTGCCTACACGGAAAAGGGGCCTTTCTGACCAAAAGTGCACCAGTATCCCAAAGTATTAATCGAAATCAAGCATAGAAAACAGCGTTAGCATTAATAAAACCATTTTTCCCACGAATTCAGTTGCACGTAAATGTGTGTATTTTCTCACAAATGATGTTCAGAAAATCTCAAACAGTACATAGGCATACAACTACAATGTTTGAAACATTATTAAATAAAGACAACATTTCTGTATATTCATAACGTTTAATTAGCCATAATAAAGAAAATAAAGAAAAATAGGCTATCCGTTTATGGTTGTTGTGTGTTAAATTGCTGTCTTTTCGCACGAATTAAGTAGCACATAAATGTGGGTCTTTTCACACAGAAATGCACGAAATCTGATGAAATACATTATGCTACCTGTGGTTTTCTCGAGCACGGTTATATGTCAGACATTTGAACGGCTACGGATAGCGGAAAACAAACCCCGTATTGAGTCAATACTGTCATCGATTGGTAAACATAATTCTTAACGTAAATATCCCAGGTTCGTACACAACGATTTTCCTTACATGTTGACTTTGCGCGCAGCCTTGGCGGCGAGCTGCATCCTGTAGGCTTTGCCACGGGTGGATTTGCGAGCGGTTTGCTTGGTTCTGGCCATGGCGCTAGCTTCATTCTTAGACAGTCGGAGTATAGCCTCGAAATGCCCATGTGAAATGTATAAAGCCGGCAGTGGCATCTGCTGATTGGACACCATCTCCCCACCACCCCGATTGGCCCGTTACGGAGGCCTCCTCTGTCGGCTATCGGAAGGGATGCTTTGCTTCTCTTTTTTTTTGACCGCGCACCCAAAACAGTACACTGCGCACCCAAAACAATACACTGCGCGCCCATAAAACACACTGTACGCCAAAAAACAATACACTTTGCGTGTGCCCGCAATAATACACTGCGCGCCCAAAACAATAGATCACTGCTGGCCTTTACACGCAATAATAGTCGCCATAGTCAAGAGTGAAATCTTGTGTTACAATTTAATGCTAGCCTGCTATGGCAAACGAGGCCAATAGTACACTGCGTGGATGCAACTGCACACTGCGCGCAGGCAAAAGCACAATGTGCGCGCAAAAGTACACTGCCGGCCCTTTATGCGCAATAATAGTCGCTGAAGTCAAGAGTGAAATCTTGTGTTATAATTTAATGCTAGCCTGCTATGGCAAACGAGGCCAATAGTACACTGCGCGCAGGCAAAAGCACAATGTGCGCGCAAAAGTACACTGCCGGCCCTTTATGCGCAATAATAGTCGCTGAAGTCAAGAGTTAAATCTTATGTTCTAATCTAATGCCAGCCTGCTATGGCGAACGATGCCAATAGTCCACTGTGCGCAGGCATTAAGACACTGCCGCGCGATAATATTAATCAAAGTCAAGAGTAAAATCTTTTGTTCTAATCACCACATGTTCAGTAATGGCATTTCCCCCCCTTTATTCAAATTACAACCTCTCACTTTCAGTTATTTGAAATGAAATAATCTCTCAAATATCACTATATCTAAAACAAGCCATAGAAAGTTGGTTGCAATTTCAATTAAATCATCCAGAAACGACAGAACAAACTCAAATACACTAATAGGAGAAAATATATATTTATTGATATTGTATGTTGTATAGCCTTACTTGTTGGTATCTCAGACGACCAGAACCTTAATAATAATCACCATACTTACTTCACATAGCACGGACATATAGTAGACTACTGACACTCACTCCTATGGAATGGGTATGGGGACTGGACACGCCGGGACCCAGACCCTACTGTTGTCGATCACACATATTAATGTCGTGTTCAGGGTGCTATCAGAGTTATCGGAAATACCTAGTTCCGACTGGGAAGTTTCACTTGAATGACCCTCCAAGTAGGAATTACAAGTGAGAAATAGTGAAAATGTTGTTGCCAAAAGTGCACCAGTATCCCAAAGTGTTAATCGAAATCAAGCATAGAAAACAGCGTTAGCATTAATAAAACAATTTTTCCCACGAATTAAGTTGCACGTAAATGTGTGTATTTTCTCACAAATGATATTCAGAAAATCTCAAACAGTACATAGGCATACAACTACAATGTTTGAAACATTATTAAATAAAGACAACATTTACTGTATATTCATAACGTTTAATTAGCCATAATAAAGAAAATAAAGAAAAATAGGCTATCCGTTTATGGTTGTTGTGTGTTAAATTGCTGTCTTTTCGCACGAATTAAGTAGCACATAAATTCGTGTCTTTTCACACAGAAACGCACGAAATCTGATGAAATACATTATGCTACCTGTGGTTTTCTCGAGCACGGTTATATGTCAGACATTTAAACGGCGACGGATAGCGGAAAGCAAACCCCGTATTGAGTCGTTACTGTCATCGATTGGTAAACATAATCCTTAACGTAAATATCCCAGGTTCGTACACAACGATTTTCCTTACATGTTGACTTTGCGCGCAGCCTTGGCGGCGAGCTGCATCCTGTAGGCTTTGCCACGGGTGGATTTGCGAGCGGTTTGCTTGGTTCTGATTTAAGTGTTTTTATTAAAAACGTACAAAAACCATACATCATAAATCATTCAATTTCAATACAATACAATATTTGCATCACGCCACACCATTCTCACACCAGTATCCTCTCACCCTCCTCTTTCCACCACCCCATCACTATTAACCAACCAACAACCCCATCATAATAAGAAAAAACTACACTATGCCATTTAGCAGACGCTGTACTTACCGTCATGCTTGCACACATTTTACATATGGGTAGCTTCGGGTTCCGAACCCACTACAAACGCCATGCTCTACCCCACTGAGCCACCTAGGACTACGAGAAAATAAACATAGAAATCACATCATGTATACCGGCTAAGCCACATAGGACTATGAGAAACCAAACAAAAATCAAACTATAACACTAGATACAACTCAGGGGAGCACCTTCCCTCCCCTTTTTACCCAGCCACAAAAAACACACCCTCCTCCCTATCCCTCTATACTAAACCTAAACCCCCCCTCTACACTAATCCTAAACCCCCCTTCCACCTCTCCTGATCAGCATGCTTCCCCCACTTCTTCTCCTCTCCCTTCATCCTCCCCCTCAAATTTCTCTCCACCCTCCTCACTATCCCCTCCACACCCCCTTCTCCCCCTGTCCTTTCCAATTTCTGCCTAGCCTCCCACAAACCCTGTTTAAAGAGGCTTATGAGAAGCCAGAGCAGAAACCTGTCCCTAACCGTCCCCCTCGCTCTCCCTACCCCTCTCTCTACCCTAGCCCATGTAACCACAAAATCCCCTCTCACCCTGCCTATCAGACCCTGTGCCCTAGCCCACACTACCCCGGCGAAAGCACAGTCCCAAAAAACATGGCGCACCGTCTCCTCCCCGCCACAAGTTGGCCTTGGGCAGGTGGGGGATCGAGTCAAGCCACGCCCGTACAAGATGGAACGTACGGGCAAGCCCTTATGGAGGCTCAACCAATTCAGGTCCTTGAGCCTGTTATCCAGACCTCGCACCTGCACTCCTTCCCAAACCACAGCCGGGATACCCAATACCGGCCCGGGACACCCTCCCCGTCTCACCTCCTCGTACAGGTGCCTGTGATCTAAACCTACTCGGGCTACTTCAACCTCGGGGTGACCACGCAGCCACTTGGCCGCATAGCCAAAGTGCCACGGCAGCTGTTCCGCCCGAGGACCCGTGTTAGTCCACACCATTACGCTTCTCGCCTGATAAGAGAAGAACACCCGCAGGAGGTAACCAGACGGGTGTATTACCGGATGAGCCAGCTCAGTCAACAAATATGAAACAAAAATTGAATCCAGCTTGAGGGGGAAATGTGGTACCCCCCTACCTCCCTCCCCGATGGGACAGAGCATGCGTACCCTCGCGACATACTCTTGCCTGCCACCCCACATGAACTGGAACACCAGCCTCACTAGAGGCACTCTCAGACTCTCTGGCAATGGGTAGACGTATGCCATATACAATAGTGATACAAAAACAATATACAAAACAAAAACAATAAACAACGAAAGCGTGACCTCCAGTGTACAACACGAACACACACGAACAAAATCCCACAACCCGAAAGAAAAACAGATAGATTAAATATGGCTCCCAATCAGAGACAAACAGCCGACAGCTGACACTCGTTTGCCTCTGATTGGGAGTCACACCGGCAAACATAGAAAATAAACCACCTAGAACACCCACCAGAGAAACAGAAAACATAGAATGAACACACCCTGGCTCAACATATTGAGTCCCCGAGCCAGGGTGTGACACTAGCCCTCCACATCCCCACCTTCCTCTGCACCACTGCGATGCATCTGTTCCAGTTCAGCGTCGCTGAGCCAGAGGTCTCAAAAAGGACCCCGAGAATCTTCAGGGCCCCACTACAGAGAGATAACCCCCCAGGCACATCCGTCCTCCCACGCCATCTTCCGAAATACTTAACGGATGACTTAGCGTGATTGAGGACCGCTCCCGACGCTCGGGTGAATTCCCCTATGATGGCAAGGGACCTAGTCAGGCACGAGTCCTTGCATAGCAACAAGGAAGTGTCGTCTGCGTACTGGGTCATCTTAACATGCAGCCCACCGCTTCCAGGGATAAGCATGCCCTCCACCCCTGTGTCTGCCCTAATGGCAGCCCCCAGAGGCTCCATGTACAGAACGAAGAGGAGTGCCGAGAGCGGGCACCCCTGCCTGACCCCAGACTCAAGGTCAAAAACGTCACCCATGTGACCGTTTACGTTCACCCGGCACCCTGCTCCGACATATAAAGCACGGATCCACCCTATATACTTCTCCCCAAAACCTAATCTGCCTAACACCCTGAAAAGAAAATATCTATTCACTCGATCAAAGGCTTTAGCCTGGTCGAGTGCTGCTACCATTAGCGGCAGCCCTCTATCCTCTGCCCAAGCAATGGAGTCCCTGATCAAACTCAGGTTCCACCTAATAGAGCGTCCCTCTATCCCACACGTCTGATCCTCATGGACGACGTAGGGAAGGGCTGTGCGCAACCGGTCCGCTAGAACCTTCGCAAGTAGCTTGTAGTCTACGCACAGCATGGTCAACGGCCGCCAGTTGCCGAGATCTGTGGCGTCCCCCTTCTTGTACAGAAGTGACAGCACACCTACGGCCATCGATCCCCCCGGGACCCCTGTCTCGAGGATGGCCTTCAAGACTTCGAGGACTACTGGCCCAAGTATACCCCAAAACTTGAGGTAAAACTCAGCCGGCAGCCCATCCATCCCGGGCACCTTCCCTTTTCCCATCCTCCTGAGGGCGCTCTCAACCTCTTCTAGGGAGATCTCAGCCTCCATTGCTTTTCTAATGTCCTCCGGCACTTGCCGGGACAGGTGTTCTAAAAACACATTGCCCTGCTCTACATCTACTGCCCTCTCTTGAAAGAAACCTCGGAAATGCTCCGTGGTCACCTTGACCATTTCCTCCGTCTCTCTCACTACTCTACCGCTTTCTTCCCTAACCCCATACATTACCTTCCTACTCTGCCTTTCCCTTACTGATTTAAAGAACACGGCCGAACATGTTTCGTCGTGTTCTATAAAACCACTACGCGCCCGCATCAAGAAAGCGCGAGCCTTCCGCTCATGCACCTCCCTTAGCTGCGCCTTTAGGGCAGCGGATCTCTCCCAGTCTGCCGACCCGCCGAGGTTGCCTGCCTCAAGCTCGAGTTCTAGCAGCCTCTGGATATGATCCACCTCCCTCCTTTCCTCCCTCTTTTTCCTCTTCCACTGTCCTATTATAAAAACCCTCATCCTCACCTTCACTATTTCCCACCACTCTAACACCCCCTCACACATGGACCGGAGGCCTTCAAGCCCCCTAAAAAAATCTACAAAAGCGTTGACGAAAGCCTGCCCATCCAGCACCTCCCGTTCTAACTTCCAGTACCCCCTACCGAAGAGACAGACTGGTGCCCCCACCTGCAGGAGCACCCCGTCATGGTCCGAAAAGAACACAGGCAACAAGCGCCCAGACAACTGACCCAGAGACATAGATAGGAAAATATAGTCGAGCCTCCGCTCGACCCCCCTAGAGTTGCGCCATGTTGGCCATGCCATCGCCGGAACAGTGTGCAGGCCCCCATCCACCAGACCGTGGCTTGCCATTAGTCCGGCGACGGCTCCTGCACTACTATCCCCCCCCCTCCCTATATCTACATTGAAATCCCCCCCTATCACCAAGTGTCTATTTGTAGCACACAGCGGCTCCAGGCAGTCCACCATCTCCCTCCTGCCCGTTGCCAACTGTGGCCCGTACACCACAATAACCCTGTATCTACTCTCTCTTATCGTGACATCCGCTCCCAGTACCCTACCCTGCATACCCACAAAAGTGCCCTCCACCTTCACCTCCCTATTCCCACACAGAATCCCCACCCCTGATGAATGCACCCCCCCTATGCCCCACACCGACTCCCCCTTGTCCCACTCCCTCCTAAACCTTAAAACATCCCCACTATCCCTTAGGTGAACCTCCTGTATAAAACAAACATCAAAACCCACCCCCTCTAAATACCCCAAAACCGCCCTTCTCTTAACCCCCTCCCTTATTCCCCTCACATTTACCGTAACAAAAATAACCCCTGCCATAATACATATTACACATCACGCAATAATATTCCCCCAAACTAAAAAACCAAAACAGGAGGCTCACCTGATGCTCCCCTGCTCCATCTCCTCCAGCGGTGCCTTCGACCCCCCTTCAGGTGTCGTCCCCCCACTCTCCTCCATCTCCCCAGCCCAGGATGCCGGAATGGTGTTTGGCTCCCGGGTTTCCTGATCCCTGGGCTCACCACCATCCTCCTCCATCCCATCAACCCAGAAAACGGTTGGAAAAAGAACCGGGGATCCAGCGTCCTCTGCCCCCCCCTGCCACCCCCCAGTGGGTGCCCCCGGCAGTTGTGCATTGGGAGAGGTCAGCGCCGTGGGAGCTTCTTCCCCACCTCCCCCCTTCTCTCCCATTACTCGCTTTGCCTCCCCCTCTTCCCCCCCGCCCATCTCCCTCTTCCTATCCCCAGACCTCCCCCTCCTCTTCCCTCTCTTCTTCGTAAGAACCGACAGCGGGGAAACCATAACCCCCCTAACCCCCAGCTCCTCCCTCACCTCCCTCAGCTCCTCCTCCCCTTCTCTCGCTCTCTCCCTACTCCCCCCCTCCGGCATCGCCCCTCTCCCCTTCTCCTCTCCTTCCAGGGCTGTGGCCGGCACCTCACCGACCTCCTCTCGCTGCTCCGTCTCTGGCACCTCCTCTCCCACTCTCCCCTCTGTCTCCGTCTCCGTCGCCGTTCCCGCCTCTCCTTCCTGTCCTTTTCCTGCCGTCCTCTGCCCGTCCTCCTCTCTTCCCGCTGCTTTTCCTGGCACCTCCTCTGTTGCAGCCGGACTTCCCTCTGGCCCTTGGCTCGGGTCTGGAACTCCCTCTCCACTTCCTCCCCCATCCCCCTCTCCTGCACCTGCTCCCCCCCCTGCAGCCGCTGCATACGACTTGTGGCGAGCCGTGCAGTCCCTCCACAGATGTGCTGATGATCCACACCCGTGGCATTTCTTTGGCTCACCACAGTCTTTCGCCTCGTGCGCCCCTGACCCACACACCCTGCACTTCCTCCCTCCACATGAGGCGAAATTATGTCCGTACGTCATGCAGCGTCTGCAGAACGGAGGCTGACGGGCATAAAATATTGTCCCCCTATCAGCCCCCAGGGAAAACATTGCTGGAGGATGAAGGTACCCCCCCAGGCCCCCTGGGTCTTCCTTCAACAAGGCCTGGAAACTCCTCCTCCCGTTCCAGAACCCGAGCGTGTCCTTGAGGAGCCTTGCTGAGGAGACATTGTCCATGTACCTCCCCAGAAAGGCCCTCACCTCCTCCTCCTTAACATGCGGGTTGTACATGTTAACAGTCACCACTCTGAAGCCGTTTCTCGCCAGGCTCGCCACTTCATAGTGGCACATGGGTCTAGCCTTCTCCACCACCTTCACCCTTCCCATGACCTCGTCATGCTTCCCCTCCGTGTGGAGCACGACATCATATGCCCCTTCCAGGGGATTCGCCTGGAGGCACAACACGTCCTTTACCTCCAGCTTCAGGACCCCCATGAGTATGGTCCTCCCGAACGTCTCCCTTCCAAAGGGCTCCATCTCCTTTTCCCTCCATGCGAACCTTATCGCGTTGGCAATACCCATCCTGGGAATCGCCCGATACTTTTTCGACTCCGCCATCTCCGCAAGGAGAATAGCGTTTGCACTTCTGCCCCGACTCTCTTATTTAAACTTGGCAAGTTCCAACCATCTCCCCACCACCCCGATTGGCCCGTTACGGAGGCCTCCTCTGTCGGCTATCGGAAGGGATGCTTTGCTTCTCTTTTTTTTTGACCGCGCACCCAAAACAGTACACTGCGCACCCAAAACAATACACTGCGCGCCCATAAAACACACTGTATGCCAAAAAACAATACACTTTGCGTGCGCCCGCAATAATACACTGCGCGCCCAAAACAATAGATCACTGCTGGCCTTTACACGCAATAATAGTCGCCATAGTCAAGAGTGAAATCTTGTGTTATAATTTAATGCTAGCCTGCTATGGCAAAGGAGGCCAATAGTACACTGCGCGGATGCAACTGCACACTGCGCGCAGGCAAAAGCACAATGTGCGCGCAAAAGTACACTGCCGGCCCTTTATGCGCAATAATAGTCGCTGAAGTCAAGAGTGAAATCTTGAAAAAATCTCGTGGAGAATTTTCCACGAGAATGTGAAGTTGGCATAATACAGCATTCAAGTGCTAGTCGGTACCAAGAAACGGACATTTCTGACTTGCTAACTGGTTGAACGCTTTACAATAGCCTAAGTATATAATATGATTGACATAACCACAATAGAAAGGCCTTGGAAGTGCCATAAGTGAAAGCCGACATATTTCATTATTTTTACATTAACCTCTTTAACATGTATTAAATGAATAATGAAGAAAATTGTGTAATTTAGACTCTACGAAATATGAAATGCATTATGAAGAAAATCGTGTACTGTTGCCTACACGGAAAAGGGGGCTTTCTGACCAAAAGTGCACCAGTATCCCAAAGTATTAATCGAAATCAAGCATAGAAAACAGCGTTAGCATTAATAAAACAATTTTTCCCAATAATTAAGTTGCACGTAAATGTGTGTATTTTCTCACAAATAATGTTCAGAAAATCTCAAACAGTACATAGGCATACAACTACAATGTTTGAAACATTATTAAATAAAGACAACATTTCTGTATATTCATAACGTTTAATTAGCCATAATAAAGAAAATAAAGAAAAATAGGCTATCCGTTTATGGTTGTTGTGTGTTAAATTGCTGTCTTTTCGCACGAATTAAGTAGCACATAAATTTGTGTCTTTTCACACAGAAACGCACGAAATCTGATGAAATACATTATGCTACCTGTGGTTTTCTCGAGCACGGTTATATGTCAGACATTTAAACGGCGACGGATAGCGGAAAGCAAACCCCGTATTGAGTCAATACTGTCATCGATTGGTAAACATAATCCTTAACGTAAATATCCCAGGTTCGTACACAACGATTTTCCTTACATGTTGACTTTGCGCGCAGCCTTGGCGGCGAGCTGCATCCTGTAGGCTTTGCCACGGGTGGATTTGCGAGCGGTTTGCTTGGTTCTGGCCATGGCGCTAGCTTCCCTTCCTTCTTAGACAGTCGGAGTATAGCCTCGAAATGCCCATGTGAAATGTATAAAGCCGGCAGTGGCATCTGCTGATTGGACACCATCTCCCCACCACCCCGATTGGCCCGTTACGGAGGCCTCCCCTGTCGGCTATCGGAAGGGATGCTTTGCTTCTCTTTTTTTTTGACCGCGCACCCAAAACAGTACACTGCGCACCCAAAACAATACACTGCGCGCCCATAAAACACACTGTACGCCAAAAAACAATACACTTTGCGTGCGCCCGCAATAATACACTACGCGCCCAAAACAATAGATCACTGCTGGCCTTTACACGCAATAATAGTCGCCATAGTCAAGAGTGAAATCTTGTGTTATAATTTAATGCTAGCCTGCTATGGCAAACGAGGCCAATAGTACACTGCGCGGATGCAACTGCACACTGCGCGCAGGCAAAAGCACAATGTGCGCGCAAAAGTACACTGCCGGCCCTTTATGCGCAATAATAGTCGCTGAAGTCAAGAGTGAAATCTTGTGTTATAATTTAATGCTAGCCTGCTATGGCAAACGTGGCCAATAGTCCACTGCGCGCAGGCATTAGGACACTGCCGCGCGATAATATTCGCCAAAGTCAAGAGTGAAATATTTTGTTCTAATCACCACATGTTCAGTAATGGCATTTCCCCCCTTTATTCAAATTACAACCTCTCACTTTCAGTTATTTGAAATGAAATAATCTCTCAAATATCACTATATCTAAAACAAGCCATAGAAAGTTGGTTGCAATTTCAATTAAATCATCCAGAAACGACAGAACAAACTCAAATACACTAATAGGAGAAAATATATATTTATTGATATTGTATGTTGTATAGCCTTACTTGTTGGTATCTCAGACGACCAGAACCTTAATAATAATCACCATACTTACTTCACATAGCACGGACATATAGTAGACTACTGACACTCACTCCTATGGAATGGGTATGGGGACTGGACACGCCGGGACCCAGACCCTACTGTTGTCGATCACACATATTAATGTCGTGTTCAGGGTGCTATCAGAGTTATCGGAAATACCTAGTTCCGACTGGGAAGTTTCACTTGAATGACCCTCCAAGTAGGAATTACAAGTGAGAAATAGTGAAAATGTTGTTGCCAATCTTATTGGTTTAAGAATTGTTCCGACTTCAAAACCACTTGAACACAATCATGTGGGAGTTACAACATCCCATTTTCCACGAGAATGTGAAGTTGGCATAATACAGTATTCAAGTGCTAGTCGGTACCAAGAAACGGACATTTCTGACTTGCTAACTGGTTGAACGCTTTACAATAGCCTAAGTATATAATATGATTGACATAACCACAATAGAAATGCCTTGGAAGTGCCATAAGTGAAAGCCGACATATTTCATTATTTTTACATTAACCTCTTTAACATGTATTAAATGAATAATGAAGAAAATTGTGTAATTTAGACTCTACGAAATATGAAATGCATTATGAAGAAAATCGTGTACTGTTGCCTACACGGAAAAGGGGGCTTTCTGACCAAAAGTGCACCAGTATCCCAAAGTATTAATCGAACTCAAGCATAGAAAACAGCGTTAGCATTAATAAAACAATTTTTCCCACGAATTAAGTTGCACGTAAATGTGTGTATTTTCTCACAAATGATGTTCAGAAAATCTCAAACAGTACATAGGCATACAACTACAATGTTTGAAACATTATTAAATAAAGACAACATTTCTGTATATTCATAACGTTTAATTAGCCATAATAAAGAAAATAAAGAAAAATAGGCTATCTGTTTATGGTTGTTGTGTGTTAAATTGCTGTCTTTTCGCACGAATTAAGTAGCACATAAATTCGTGTCTTTTCACACAGAAACGCACGAAATCTGATGAAATACATTATGCTACCTGTGGTTTTCTCGAGCACGGTTATATGTCAGACATTTAAACGGCGACGGATAGCGGAAAGCAAACCCCGTATTGAGTCGTTACTGTCATCGATTGGTAAACATAATCCTTAACGTAAATATCCCAGGTTCGTACACAACGATTTTCCTTACATGTTGACTTTGCGCGCAGCCTTGGCGGCGAGCTGCATCCTGTAGGCTTTGCCACGGGTGGATTTGCGAGCGGTTTGCTTGGTTCTGGCCATGGCGCTAGCTTCCTTCTTAGACAGTCGGAGTATAGCCTCGAAATGCCCATGTGAAATGTATAAAGCCGGCAGTGGCATCTGCTGATTGGACACCATCTCCCCACCACCCCGATTGGCCCGTTACGGAGGCCTCCTCTGTCGGCTATCGGAAGGGATGCTTTGCTTCTCTTTTTTTTTGACCGCGCACCCAAAACAGTACACTGCGCACCCAAAACAATACACTGCGCGCCCATAAAACACACTGTACGCCAAAAAACAATACACTTTGCGTGCGCCCGCAATAATACACTGCGCGCCCAAAACAATAGATCACTGCTGGCCTTTACACGCAATAATAGTCGCCATAGTCAAGAGTGAAATCTTGTGTTATAATTTAATGCTAGCCTGCTATGGCAAACGAGGCCAATAGTACACGGCATTAGGACACTGCTGCGCGATAATATTCGCCAAAGTCAAGAGTGAAATATTTTGTTCTAATCACCACATGTTCAGTAATGGCATTTCCCCCCTTTATTCAAATTACAACCTCTCACTTTCAGTTATTTGAAATGAAATAATCTCTCAAATATCACTATATCTAAAACAAGCCATAGAAAGTTGGTTGCAATTTCAATTAAATCATCCAGAAACGACAGAACAAACTCAAATACACTAATAGGAGAAAATATATATTTATTGATATTGTATGTTGTATAGCCTTACTTGTTGGTATCTCAGACGACCAGAACCTTAATAATAATCACCATACTTACTTCACATAGCACGGACATATAGTAGACTACTGACACTCACTCCTATGGAATGGGTATGGGGACTGGACACGCCGGGACCCAGACCCTACTGTTGTCGATCACACATATTAATGTCGTGTTCAGGGTGCTATCAGAGTTATCGGAAATACCTAGTTCCGACTGGGAAGTTTCACTTGAATGACCCTCCAAGTAGGAATTACAAGTGAGAAATAGTGAAAATGTTGTTGCCAATCTTATTGGTTTAAGAATTGTTCCGACTTCAAAACCACTTGAACACAATCATGTGGGAGTTACAACTTCCCATTTTCCACGAGAATGTGAAGTTGGCATAATACAGCATTCAAGTGCTAGTCGGTACTAGGAAACTGACATTTCTGACTTGCTAACTGGTTGAACGCGTTACAATAGCCTAAGTATATAATATGATTGACATAACCACAATAGAAAGGCCTTGGAAGTGCCATAAGTGAAAGCCGACATATTTCATTATTTTTACATTAACCTCTTTAACATGTATTAAATGAATAATGAAGAAAATTGTGTAATTTAGACTACGAAATATGAAATGCATTATGAAGAAAATCGTGTACTGTTGCCTACACGGAAAAGGGGCCTTTCTGACCAAAAGTGCACCAGTATCCCAAAGTATTAATCGAAATCAAGCATAGAAAACAGCGTTAACATTAATAAGGGTGGCAGGTAGGTTAGTGGGTAAGAGCGTTGTGCCAGTAACCGAAAGGTCGCTGGTTCTAGTCCTCGGGCCGACTAGGTGAAAAATCTGTCGATGTGCCCTTAAGCAAGGCACTTAACCCTAAATGCTCCTGTAAGTCGCTCTGGATAAGAGCATCTGCTAAATGACTAAAATGTAATAAAACAATTTTTCCCAAGTAAATGTGTGTATTTTCTCACAAATTATGTTCAGAAAATCTCAAACAGTACATAGGCATACAACTACAATGTTTGAAACATTATTAAATAAAGACAACATTTCTGTATATTCACAACTATAATAAAGAAAAATAGGCTATCCGTTTATGGTTGTTGTGTGTAGCTTACTGGTTAAATTGGTGTCTTTTCGTACGAATTAAGTAGCACATAAATTTGTGTCTTTTCACACAGAAACGCACGAAATCTGCTGAAATACATTACGCTACCTGTGGCTTTCTCGAGCACGGTTATATGTCAGACATTTGAACGGCTACGGATAGCGGAAAGCAAACCCCGTATTGAGTCAATACTGTCATCTATTGGTAAACATAATCCTTAACGTAAATATCCCAGGTTAGTACACAACGATTTTCCTTGCATGTTTTGCTAGGTCCTGCAGGACATCACCCCCTTCATCTTCCTGGAATAAAAAAATCACACACAAACACAGACATTCTTTCAATGTTGGGAACACATTTTACACACAGTAAAAAATGGGGTGTTAATATTTCAGAGTAAAGTTATTTTAACCCAGATAGAGTATTTTCAACATTTTTGAGAGTAAAGTTGCTCTATCAGTGGAGTTAAAAGTGAGTGTAAAAATCTGCAGATACGCAGTGACAATTTCAACTCTACAGCAGTGATGAATACCCGCCACTCTGCTTTGCTGAAGTTTGGCACGTACGTTGGTGGAGGAAGATTGCGAAGGAGTAGCTAGGCCACAGATATTGCTAGGTAAGTTACATCCCCGTTTTTTCAACACCAAACCGGTATTTTTTAACTTTACATAATTTTAGAGTTGTGCTGATGTCAAGGTCATATTTTAAGTTACGAGTTCCATGCGGCGGTCCCCCTTGCAGTGACCTCGTCATCAGCCAGCTAAATTAGCTTGTAAGTTCAGATGGTTGACAGTAATAACTGTTATATGATATACCCATGGAATATGTTTGATATTTTTGTGAATGGCTTGCTGTTTCATATGGCTAAAAATAGGTAACGTTAACTTAGCTAATCAGTTCGTTTGAAGGACACCACCGTTTGGCATGAGCACAGATTGTGCTTGTCATGCGGTTAGCTAGCTTGCAATCAGTATCGGTAACTGTCTTTCTTTGTGTTGCAATATTTTCACGAATGAAGTTAGTCAGAATGGTAAATACGTAAAATAACGTTCGCTAACAACAAAACATTTATACAGATAGTATTGTTAGCTAACGTTATTGTATAGCTTCCCAGGCTTCCTTACACTAACGTTAACTGTTTTTTATAAAGCTATATATAACGGTAATGTTAGCATGCTTCTGATAGTTAGCCAGCTAATGTTGGTGCTATAAAACGATAACTTAGATCACTGATTTGCATGACGGGTTTGTTTAACATTGCTTAACCATTTAATGGTTAGCTACTGTTCGAACTAAAATGGCTAATGAGCTAGCTAACTTTGACACATAGCTAGTTATTTGGTAGCTAATGGGACAATGTGCCTCTAAACTTGAACTAGCCTACACCCATTTGCTGCAGAAAATGGCAGCTTAACGTTATATTCAACCAGCACAACTTTGTCTACTTCAGCCTTTGTAATTGCAGTGTAACGTCTAAGTAATGCATAGTGCATTGCGTAGCTAGTACTACTGAGATAAATGGATAGTTAGCTAACGCTTAGTTGAACCAGCACTAAATGATGATTTTGAATATATATTTTCTTTATTAACAGAGGCAAAATGCTGTTGCGTGTTCAGCTCGGGGAAGAGCAGAAATACGTCAAGCTGTCTGAGCTGACATTCAATGCTTTCTTGAAAGAAGGTAGGTATAATAGGTTAAAGCAATACATATCACCCTAATGACAAAATAATACAGCATTAAGCTATTATCTTATGATATCTATTTAGGTCTATAGTCATTTCTGCTGTGCTTTATATTTTCAGTAACATAAAATCAGGTGCAGATCCTTGTCTTTCATCATTTTGTGAACACATGAGGCAACCTTAAGTATGAACTTGGATTCTTGTGAGAAGGGAATGCATGTTTTTCTTTTTTTTCTTCTTTTTTTAACAGTGTGTCTAAAATTCAACATACCAGAAAGCAGAAAGCCAGACATTAAGGTGTATGACCAGTCTGACACAGAAGTTGACTCAGATGTTTTTGAAGAATTAGTAAAGGAGTCACCTGGAACTTTCAGAATCATGCTGGGCAATGGACTTGGTATTCATTCATTCAATTAGTTTTTTAGTTTAAAGGCCAGAATGAGAACCTTTATTGTCTTAAAAATAACAGTTTATTGTAATATGTTTCTATGTTTTGCACAAATTTCATAATGAACAGATACCTCTCATTCATCATCATGCTCGGGTACATCTGATGACACCATCATTCTGAATTTCACTGTGTGTGACGATGTTGAAGAAGTAGCGGCTGGCGAAGGAAGCCAGCCTAAAAGGCCATGCCACATAAACTATGAGGCAATAGCAGTAAGTGGTGAACATTGCTGTTAAGTCCAATCTGAATGTTGTTTCATCATGTGACAGCATTACATATTGTTTTACAATTACGGAAAGCACATTTCTTTCCACCTATAGCTGATTGAAAAAATCCTAACATCAAAGCCTGGTGGTGAACGCATTATGCAAGAGTATGGAAAAACCAAATCTCTGACAGATGCCACCAGAAGACAGATGATCAACATACTTGCTGCTGAGATGACAGAAACACATGGGTAAGCATTAAGCATATAGATGGGCTGTAAAGAAACATTGTTATTATTTTCCGGTTATTAATTATGTAAAATGTGTTGTGCAATATCAATTCAGTGTGATGTTAACTTTGAATTCATATGCTAGGACATCCCCCCCAAAAGTGTCAGAGTGATGTATGCACAGGGGATAGTAGCTTTGTTTCCCTATCTAGAAGACCCATACTCACAACATGGATATGTAAGTAAATGGGTTATTGCAACATTATGCACATATTCACTCTATGAAATGGGAATAGTACTCCTTTATAATTTATTTATAATAATATAGGATCATTACTACGATCCGGAGAGTGGTTCCGGATACCTTGCATGGCGATTGAAGACCATACAAAGAAAAACAGCAGAGGAAAGAGGTGCCTCAGTCAGCAAATCTCCTAAAGGTATGTTTTCTGATCAGTGACATGTAATTATAATGGTGACCTGTGAATTGTACAGAAAGGATTTCTTAACACTGTATTTTGTCTTAAGTTGGTGGGCCAGGCCGTGATCGTCAGCCCTTCACCTATGACAGAGAGCCATCTGATGAGGATGTGGAAGCAGCTATTGCTGTTTTGAGACACTCTGCTGATGAAAACACTGTCCGTGAGAAGATGAAAATGACCTTCATATATCGGCAAGCAATGGTCAACGATGAAGCCAAATCATCAGATGTCTTCTCGGTCTTCCCAAGATTTCTGGACACACCAGGACTGGTATGACAACTTAATTCACTGCATCACCAAAAATATCCAATGAAGAATAAGGTAACACTCATTATTTCTGTCTTTGTGTGTTACATTGCAGATAGAACAAGATTTCAGACTTCTGTTTGGTGAGGCCACAGCCAACAAATTCTTGGAGAAGTGGCCAACCACTTTCAAAGCAAAAGTAATAAAGGAAAGCCATGGACTTGTATCCACCACAGAACTCTTGGATTTGATGCGCAATGCTGAGTCAGCTGCTGAAGTTGAGAATGGTATGAATGAACTGTTTTACTTTTTATGTGGATAATGTAGGTGTGCATTATATGTCCATAATGGTGCAAGTTGTGAATAAGAATGTTATGCTACGGCACAATGTTAACCAGGTTTTTATTTACTTATTTGTAGGCTGGGACAGTGACATGTCTGCCATCTTGCTGCTGCTACATTTGCTACCACCATCTGCACAAGGTAGAAAGAGGCCGGGAAAGATGTCTGCATATCAAGCTGTAGATCAGCTCATCAGATTTCAAAAGGTATGCTTAACAGTTGTTTAAAATATATATTCCATCATCTCAATCTTGTGCACAGTTTGAGGTGATCTTATCTATTGTCAGAGGTTAGTCACCAAAACAATTCTGTTGAATGTGTTTTTTTTTGTAGGTTGGAACCAGTGTGCAGCAGCATCTTGACAACATCACCCAAAGCAGTCAGCCCTACCTTCTCGCCCAGGGATCCACACAGAGCAGCATTCACTCCTACTTCATTGTGGTTGACAAGCATGCTCTTCCATGCAAGGCAACAGGTTCAGTATAGGAGCTTTTGACGAAGTCTTTAAAGCCCATTACGTATTTGGTACGTCATACAGTTCTTCCTTGAGCAGCTTTTTCACTTTTGTGCAAACAACCATCTATAACATCGACATGGGGGAAACAAAGGAGACTCCTAGAGTTGCTGAGTTGCGAGCAAGAATGGTGCGTTAGTTGAGATAAAACTATGAAGTGTTTTCTTTGCAAAAGTGACCATGGAAGTCCAAACAACCTTGTTAAGCACCTTAAGATAATTCATGGGCTATGTACAGGCAGGACTCTTTTTCTGAAATGTGGTCAAGAAGGATGCTCACGTTCTTTTGGTAGCTTTTCTGGTTTTAGAAAACATCTTAACAAGTGCCACGGAGAAAGTTTAGTAGATTCTATAGAAGATGATCTTTCAGACCCTCAAAGTACCGTCAACACCAGTAATATTTCTCATGTTGAAGTGTCGACTGAATGTTTAGAGGCTGAGTCAGAGTTATCTTCGCCATACATTGTAAATAGTTGTGCAGCTGTTATTTCTGATCTAAAGGCAGCAGGTGTTGGTCAAAGTACAGTAAATACTGTAGTGATTTCCATGGAAGAGATTGTTCAAGATATTCATCAGCATGCTAAAGAAACAGTGATAAAGCATGTATTTAGTAATGAAAGAGAAACAGAAATGTGCAAGAAAGTTGAGGCGTGTTTTGAGGGGTTAGAGAATCCTTTCACAGTTCTAAATTCGGAATACAAGCGATCAAAATTTATGACTGCCAAGTGGGAAATAGTAGAACCAGTTGAATGTGTGATTGGTTCAAGATTTGACACAAGACGAAATAGAAAGACTGGAACATATGATCAGGTAGTAGTTCAAGATAAATTCATGTATATTCCAATTTTATCTACACTGCAGTCAATATTTAAAAGTCAGTATTTTGCAGAAATGTTGCAAAGCTCAGCTACCAGCAACTCTAGACTGAGAGATATTTGTGATGGATCTTTTTTTAAAAGTCACCCCCTGTTCTCAACTGAGAAGCAGACAATACAGGTCCAGATGTTCTATGATGATTTTGAGGTCGCCAACCCATTGGGTTCCAAGCGAGGTATTCATAAATTGGGTGGAGTATATTTTACTTTAAGAAACTTCTCTCCAAAATGGAATTCTTTTTTGGCTAACATACACCTGTGCGCCTTATTTCATACTCAAGATGTTAAACGATATGGTTTTAGTGAAATTTTTGCTCCCATTGTTCGAGACATTAAAGTGTTAGAGAGCGATGGTATTGAGATTCCATTATACAGTGGTTATGTACGTGGCACTGTAGTACAGGTAACAGGTGATAATTTGGGTTTGCATAGTTTGTTTGGTCTGGTGGAGTCTTTCAGTGCAAGGTACTGTTGCAGGTTCTGTTTAGCAGAAAAGGAGGACTTTCAAACAGAATTCTCTGAAGATTCTTCCAAAATAGTTTTACGCACCAAAGATATGCATACTGCTCACTGTCAAGAAATGGCTTGTAATCCATCCCTTCCGTATGTTTTTGGTGTGAAAAGGTCATGCATATTAAATTCATTGAGGTATTTTCACACAACTGAGAACTTCTCAGTTGATGTGATGCATGATGTGTTAGAAGGGGTTGGCCAGTACGAATTGAAGTTATTATTTCTGTATTTGAATGAAAAACATGTTACATCAGGAGAAATACATTCAAGAATACAAAGTTTTGATTATGGTTTCACAGAGAGAAATAACAGGCCTGTGACTGTTAATTTAAGTGAAGGATCTAATGATCTGGGACTGAATGCAATTCAGTCCTGGTGCTTACTTAGGAATGTTCCTCTTATCTTTGGAGATTTGGTAACTTCTACTGACCAACACTGGGGCCTGCTTCTTTTATTATTGCAAATAATTAACATTATATTCTCGCCCATGTTATCTCAAGGTCTATGTGTATATTTAAAACATTTGATTGTTGATCACCATACACTGTTTAAGAAGTTGTATCCTCAGAAAAAACTTTTACCAAAGCACCATTTTCTTATCCACTATCCCCGCTGCATCCAGAAAATAGGGCCTGTACTTCATAGTTGGTGTATGAGGTATGAAGGCAAACATAATTTTTTCAAAAAACAGCTTAAATCGTTTAAAAATATTACCAAAACGCTGGAAAAAAAGCATCAGAATCATATGGCATATAGTTGGCGAAGATCAACAACTTTTAGTCGGTTAGATATTGGTCCAGGAAAAATGGTGGCTTTAAATATGGTAAAAGGAGGTTCTGAAATTGCTTTGGCAATGCAAGTGCCCAGTAGCATTCAGGTTATGAAGGTTAATTGGGCTAAACATAATGGGTATGTTTATCGCCCACACTTGGTTATCTGTGGCGAAGTTGACTCTGAAGTGCCCTTGTTTTATCAGATTGAGTCAGTTCTGATAATGTGTGAAAAACTGTTACTACTCACAGTGCCTTTAGTTACAGTAACTTTTCAAGAACATTTCCATGCATATGAGGTGATCAGATCAAAGCATGATTTAGTTTTTTTTCATGTCGACAACCTGCACTACCCTAGACCTTTTGACATACAAAGGTCATATGGAGGAAATGACACAGCTCTCCTTGTTGTGCCATATTGCTTTCTCTGGTGAACATTTTTATGATGTTATACTTCTGTCATAGACAAGGCAATGGGTGTACAATGTAAATTCACGGACATTGAAATTATACTTTTTTTTTTCAATAAATGTGGGTGCTCTCATCTTGTATTATTGTGCTTTGTTTTATTTGATAGTATTGATATTTCTATAATTCAGTAACACTACATCATATGATTTAAATTAAAAAAAAAAAAAAACACTGTAGAGAAATGAAAAGTAAATATCATTACACTTTAAAGTGTCATTTTGTTAAGTAAAATTGTAGTTGACTTAACTCTATACAGTGTAATCATATTACTCTCAACAGTGTGATTAAACTACAGTGTTAAATATTTTGACACATTTCATTGTTATTTTTTACACAATATGGAGTAGAATTAACTCTAAAAGTTTTACACTGACCAAAGAGTACATTTTACACTGATTTTGAGTGGGACCAAATGTTATCTGAAACATAGTTAAATTCAACTCGATAGGAGTTAAATTAACACTTCTGTTTTTACTGTGCATGAACATTTAAATCAAGATGGATTACGAGATGCCCAGGCTGATGCGCAAAGGCAACTATGCCGAGCGTGTGGGCGCTGTCGCACCAGTCTACCTGGCTGCCGTGCTCGAGTGCCTGACTGCTGAGATCCTGGAGTTGGCCGGAGACATTGCCCGTGCAAACAAGAAGCCTCACATTACACTGATTAACTCTATAGTATTATCCCAGTTTACGGTCTTGCCTACACCTAGCGAACAGTTTTTTAATTGATATGAAAAATAAATATTCCATTTGATTTGGAACAGCAAGCCAGACAAAATTAAACGGGCCTATTTCTAAAATGAATATCAATAGAGAGGACAGAATTGATTAAATATTTTAAGCTTGGACCTACCACTAAAAGCTTCAGTCATACAAAAGTTATACTTAAATCCGAACTGGTTCTCTAGAAATGTGTAAGACTGTCTCACCACGTTCAATAAATGGCATTTCCCCCCTTTATTCAGATTACAACCTCTCACTTTCAGTTATTTGAAATGAAATCAATTCTCAAATATCACTATATCTAAAACAAGCCATATAAAGTTGGATGCAATTTCAATTTAATCATCCAGAAACGACAGAACAAACTCAAATACACTAATAGAAAAATACATATGTCTTGATATTGTATAGCCTACTTGTTGGTATCTCAGACGACCAGAACCTTAATAATAATTACCATACTTACTTCACAAACAATAATTATACTAGCTGCCTGCACATAGCACAGACATATCACTGTAAACCCGAATAAGTAAGCAGAACTTTAAGAAAGTGAGGCAGTCCGTTGCCACTGTTTTTTTGAGTTCATAAACTCAAACATTTGAGTATATCATTGCTTATATATTTGGAGTTCATGTTAAATGTAATTTTTAATTATAATTAAATGTACTGATTAAGCCAACTCAAACATTTTCAGTTTATGCTACTCAGAATATTTATTCATCTTTCTCATTGCAATATCTCAAGAGAACTTAATAATTTCAAGCATGAAAATGAAACATAAATATCCTGAGTTAACTTAACATTTATTCGTTTTTTCAATCAATCTTCTGATTACCCATAACTCAAAAGCATAGACTTGTTACAACTCAAAATCATTTACCACCAAACTTAAAATATTTGTGGCAACTGATTGCCTTAAAAATAATAAGTACTCTTGACTTAAAGGTCAAACAAAAAAACATCATCTATTCAGATGTTTAGTATAAACTTTTCTTGCCCAGTCTTTTAGCAAAACAATATGAAATAAAAAAACATTAATAAAAAATAACAATTAACAAGTCTACTTCTGGGCATTTTGTTTATACTTTAAGATGAACTATGTAATAGTAGAACATATTCAAACTCAGAAAAGCAAAAATTACATTAAGAAAATATCATTATATCACAAATAGCTTATAAACTGTTAATACAACATTACCAGGAGGGCATCAGCAAGTCTTGGGTGGTGACCAAACATTTGTTTAGAAAGATTATTTGCCCACACCTGTGCCTTTTAGCACAAAATGAAACAATCTATTTAATAATAATAGTAATATAACAATAATAGTAATACAAATAATTAAGAATTAAAAAGAGAATTACATTTACATTTACATTTTACATTTTAGTCATTTAGCAGACGCTCTTATCCAGAGCGACTTACAGGAGCAATTAGGGTTAAGAGCCTTGCTCAAGGGCACATTTACATCATTTAGCAGACGCTCTAGTCCAGAGCGACTCACAAATTGATGCATTCACCCTATAGCCAGTGGGATAACCACTTTACAATTTTTTTTTTTTTTTGGGGGGGGGGGGGGGGGGGGGGGGGTAGAAGGATTACTTTATCCATTAAATAAACAATTACAAAGCCACGCTTTTGGCCATCTGGTTGTAAACTTGCAGTGCAGCAATGTATAAACAAATTGCTTGTAAATTCTTCACAACTAAAACTGCTAAAATTTCAAAACGGTACATTAACATGTACAAAGGCAGTGTTTAGCCTTCCTTTGGCTATCTGGTTCAAATCTAGCAACTTCAGGGTGCACTGTATAGTTTTAGAAAATTAATTCAAACTCGAAAAGCAAAATTAACAATATTAATAAGACAATAAAAAGTATTTAACCATTTCCATAACTGAATAAAAATCCCATCCTCAGAAGAAAATAAAGTCCCTATAACACTGTTTCCAACTAGAAAGGTGGCTACTTTAAAGTAAAGTAGCCTGAAACTTTGAGGACAGTTTATTTATTTATGAAAATGTATCAATGAAGAGCTTTCCTTTCTGATAAAAATGTACTTCCCAAAGCTATATAGTACACCTTTTAAAAACAAAATGCCATAGTGTATAAATATGGAGGATATATTTATTCATAATTCAAATTGAAAGTCCAAAGAGAAAAAGAAGCAAGATCAAATTAATAGTATTATTTTACTACGCTACTAGGAAAAATCATGCCATAATTAAATGTATGATGTAAAAGCTTAAAATGGAAATACTTCAATTAAAATCTAAAATATAATTGTTTTATTTTAGCCTTTCCCCTTTATAATTTTCAATTCGACATTTTATCTTTTGAATTTTACGTTTTACATTTGACATTGACATTTTCAGATTCACCTTTTACATTTTGATTTAAGCTTTTCATTTAGAAGTGACAGGTGTCAATTTAAATGAGGAGGCATGGCCCAACTGCTGGTGGGAGGGTCTGAAACGACTTCCAGCTGACAGTTGAAGCTTTGCATTTTAAATTTGACTTTTTAAATTTAATTATGGCATGATTTTTCCTAGTAGTGTAGTAAAATAATAATATTTTTAATTTGATCTCGCTTCGTTTTCCCTTTGGCCTTTCAATTTGAATTATGAATAAAAATATCCTCCATATATAAACACTTAATTCAACCCTGAATTTCAGTTTAACAACAATTAAATGTACATTAAAACGTACAAAGACACTGTGTACTTTGTGCCATTTGGCTGAAAACCCGTTGAGTAGAGCAGCAACTTTAACATAAACAGTTGAACAGTATTCAACATGGACCTGACATGACATATTCTCATTATGGACTATGCTCTAACAGAGTGAGCCATCAGAATCCACCACTCCTTTTTGGATCTTCAGTTACACATACAACATCAGCTCATTTTTAAGATTCTGCAGCTTGGGTAACAGTTTAGAGTCATCAAGACCAAGTAAGATTTTCTGTGTGAACTCAAAAGTGTTTGTCAGTCCCTTGGGATAGCTGAGATGTAGTGCATAAATCAGGCCGAACATTACCAGGAAGGCATCAGCAAGCCTGGGGAGATTGACAACCACATCACCCTCTAGGACGACAGAGACTCTCACTGGGTGGTAGTGAACTGGGCTTGTGGCATCATCACTGACTGTTGTAAGGAGGACCACTGATGCATCCCACAGGTCTGGCTCATCCATATCATCCTTTAAAAAATGAAAGGGAGAACATATACTAATCACATTTACTGAAACTATGGCTGTGGCAATTTTGATTACAGTTGGATGTAGGGGTGGAACAGTACATGTATTTGTATTGAACCGAAATGGTACGGGCGTCTCGGTACGGTACATGAATTTACACGGAGAATACACAGTATAAAAATAAATCAAACTTGAGTGCAAATTAATTAATGTAATGCGGAACTACTGTTAGACAAGCGGTTCTTTAGGGACACCTAATCTGTAGCCCTGCCCTTAGCTCTGAAGCTCCCGAGCCCCGCCTACATGTCGAGTCAGTCAGTCCAGTCCAGATGAAGAGTCCACATGAAGCGAACTAGTCCCTTCCAAATACAACCAAACACGGACGTAGCTGTATCCCTTCTCGCCTCGACCACAAATGGCCTCCAGGCCCGTTTGATTCGCTGTTTGCTCCGGTATTAGCTGTTAGCTCCGCCGTTAGCTTCGCCGTTAGCGTGTGAAGCTAACACCAAAACTCACATCATCCCTTGTCACCTGCAGCTGGCCTTCCGTAACGACGAGGACCCAACATCCGGGCGGTGCTACTCCCCAAGAAGACCGAGAATGCCGTCAAAGCCAAGTAAATTCGCTACTGCGGCTTCAACTTGACTACTCTACCCCCAAAGGCTATTTTAAGTGCCAACCAATTGAGTGGGTGTATACACAAAGAACCAGACACCTGGATAGTTCCCGTTGAGGTTCCCCCCGGAAGAGAAATGGTTTCTGACTGCAACAGTGAGTCCTACAACATCTTAATTATATCAACCCCCTCTCCACTAAGCACCCCAGTTATTTTAGGGACACATATCACTTCTTAGAAAATATCAAACACATAGATGTTCCCTCCCAAACATATACACATATATACAGTATCTCACAAAAGTGAGTACACCCCTCACATTTTTATAAATATTTGAGTTATTTTTTATTTTTTATTTTTTTATTTTTTATTTCACCTTTATTTAACCAGGTAAGCCAGTTGAGAACAGGTTCTCATTTACAACTGCGACCTGGCCAAGATAAAGCAAAGTAGTGCAATAAAAACAACACAGAGTTACATATGGGGTAAAAAAAACATAAAGTCAGAAATACAACAGAAAATATATATACAGTGTGTGCAAATGTAGCAAGTTATGGAGGTAAGGCAATAAATAGGCTATAGTGCAGAATAATTACAATAGTATTAACACTGGAATGCTAGATGTGCAAGAGATTATGTGCAAATAGAGATACTGGGGTGAAAAAGAGCAAAATAAATAACAATATAGGGATGAGGTAGTTGGGTGGGCTAATTTCAGATGGGCTGTGTACAGGTGCAGTGATCGGTAAGGTGCTCTGACAACTGATGCTTAAAGTTATTGAGGGAGATAAGAGTCTCCAGCTTCAGAGATTTTTGCAATTCGTTCCAGTCATTGGCAGCAGAGAACTGGAAGGAATGGCGGCCAAAGGAGGTGTTGGCTTTGGGAATGACCAGTGAGATATACCTGCTGGAGCGCAGACTACGGGTGGGTGCTGCTATGGTGACCAATGAGCTAAGATAAGGCGGGGATTTGCCTAGCAGTGATTTATAGATGGCCTGGAGCCAGTGGGTTTGACGACGAACATGTAGTGAGGACCAGCCAACAAGAGCGTACAGGTCACAGTGGTGGGTAGTGTATGGGGCTTTGGAGACAAAACGGATGGCACTGTGATAGACTACATCCAATTTGCTGAGTAGAGTGTTGGAGGCTATTTTGTAAATGACATCGCCGAAGTCAAGGATCGGTAGGATAGTCAGTTTTACGAGGGCATGTTTGGCAGCATGAGTGAAGGAGGCTTTGTTACGAAATAGGAAGCCGATTCTAGATTTAACTTTGGATTGGAGATTCTTTATGTGAGTCTGGAAGTTGAGTTTACAGTCTAACCAGACACCTAGATATTTGTAGTTGTCCACATACTCTAGGTCAGACCCGTCGAGAGTGGTGATTCTAGTCGGGTGGGCGGGTGCTAGCAGCGTTCGATTGAAAAGCATGCATTTAGTTTTACTAGTGTTTAAGAGCAGTTGAAGGCTACTGAATGATTGTTGTATGGCATTGAAGCTCGTTTGGAGGTTTGTTAACACAGTGTCCAATGAAGGGCCAGATGTATACAAAATGGTGTCGTCTGCGTAGAGGTGGATCTTTGAGTCACCAGCAGCAAGAGCGACATCATTGATATACACGGAGAAAAGTGTCGGCCCAAGAATTGAAGTCTGTGGCACCCCCATAGAGACTGCCATAGGTCCAGACAACAAGCCCTCCAATTTGACACACTGAACTCTATCTGAGAAGTAGTTGGTGAACCAGGCGAGGCAGTCATTTGAGAAACCAAGGCTATTTAGTCTGCCAATAAGAATGCGGTGGTTGACAGAGTCGAAAGCCTTGGCCAGGTCGATGAAGACGGCTGCACAGTACTGTCTATTATCAATCGCGGTTATAATATCGTTTAGGACCTTGAGCGTGGCTGAAGTGCACCCGTGACCAGCTCGGAAACCGGATTGCATAGCGGAGAAGGTACGGTGGTATTCGAAATGGTCGATGATCTGTTTGTTAACTTGGCTTTCGAATACTTTCGAAAGGCAGGGCAGGATGGATATAGGTCTGTAGCAGTTTGGAGTATATCTTTTCATGTGACAACACTGAAGAAATGACACTTTGCTACATTGTAGAGTAGTGAATGTACAGCTTGAATAACAGTGTACATTTGCTGTCCCCTCAAAATAACTCAACACACAGCCATTAATGTCTAAACCGCTGGCAACAAAAGTGAGTACACCCCTAAGTGAAAATGTTCACTCGTTAGTGTTACAAGGTCTCAGGTGTGAATGGGGAGCAGGTGTGTTAAAATTTGGTGTCATCGCTCTCACACTCCCTCATACTGGTCACTGGAAGTTCAACATGGCACCTCATGGCAAAGAACTCTGAGGATCTGAAAAAAAGAATTGTTGCTCTACATAAAGATGGCCTGGGCTATAAGAAGATTGCCAAGACCCTGAAACTGAGCTGCAGCACGGTGGCCAAGACCATACAGCGGTTTAACAGGACAGGTTCCACTCAGAACAGGCCTCACCATGGTCGACCAAAGAAGTTGAGTGAACGTGCTCAGCGTCATATCCAGAGGTTGTCTTTGGGAAATAGACGTATGAGTGCTGCCAGCATTGCTGCAGCGGTTGAAGGGGTCGGGGGTCAGCCTGTCAGTGCTCAGACCATACACTGCACCAAATTGGTCTGCATGGCTGTCGTCCCAGAAGGAAGCCTCTTCTAAAGATGATGCACAAGAAAGACCGCAAACAGTTTGCTGAAGACAAGCAGACTAAGGACATGGATTACTGGAACCATGTCCTGTGGTCTGATGAGACCAAGATAAACTTATTTGGTTCAGATAGTGTCAAGCGTGTGGCGGCAACCAGGTGAGGAGTACAAAGACAAGTGTCTTGCCTACAGTCAAACATGGTGGTGGGAGTGTCATGGTCTGGGGCTGCATGAGTGCTGTCGGCACTGGGGAGCTACAGTTCATTGAGGGAACCATTACTGCCAACATGTACTGTGACATACTGAAGCAGAGCATGATCCCCTCCCTTCGGAGACTGAGCCGCAGGGCAGTATTCCAACATGATAACGACCCCAAACACACCTCAAAGACGACCACTGCCTTGCTAAAGAAGCTGAGGGTAAAGGTGATGGACTGGCCAAGCATGTCTCCAGACCTAAACCCTATTGAGTATCTGTGGGGTATCCTCAAACGGAAGGTGAAGGAGTGCAAGGTCTCTAACATCCACCAGCTCCGTGATGTCGTCATGGCGGAGTGGAAGAGGACTCCAGTGGCAACCTGTGAAGCTCTGGTGAACTCCATGCCCAAGAGGGTTAAGGCAGTGCTGGAAAATGATGGTGGCCACACAAAATATTGACACTTTGGGCCCAATTTGGACATTTTCACTTAGGGGTGTACTCACTTTTGTTGCCAGCGATTTAGACATTAATGGCTGTGTGTTGTGTTATTTTGAGGGGACAGCAAATTTACACTGTTATACAAGCTGTACACTCAATACTTTACATTGTAGCAAAGTGTCATTTCTTCAGTGATGTCGCATAAAAAGATATACTCAAATATTTACAAAAATGTGAGGGGTGTACTCACTTTTGTGAGATACTGTGTGTGTGTGTATATATATATATATACAGTGGGGAAAACAAGTATTTAGTCAGCCACCAATTGTGCAAGTTCTCCCACTTAAAAAGATGAGAGAGGCCTGTAATTTTCATCATAGGTACACGTCAACTATGACAGACAAATTGAGAAAAGAAAATCCAGAAAATCACATTGTAGGATTTTTTATGAATTTATTTGCAAATTATGGTGGAAAATAATTATTTGGTCACCTACAAACAAGCAAGATTTCTGGCTCTCACAGACCTGTAACTTCTTCTTTAAGAGGCTCCTCTGTCCTCCACTCGTTACCTGTATTAATGGCACCTGTTTGAACTTGTTATCAGTATAAAAGACACATGTCCACAACCTCAAACAGTCACACTCCAAACTCCACTATGGCCAAGACCAGAGAGCTGCCAAAGGACACCAGAAACAAAATTGTAGACCTGCACCAGGCTGGGAAGACTGAATTTGCAATAGGTAAGCAACTTGGTTTGAAGAAATCAACTGTGGGAGCAATTATTACGAAATGGAAGACATACAAGACCACTGATAATCTCCCTCGATCTGGGGCTCCACGCAAGATCTCACCCCGTGGGGTCAAAATGATCACAAGAACGGTGAGCAAAAATCCCAGAATCACACGGGGGGGCCTAGTGAATGACCTGCAGAGAGTTGGGACCAAAGTAACAAAGCCTACCATCAGTAACACACTACGCCGCCAGGGACTCAAATCCTTCAGTGCCAGACGTGTCCCCCTGCTTAAGCCAGTACATGTCCAGGCCCGTCTGAAGTTTGCTAGAGTGCATTTGGAAGATCCAGAAGAGGATTGGGAGAATGTCATATGGTCAGATGAAACCTCATTTTCATTTTCTCTGTCAGAGTTTACGTGTACCTATGATGAAAATTACAGGCCTCTCTCATCTTTTTAAGTGGGAGAACTTGCACAATTGGTGGCTGACTAAATACTTTTTTCCCCCACTGTATACACACAGTGGGGGAAAAAAGTATTTAGTCAGCCACCAACTGTGCAAGTTCTCCCACTTAAAAAGATGAGAGGCCTGTAATTTTCATCATAGGTCAACTATGACAGAGAAAATGAGAAGAAAAAAAATCCAGAAAATCACATTGTAGGATTTTTAATGAATTTATTTGCAAATTATGGTGGAAAATAAGTATTTGGTCAATAACAAAAGTTACTCAATACTTTGTTATATACCCTTTGTTGGCAATGACACAGGTCAAACGTTTTCTGTAAGTCTTTACAAGGTTTTCACACACTGTTGCTGGTATTTTGGCCCATTCCTCCATGCAGATCTCCTGTAGAGCAGTGATGTTTTGGGGCTGTCGCTGGGCAACACGGACTTTCAACTCCCTCCAAAGATTTTCTATGGGGTTGAGATCTGGAGACTGGCTAGGCCACTCCAGGACCTTGAAATGCTTCTTACGAAGCCACTCTTTTGTTGCCCGGGCGGTGTGTTTGGGATCATTGTCATGCTGAAAGACCCAGCCACGTTTCATCTTCAATGCCCTTGCTGATGGAAGGAGGTTTTCACTCAAAATCTCACGATACATGGCCCCATTCATTCTTTCCTTTACACGGATCAGTCGTCCTGGTCCCTTTGCAGAAAAACAGCCCCAAAGCATGATGTTTCCACCCCCATGCTTCACAGTAGGTATGGTGTTCTTTGGATGCAACTCAGCATTCTTTGTCCTCCAAACACGACAAGTTGAGTTTTTACCAAAAAGTTATATTTTGGTTTCATCTGACCATATGACATTCTCCCAATCCTCTTCTGGATCATCCAAATGCACTCTAGCAAACTTCAGACGGGCTTGGACATGTACTGGCTTAAGCAGGGGGACACGTCTGGCACTGCAGGATTTGAGTCCCCGGCGGCGTAGTGTGTTACTGATGGTAGGCTTTGTTACTTTGGTCCCAGCTCTCTGCAGGTCATTCACTAGGTCCCCCCGTGTGGTTCTGGGATTTTTGCTCACCGTTCTTGTGATCAGTTTGACCCAACGGGGTGAGATCTTGCGTGGAGCCCCAGATCGAGGGAGATTATCAGTGGTCTTGTATGTCTTCCATTTCATAATAATTGCTCCCACAGTTGATTTCTTCAAACCAAGCTGCTTACCTATTGCAGATTCAGTCTTCCCAGCCTGGTGCAGGTCTACAATTTTGTTTCTGGTTCCTTTGACAGCTCTTTGGTCTTGGCCATAGTGGAGTTTGGAGTGTGACTGTTTGAGGTTGTGGACAGGTGTCTTTTATACTGATAACAAGTTCAAACAGGTGCCATTAATACAGGTAACGAGTGGAGGACAGGGGAGCCTCTTAAAGAAGAAGTTACAGGTCTGTGAGAGCCAGAAATCTTGCTTGTTTGTAGGTGACCAAATACTTATTTTCCACCATAATTTGCAAATAAATTCATAAAAAATCCTACAATGTGATTTTCTGGAAACAAATTTCTCAATTTGTCTGTCATAGTTGACGTGTATGATGAAAATTACAGATTTTTTTTTATCCACAGAGGGTTCTCCCCAACAAACTGGCAAAGTACACAGACTTACTAGAGAACCACAGAAAGCGTAAGTCCTCCTCTTCCATTGATACTCTTGTGAAAAATGCAAAAATCACAGCCTTCGCTGCCCCAGGACGGGTAACACAAGCAACGCTTGACAAGCTGGTGCTAAATTTTGTATGTGAGGCCAACCAACCATTTTCTGTGGTTGAGACGCCATCCTTCAAGACTTTGATAGAAACCTTGCAACCTCAAACAGTAATGAGAAGGAAAACGTTATGCACAAGAATACAAGAAGCTGCAAAACACAAGAAGAGCATAATCATCAAAAAGCTGAGTGCTGTGAACTATGTTGATACCACAACAGACTGCTGGTCTGCCAGACAACGTAGCTACTTAGGTGTCACCTGTCACTGGATAGACAACACCTCACTGGAGAGGCACTCCGCTGCATTGGCTTGTAGACCTGTCAAAGGCTCGCACACGTTTGATGTCCGTGCTGCTGCATTAGAGGAAATACATTCTGAGTACCACATCAGGGAAAAAGTGACCATGGCGACAACAGACAGTGGCTCAAACTTCCTGAAGGCCTTTCGATTATATGGTGAGGAGAAAAAGGAGGAAGCCATCAATGTACAAGAGGAGAGTGACTCCACCCTTGATGATGCAACAAAAGATCAGAGTGAGTCAGAGGTGGAGTGTCAAGATGTGTCTGCTATTCTGGATGACAACACAGGCCTTGAGTACCAACTTCCAAGGCACCAAAAGTGTGCATGCCATCTCCTCAATCTTATATCCACAGTTGATGCCACTGCTGCAGGAGGAGCTGCAAACGAAACCTACAAGAGGCTGTCTCGGTCTGCTTTTGCAAAGTGTCATGCTCTTTGGAATAAAACCAGCAGGTCAACCATGGCTCATGAAACAGTGGAACGTGAATGCAAGCTGCTGTTTCTCCGACCCAATCAGACACGCTGGAGCTCCCTGTTCCTCGCTGTAGAAAGGATTGTGCGCATTCACCGAGAGCAAGGAGAACAAGCAATTCGCAATGTCTGCACAGCATTAAAGATAAAGATGTAAGTTGACAAAATGTATATTTTGTTTTAAAAGAATAATAAAAATAAATAAGCCTTGCTGATTAATGGGTGATTCCACTTGTCTCAAGTAACTAAGTTTTCTTTGCATGGTGGTGTGACAATTGTGGATGACTTGAATGAAATCATTTAACTAATTTATTTTATTTTTATTTATTTGTGCATTTAACATGTACAATGCATAATAAACACATTGTACCAGAAATAGCTATAAGTAATTTTTTTATCGTTACATCTTTTATAGGTTCAATCCAGCTGAAATTGGGTTTTTGGTCGAGTATGCTGCTGTGATGAAGCCTGTTGCCATGGTCCTTAATATCCTCCAAGGGGAATCATCTGTGCATATGGGCCTATAGCTGCCAACACCTTACCAGTTGCGGGACAAGCTGAAGAGGTTGGAGTCAACTTGCAAAATGTGTACACCTCTTGTTCACGCCCTGCAGCAAGGGATCCAGAAACGTTTTGGAGACGTCATGAAAGAGCCTGAGCTGAATGCAGCAGCAATACTCCTACCAAGATTCAGAACATCCTGGACCACAGAGGAGAACATCTTAAATGCTGGTAAATATAATTGTTTATCAATTCAAATGTGAACCAGTAGACATTGACCTATATAACTCTGTATAATATTACTGTAATTTAGGATTATAGTGTGTCAGTGACAAACCACAGGGTGGCAATATAGTTAGAAGCTCAGGTAGCTTTTAATGTCAAACATCAGCAGCTTGACAGCCTATACAGTAGAAGGGTAAGAATAATGTGCAGACTTAATTCGTTTGAAAAACGATTTATCTTGCCCTAAAACCCACAGGCCTTGACTACATCAGAAATCACCTCAACACCGACTTGGATGATGTCACCAGCGCAAACAGCGGCCTCTCTGATGAAGACGACTTCTTTGCATCCATGGAGTTGGGAAAATCACAAGTAGGAGAGCTGGAGAGGTACCTTTCATGTCTGTCCCCTGCAGGTATGGATCTACTCCACACCTTTCCTCGCATCAAGAAGCTTTCACTCAAAGTCAACACAGGTCTTCCTGCATCTGCAGCCTGTGAGAGACTTTTCAGTCATGCAGGACTCCTGTTCACTGCTAAACGATCACAGCTTCACAGCAAGAACCTTGAGAGCCAGCTACTGTTGAAGCTTAATAGTGACATCACTGAGCGATTCTTTGGTGAAATAGTTTGTTTCTGCATGTTTTGACACACACACACACAAACTCCCAGTGGGGCCTTCAATATAAAAGGGTTTTCATGTTACTGTGCCAAAGAGTTCCTGGAGTGTTGACTGAAGTCATCCAGTCAAAGGGCCAGTGTCAGCCTAAAGGTTAGAATATTGCAAAATCTGTTGTCTGTCTGTGGGAGTCTAGATGGGGGAAGCTGCTCCTCTCTCAGCTGCTTTTGAGCAAAGCGTGTAATCCCCTTAACTGTGTAATGGTTGTGCTAGAGAGCACAGAGCTATTAATGTATAACTCCATTGTAAAGACACATCATACATGCTTTATGCTGCTTATCTTGGGGGGATGGGGACAAGTGTGACTTTTTTTTTGCTGACTTTTCTTGTTAGATATTGGAGCTGGAAGTAAACATAATGCCCCATCTACAACTACATCACTCTCCTCTGATGCCTTTTAGAGAACATGCATTCAGCTTAATTTGTGTTCTGGGATCAGTGGCGGCTCCTGAAAAAATTCTCAGGGGGGGCAATTTTTCTGATGATTTAGGTGACCTACACACATTTTAAAAAAGATATGTCCAGCAACAACATGAAGACAGGGGCAGCATATAAGTCAATGCCAGAAGCATTTATTGACTGATCTCAAAAGTGTTGGCTTACAAAAGCAAAATAAGTTATCACAGTAAAAATAATCAAGGGTGTTCTTTCACATTCCTCAACACTGCATAAACAATATGCATTTCCATAAACAAATGAAATATCAGCTGAAAATACAGCATCTTGGTATTTGTTCAGATTGCAGGATCAACAAGAGCTTTTACCACATTTTTTGCCTCATGGTTGAATTGGAAATATGTGCACCTGAGCATAATTCACAACAAGCAAGCAGGAGCTTTTGATAGAGGCTACTGAAAACATTGATGCAAGTTATTGGTAATAAGAATTTTTTATAGACTTCCATATTCTGCCCTCTTGTATAGATTTGTGAAAATGAACAGTGATATACATTTTGCCTGAAAACAGAATTTGAAAATAATTTCTAGAAAAGGTAAACACAGCTATCTGTATGGCTTTGTAAAAATGAACAACCATATTCTGGCCAATTGTATAGATTTGTAAATATGAACAACCATATTCTGGCCAATTGTATAGATTTGTAAAAATGAACATGAACAGATTATTATTTATTTTTTACTTTTTTTTTAATGAAAAATAACTATTTTAAACAACATCAACTGTGAACTGATTTGGGTGTGTGTGTGTTAAAGAGACAGACAGGGAGGGACAAAGAGAGAGAGAGGCTACATTACTTGTACTGAAACTGTTCTCTTCTCTCTTTCAATGCAGCAAAGCGGTCAATGACTTTCTCATTGAAATCAGGCATGCTGAGGACTAGTTCACTCTCCATGGAAAGCATGGCCAGTGCATTCAGACGTTCCTGGCCCATTGAATTTCGCAGGAATGTCTTAACTCGTGTCAAAGTTGAGAAACATCTCTCAGCTTCAGCTGTTGTCATGGGAGTAGTTATGAGGATGTTCAACAGAGTCACAGTCTCAGAGAACGTCTCCTGGAGGTTGTAGCTCATGACAACCTGGTACAGTGCCAGTGCACTACAGTTTGACTTTCACGTCATCGGCAAAAAGACCGTTCAGTCTCTCCAAAAGCACACTGGCGATTGAGACTGAGGTTGATTCCGAGATGGGAAGGAACTCAAAAAAGCGCTCCTGCACTTTGTGGTTGCTATCTATGTACCTCAGCACAAGCACCAGCTGTGTCTGTGTAGAAACGTCCGTGGTCTCGTCAGCTTGGATAGCTACGAAGTTCGCCGACTTCACCTCCTCCACAATATGTTCCCTCATGACCGCTAGCATACACTCCAGTAGCTCGTTTTGAATGGTCTTTGATGTGAACTTCTTTCAAAGAGACAATCGAGTTGCACTGAACGCTAGCCATGTTGATAGTAGTATGTGAATTGATTGACGCTGCTACCCGCTCTTTTCTTAGTTACGTTCATGGTTATGTTACGTATGACGAAAGCGCGTAAGTGCAAGCCCTCAGAAACCCATAGAGATTGTATTGAAAGCTCTGATATTTGAAAAAAAATAGATTTTACATGATAGTCTATGAGAGACCCCTGGGCGATTTTCAACCTGACTGAAATCGCCCCAAAAGGGGCGGGGCCATTTGAAGCACGACTTTAGCCTGATTGGACATTTAGTGGCAGATCAGACGTCTAGATTAGAACACTGATAACTACTGTTGCCGTGATATAATTGATTAGAAAAAAAATCCCTTCCTTTTCCCGTTTGGCAGTGCGTCGCCCATATCGCCCTAATGAACACACCGCCCCTTTCTGGGATACTAGGCCTGCAATATTGTTTTATTTGGCCATCTATCATGGACTGGTGCTTTTTCAGTTGATGTGTATTGCTGCTCTTTTCCTCTGCTCAGTGAGATGTGCAGTGTGGCCTAATCACAGATCAGAGTATTAATTTCTAGGCACACAGAAAAGGGCTGTTGCTTGCCATGCAATACAAAGGTACTGAGTAGGCCTAATCAACACCTATTGATTATTTTATGTTGACCGCTTCCTTCTGGTGTGCAGTTTTCTGTTCAGCATACCTGGTATGAAATGTTTGTGTTTCCTTCTGTTGTTCTGTCACTGTGGAGACACACACATACACAGTTTATGAGAGTTTATGGGCTGCCTCATTCTAGTTCTGCCTGGTAAAAAATAGTATAAAGGTTTTGAAATGTGTGTTACTTGTGCTTATTTTTTTATTATTATTATTTTATTTGATAAGTACTTGAATTTACCGGAGTTATTTTAATTTAAGCTATTTTGTAATTCATTTTAATTTATTTTATTGTTGGATTAACTATAATTTGCCTAAAGATGATTATTTTGTATTTTTGTCTGTCTGATTGTTGCCTTGTGTTAAAAAATAAACTCAAGTAACTCAACAGTTACTCAGTACTTGAGTAGTTTTTTCACCAAGTACTTTTTTACTCTTACTCAAGTAATTATTTGGATGACTACTTTTTACTTTTACTTGAGTCATATTTGTTATATCTAGCCTAGCTGTAGAAGAACGGACATCTGCACAATTTCACATTGTACATCACTCTGTCGTTTAATTACATGTGCCACACATTCTGACAACCCATTCATCCGTATTTTTTTTTATTATTTTTTTATTTCACCTTTATTTAACCAGGTAAGCCAGTTGAGAACAGGTTCTCATTTACAACTGCGACCTGGCCAAGATAAAGCAA
This sequence comes from Coregonus lavaretus, assembly GCF_964263955.1. Classification (NCBI taxonomy): domain Eukaryota; kingdom Metazoa; phylum Chordata; class Actinopteri; order Salmoniformes; family Salmonidae; genus Coregonus; species Coregonus lavaretus. The sequence continues at coordinate 195,716 of NW_028165072.1, forward strand.
AGTAGTGCAATAAAAACAACAGAGTTACATATGGGTAAAAAAAAAAAAACATAAAGTCAGAAATACAACAGAAAATATATATACAGTGTGTGCAAATGTAGCAAGTTATGGAGGTAAGGCAATAAATAGGCTATAGTGCAGAATCATTACAATAGTATTAACACTGGAATGCTAGATGTGCAAGAGATTATGTGCAAATAGAGATACTGGGGTGCAAAAGAGCAAAATAAATAACAATATAGGGATGAGGTAGTTGGGTGGGCTAATTTCGGATGGGCTATGTACAGGTGCAGTGATCGGTAAGGTGCTCTGACAACTGATGCTTAAAGTTATTGAGGGAGATAAGAGTCTCCAGCTTCAGAGATTTTTGCAATTCGTTCCAGTCATTGGCAGCAGAGAACTGGAAGGAATGGCGGCCAAAGGAGGTGTTGGCTTTGGGAATGACCAGTGAGAGATACCTGCTGGAGCGCAGACTACGGGTGGGTGCTGCTATGGTGACCAATGAGCTAAGATAAGGCGGGGATTTGCCTAGCAGTGATTTATAGATGGCCTGGAGCCAGTGGGTTTGACGACGAACATGTAGTGAGGACCAGCCAACAAGAGCGTACAGGTCACAGTGGTGGGTAGTGTATGGGGCTTTGGAGACAAAACGGATGGCACTGTGATAGACTACATCCAATTTGCTGAGTAGAGTGTTGGAGGCTATTTTGTAAATTACATCGCCGAAGTCAAGGATCGGTAGGATAGTCAGTTTTACGAGGGCATGTTTGGCAGCATGAGGGAAGGAGGCTTTATTGCGAAATAGGAAGCCGATTCTAGATTTAACTTTGGATTGGAGATTCTTTATGTGAGTCTGGAAGTTGAGTTTACAGTCTAACCAGACACCTAGGTATTTGTAGTTGTCCACATACTCTAGGTCAGACCCGTCGAGAGTGGTGATTCTAGTCGGGTGGGCGGGTGCCAGCAGCGTTCGATTGAAAAGCATGCATTTAGTTTTACTAGTGTTTAAGAGCAGTTGGAGGCTACTGAAGGATTGTTGTATGGCATTGAAGCTCGTTTGGAGGTTTGTTAACACAGTGTCCAATGAAGGGCCAGATGTATACAAAATGGTGTCGTCTGCGTAGAGGTGAATCTGAGAGTCACCAGCAGCAAGAGCGACATCATTGATATACACGGAGAAAAGTGTCGGCCCAAGAATTGAACCCTGTGGCACCCCCATAGAGACTGCCATATGTCCAGACAACAGGCCCTCCGATTTGACACACTGAACTCTATCTGAGAAGTAGTTGGTGAACCAGGCGAGGCAGTCATTTGAGAAACCAAGGCTATTTAGTCTGCCAATAAGAATGCGGTGGTTGACAGAGTCGAAAGCCTTGGCCAGGTCAATGAAGACGGCTGCACAGTACTGTCTATTATCAATCGCGGTTATAATATCGTTTAGGACCTTGAGCGTGGCTGAAGTGCACCCGTGACCAGCTCGGAAACCGGATTGCATAGCGGAGAAGGTATGGTGGTATTCGAAATGGTCGATGATCTGTTTGTTAACTTGGCTTTCGAATACTTTCGGATGGATATAGGTCTGTAGCAGTTTGGATCTAGAGTGTCACCCCCTTTGAAGAGGGGGATGACCGCGGCAGCTTTCCAATCTCTGGGGATCTCAGACGTTATGAAAGAGAGGTTAAACAGACTAGTAATAGGGGTAGCGACAATTTCAGCGGCTAGTTTTAGAAAGAAAGGGTCCAGATTGTCTAGCCCAGCTGATTTGTAGGGGTCCAGATTTTGCAGCGCTTTCAAAACATCAGCTGTCTGAATTTGTGTGAAGGAGAAGCGGGGGGGGCATGGGCAAGTTGCAGCAGAGTTGGTGGCCGGGTTAGTGGTAGCCAGATGGAAAGCATGGCCAGCTGTAGCAAAATGCTTGTTGAAATTCTCGATTATTGTAGATTTATCGGTCGTGATAGTGTTTCCTAGCCTCAGTGCAGTGGGCAGCTGGGAGGAAGTGCTCTTATTCTCCATGGACTTTACAGTGTCCCAAAACTTTTTGGAGTTAGTGCTACAGGATGCAAATTTCTGTTTGAAAAAGTTAGCCTTTGCTTTCCTGACTGCTTGTGTATATTGGTTCCTAACTTCCCTGAAAAGTTGCATATCGCGGGGGCTATTTGATGCTAATGCTGTACGCCACAGGATGTTTTTGTGCTGGTCAAGGGCAGTCAAGTCTGAGGAGAACCAGGGGCTATATCGGTTCTTAGTTCTGTATTTTTTGAATGGGGCATGTTTATTTAAGATTGAGAGGAAATTACTTTTAAGGAACAACCAGGCATCCTCTACTGACGGAATGAGATCTATATCCATCCAGGATACCTGGGCCAGGTCAATTAGGAAGGCCTCCTCGCTAAAGTGTTTTAGGGAGCGTTTGACAGTGATGAGGGGTGGTCGTTTGACCGCGGACCCGTTACGGACGCAGGCAATAAGGCAGTGATCGCTGAGATCCTGGTTGAAGACAGCTGAGGTGTATTTAGAGGGTATGTTAGTCAGGATGATATCTATGAGGGTACCCATGTTTACGGATTTAGGGTTGTACCTGGTAGGTTCGTTGATAATTTGCGTGAGGTTGAGGGCATCTAGCTTGGATTGTAGGATGGCTGGGGTATTAAGCATATCCCAATTTAGGTCACCAAGCAGTACAAACTCTGAGGATAAATGGGGGGCAATCAATTCACATATGGTGTCCAGGGCACAGCTGGGGGCTGAGGGGGGTCTGTAGCAAGCGGCAACAGTGAGAGACTTATTTCTGGAAAGGTGGATTTTTAGAAGTAGAAGCTCAAACTGTTTGGGCACAGACCTGGATAGTATGATAGAGCTCTGCAGGCTATCTCTACAGTAGATTGCAACTCCACCCCCTTTGGCAGTTCTATCTAGACGGAAAATGTTATAGTTGGGGATGGAAATTTCAGAATTTTTGGTGGCCTTCCTGAGCCAGGATTCAGACACTGCTAGAACATCAGGGTTGGCAGAGTGTGCTAACGCAGTGAATAACTCAAACTTAGGAAGTAGACTTCTGATATTTATGTGCAAGAAACCAAGACTTTTGCGATTACAGAAGTCATCAAATGATAGCGCCTGGGGAGTAGGAGTGATACTGAGGGCTGCAGGGCCTGGGTTAGCCTCTACATCACCAGAGGAACAGAGGAGGACTAGAATAAGGATACGGCTAAAGGCTTTAAGAACTGGTCTTCTAGTGCGTTGGGTACATAGAATAAAGGGGGCAGATTTCCGGGTGTTATAGAAAAGATTCAGGGCATTATGTACAGACAAGGATATGGAAGGAAATGAGTAAAGTGGAGGTAACCCTAAGCGTTGGGTAACTATGAAAGAGATAGCATCGCTAGAGTCATCAATTGAGTCGGTCTCCGCGTGTATAGGGGGAGGTGCGAAGGAGCTAACTAAGGCAGGTTTAGCTAGGCTGGGGGGTCTACAGTGATATAGTACAATTAGAAATAACCGAAACAACAATAAACTAACCATGTTTGGGCTGAGGCTAAACATAAACAGGATGTAGTACCGTAAAAAGGAACAGTCCAGCAGATATCAGCTGTATAGCTGAGTTATCATAAGGTCCGGTGGTGAATCAATAGTAAGAGGCTACGGCTAGCGTGTGCTAGCGGGCCAGGGCTAGCAGATGGATGGAATCTTCGTGGTTAACGTCGTAACCACATCAGACGATTTCGTCGGCAGACCAGTCGTGTAGGATCGGCGGGGCTCCGTGTCAATACTAGGTGGTCCCGTCCGGTTGACAGAGAGGTAGATAGCCGGGAGATGGGCCTAGCTCAGGATAATTAGCCAGACCACAGCGTCCGTTTTGTTGTAGCTAGCTGGTAGTGACGAATCCGGAGTTAAAGGTCCAGTGATTCAGTGATTCCAGCGGAAAAACTGATATGTTCTGGGTCGATAACGCGCTGTGCAGACTGGCCGTATATCCGGTGATCAATGTCCAGTGTTTAAAATTAATCCCGCAGAAAAAAATCCAATGTTCTGGGTGAAACACTGCTAGCTAAGGCTAATAGCAAGTAGCTAGTTAGCTGGCTAGCTGGCTAGCTAGTTTCACTGGAGATTCTAGATAAAAGGTAAGTCAATAATAGAATCCGTTCCACATTGAGTGAGGCGGGTTGCAGGAAAGTATATTTTGTAGAAGGATGAAAAGTCTGATAGGGAAAAAAAACAAGGTATTTACAGGCTATTTACAGACACACGACAATAACAGGACTGCACTACTTCGACATCTTGGATGATCCGTAAAGCAGCACACTGTCGTAAACCATAACAACGTACAGTATGACGTACAGCACGTCGTACCATACATAACATTTCCCCCCCTTTCCAAATCCAGGGACTGGTACCATATATAAAATGTCCATAGGGCAAGAACCTAGAGTGATACCTGTAAGAAATAAACATTAACCCTTAAACGGATGGACTCTCCAAACTAGCCAGTTCAGTCCATTAACCTGGAGGTTGACTAAGACACCTAACGGAGCCTAAGAATGAAAAGAGGTTAAGTAGTCCCCCAGATAAGCAGGGCGAGTTCGTGCCCGCATAGGCCTTTCTTCATCCGCCACCGCTTGTGGATCTGGCCCTTGGGGAGCCCACAGAGGCTGGGGCTCGGGTGGTAGTGGTGGAGGAGGTCCATCCGGTGGCGTCTCTGGCCTGCATGTCTGTTTTGTGTGCCTTTGTGTTCCTCGAGGGGCAGGGACTTTTCTGAGGCGGCTGGCGTGCCAGCGTGATCCATTGCTCATCATGAAATATGGTGGGCCCCAGTTGTCGACTGACCTGCAAGGGGTCCGACCTGAATGAGGGCATTTTGTTGCACTGCTGAGGCCGTCGGGCTCGGACCCAGTTTGACACTTGGATGATCGACAACTTCGAGCTAGTAGCAGGGGCCGAACGACACACTCACTTTCGCAAAGTGATTGTATTTTGAACAGTTCTTGCATATTTTCCCACGGGCTGGGCAGTTTGAAGCCCTTGAATTGTGAGAGCTAGCCCCACAGTTGCCACAGCTACTTCTGTTGGTTTGTCTGTGTGCCTGCTGCACGGGCATGCCGGTGTCTGTGTCCATGCAGCTATCGACGTGGGAGGGCGTGCGCAGCGCGTGATCGTTGTAGTGCGCCTGCTCGGGCTGAAGCTGCTGTGTGAGAATGGCTGGGGGCCGAGTGTATGCTGCAGAGCTGTCTGTTAGCATTGAAGAGCATTCCAACGCCGCTTCAACCTGGAGTGCTATTTTAATAGCTCCATCTAGTTGTAAATTATCCGATTCCAAAAGCAGTTTCTCCCATGTCTTTTCACATAACGTCCCCTCTATCAACTGATCCCTGATGATCTCGTCCTGAAGTGTCCCGTAGTTACAAGAGCTAGCCAAATCCCTCAGATTAGCCACGTAGCTTTGAATGGACTCACCCGGCCGTTGGTGTCTCTTCCGTAGCCGGTAGCGTCGCTCTTTCCCGGCGAAGTGGTTGGAAATGTAGACGTGCGCGTATATAATAATAATATGCCATTTAGCAGACGCTTTTATCCAAAGCGATTTACAGTCATGTGCGCATACATGTTTACGTATGGGTGGTCCCAGGGATGGAACCCACTACCCTGGCGTTACAAGCGCCATGCTCTACCAATTGAGCTACAGAGGACCACGTATAAATAGATCAATTATGCCTTTTTGATGGAAATATTGAGGTGGGATTTTGGAGATAAGTTCTTAATTTACGCGCGCTCTCTGCAAATAAGGCGGGCCAGCTCGATGTCCTAGGGCACGATATGCACCCTCTTTGCGTGGATGGCACACAGTTTGGTGTCCTCAAACAGACCGACCAGGTAAGCCTCGCTGGCCTCCTGCAGGGCCATCACGGCGGAGCTCTGGAAGCGCAGGTCGGTCTTGAAGAACAGGGCGATGTTTCTCCCCAGGCGCTGGAAGGGCACATTGCGGATGAGCAGCTCAGTGGAGCTTTGGTAACGACGGATCTCTCTGAGACGCGGTGCCGGGCCTGTAACGGGGAGGCTCTCCTGCGCGCAGCCTTGGCGGCGAGCTGCATCTTGTAGGCTTTGCCACGGGTGGATTTGCGAGCGGTTTGCTTGGTTCTGGCCATGGCGCTAGCTTCCTTCTTAGACAGTCGGAGTATAGCCTCGAAATGCCCATGTGAAATGTATAAAGCCGGCAGTGGCATCTGCTGATTGGACACCATCTCCCCACCACCCCGATTGGCCCGTTACGGAGGCCTCCTCTGTCGGCTATCGGAAGGGATGCTTTGCTTCTCTTTTTTTTTGACCGCGCACCCAAAACAATACACTGCGCGCCCATAAAACACACTGTACGCCAAAAAACAATACACTTTGCGTGCGCCCGCAATAATACACTGCGCGCCCAAAACAATAGATCACTGCCGGCCTTTACACGCAATAATTGTCGCCAAAGTCAAGAGTGAAATATTGTGTTATAATTTAATGCTAGCCTGCTATGGCAAACGAGGCCAATAGTACACTGCGCGGATGCAACTGCACACTGCGCGCAGGCAAAAGCACAATGCGTGCGCAAAAGTACACTGCCGGCCCTTTATGCGCAATAATAGTCGCTGAAGTCAAGAGTGAAATCTTGTGTTATAATTTAATGCTAGCCTGCTATGGCAAACGAGGCCAATAGTACACTGCGCGGATGCAACTGCACACTGCGCGCAGGCAAAAGCACAATGTGCGCGCAAAAGTACACTGCCGGCCCTTTATGCGCAATAATAGTCGCTGAAGTCAAGAGTGAAATCTTATGTTCTAATCTAATGCCAGCCTGCTATGGCAAACGATGCCAATAGTCCACTGCGCGCAGGCATTAGGACACTGCCGCGCGATAATATTAGCCAAAGTCAAGAGTGAAATCTTTTGTTCTAATCACCACATGTTCAGTAATGGCATTTCCCCCCTTTATTCAAATTACAACCTCTCACTTTCAGTTATTTGAAATGAAATAATCTCTCAAATATCACTATATCTAAAACAAGCCATAGAAAGTTGGTTGCAATTTCAATTAAATCATCCAGAAACGACAGAACAAACTCAAATACACTAATAGGAGAAAATATATATTTATTGATATTGTATGTTGTATAGCCTTACTTGTTGGTATCTCAGACGACCAGAACCTTAATAATAATCACCATACTTACTTCACATAGCACGGACATATAGTAGACTACTGACACTCACTCCTATGGAATGGGTATGGGGACTGGACACGCCGGGACCCAGACACTACTGTTGTCGATCACACATATTAATGTCGTGTTCAGGGTGCTATCAGAGTTATCGGAAATACCTAGTTCCGACTGGGAAGTTTCACTTGAATGACCCTCCAAGTAGGAATTACAAGTGAGAAATAGTGAAAATGTTGTTGCCAATCTTATTGGTTTAAGAATTGTTCCGACTTCAAAACCAATTGAACACAATCATGTGGGAGTTACAACTTCCCATTTTCCACGAGAATGTGAAGTTGGCATAATACAGCATTCAAGTGCTAGTCGGTACTAGGAAATGGACATTTCTGACTTGCTAACTGGTTGAACGCGTTACAATAGCCTAAGTATATAATATGATTGACATAACCACAATAGAAAGGCCTTGGAAGTGCCATAAGTGAAAGCCGACATATTTCATTATTTTTACATTAACCTCTTTAACTCTTCCGAGTCGGCGAACGCTTCGGCGCGTTCAAATCGCGGGCCGGCTTTAGGACCGCGCAGCATCCAAACCAAGTGACGCAGAGGGCTGCCGTCGATTTCATGCAGAAATGGAGACCCGAAGCTACGTTTTGAGTGTTTGTTTCATGTAAATACACCAACTAAAACCAAAGTTATGATAATTTCAATTCCATGAAAAAAGTGCGTCAAAATATGCGCTCTTTTATGAGCGCTTTGCATTTATTATAATAACTGTCGTCTTTTGTGATAAAAAGGAACGGAAAAAAACGTGTGCTTGTGCTAACCCGGTTCTTCAGGATGCACACGAGTATATAAACATTCATTCCCATGACAACTAGCCATTGCGAAAGAACGAACGAGAGGAATTAGTTCAGTTCATGAGTAGTTTTGGAGAGTTTTTCACGAGTTAGTATTTCAATTGTTAGTATTTCAAGAGTTTTATTGTCAGCAGTATCGTTTTTGTGAAGCAATATGAGGCGCACACTTCACGTTGAACAAGCCGTCGACTTGTTATTCCAAATGAGCGATGAAGAAACTTTGGAAAGTTCGTCGTCAGACAATGAGAGTGGCCAGGATGACTTCGAGGACCCTGATTTTGTTGCTGAAAACGTGAGGTAAGAAGACAAACATTTTTCTAAAATGAATTTGTTTTATTGCTTTCGTTTATCTTACTATAGTATTCTATTCTACTTCACTGTAGTGCAAATGCCAATGAACATCTTGAACTTTGAATAATCTTGAATCCGTTTACCTGTTTTGTATAGTGACGACGACGACGACGAGCAGCCTGGGCCATCAACAGCCCCCACCCCCACAACAAGCCGACGGAGGCCATCACAGAGGGGGCGTGGAAGGAAGGATCAGGCCAAGACCAGGTCAAGATCTCCAGCCCAGTCAGCAGCACAGCCAGAACAGAGCTCTGAGCCATGGAAAACAGAGACTGATCCTGACACTGCCCCACAAGCCAGTAGGTTCATGCCCCGCAGACCACCAGGAGCCCAGGTGGATTTGCATTCAGGGCACACACCAAAGGACCTCTTCCTGCTCTACTTCGCCGCAGATACAATGAGGACAATCTGCAGAAACACCAACAAACAGGCAGCAAGAAATCAGCAGAAGGGGAGCAAATATCAGTGGACTGACGTTGATGTGGAGGAACTGCACAGATTTCTGGGTCTCCTCATCTACACCTCATTGGTGACTCTGCCTAGTATCCAGGACTACTGGAAACAAAGCCACATATTGTCTGTTTCATTGCCAGCGAAGGTCATGCCAAGAGACAGATTCCGGTCCATCTCATGGAACATCCACCTAAGTGATCCAGAGGAGGATGTCATAAATGACCAGCGCAAAGGTACACCCCAGCATGACAAACTGTTCAGGGTCAAACCTCTGATGGACGACATTCGCACTGCCTGCCAGGCTCATTACCATCCTAAGAAGGAACTGTCAGTCGACGAGAGGATGGTGGCTACAAAAGCCAAAACTGGCATGACCCAGTACATGAAGGACAAGCCTAACAAATGGGGGATCAAGCTCTTTGTGTTGGCAGAGTCTAACAATGGCTACACTCTAAACTTCAACGTGTATGTTGGGAAAGCACACACACCCAGCGTGCATGGACTTTCATATGATGCTGTTATGGACCTCATTCAGCCATCACATCTTGGTACAGGATACCATATTTATATGGACAATTTCTACACCAGCCCAAAACTGTTCCTGAGTTTGGGAAGTATGAAGTTTGGAGCCTGTGGGACCTACAGAAGCAACAGAAAAGGGTGTCCTAGTGGCAGAGAAAATGCCCTCACCAGCAAATCGAAGAGGGGGTCTGTGAGATGGATCAGAGAGGATCGCCTGGTCTTTGTGAAGTGGATGGATACGCGGGAGGTGTCGGTGTGCTCCACAATCCACCCAGCGTTTTCGGGCGAGACAATCAAGAGGAAGGTGAAGGAAGGACCTGGACGCTGGGTAGCAAAAGACATTCCCTGCCCTACCCCCATCATGGCCTACAATAAGTACATGGGAGGGGTTGACCTGTCAGACCAGCTTCTCCAGTATTACTCAACCCATCGCAGAACTGCTCGCTGGTACCGTACCCTCTTCCTGCATTTTTTGGACATGGGAACAACAAATGCATACATCCTGCACTGTGACATCAGTGCGACCCAACAGGTCACACCCATGACGCACAAGAACTTTGTGGCAGAACTTGTGGCCCAGCTGTGCGGAGTGACCCAGACAGGGGTTCCACTTCAAAAAAGCACCAGCCATGTTTCTGTGGCCATTGCCAATGTTGCAGAGGCCAAAGACAAAGCCACAGCAGGCCGCAGGGTTTGTCAACGCTGTAAACAAGTTGACAAGAAGAGGTTTGTCACACCATGGAAGTGCAAGGCCTGTGATGTGGCTCTCTGTGTCATTGTGGACAGGAACTGTTTTGAAGAGTGGCACAAATAGGGTAAAGGCCAGTGGCTATACCTACTTTTTTTGTAAATAGTTGTGTATTGCTTGTATATATCTCAAGAATACTTTTATATGTTCATATTTGCACTTTGTGGTTCAATTTGAAGCTTTTTTTTTCATTTTGGACAGAAACTGTTTTGAGGAGTGGCACAAAAAGGTTTAGGGTTAGAATAGAAGAAAAACGCCAGTGGTTATACCTACTTTTTATTGTAAATAGTTATTTATTGCTTGTATATATCACCAAAATACTTTTATATGTTCATATTTGCACCTTGTGGTTCAATTTGAAGCTTTTTAAATGCTTGGTTCACCATGTTTGAGGGTTTTACAATAAAAAAACCATCTTTTTTCTAAACGGACTTTGTGTTTTCTGTGTGTGTTTGGGTCCAGTGTGTTGAAATAGTATGTCAAAGTGAAAAACTTACTAACAGATCATATAGGTGAGGTTGTGCTGAAAAAAAAGATACCCAACATTGGTCTGGTAAACATTTCTTTATGTAGTATATCAGGGCAAAATTGAAGGTACCCAAAAACGGCCAAAAAAGCTCCAGACTCCGAAGAGTTAACATGTATTAAATGAATAATGAAGAAAATTGTGTAATTTAGACTCTACGAAATATGAATTGCAATATGAAGAAAATCGTGTACTGTTGCCTACACGGAAAAGGGGCCTTTCTGACCAAAAGTGCACCAGTATCCCAAAGTATTAATCGAAATCAAGCATAGAAAACAGCGTTATCATTAATAAAACAATTTTTCCCACGAATTAAGTTGCACGTAAATGTGTGTATTTTCTCACAAATGATGTTCAGAAAATCTCAAACAGTACATAGGCATACAACTACAATGTTTGAAACATTATTAAATAAAGACAACATTTCTGTATATTCATAACGTTTAATTAGCCATAATAAAGAAAATAAAGAAAAATAGGCTATCCGTTTATGGTTGTTGTGTGTTAAATTGCTGTCTTTTCGCACGAATTAAGTAGCACATAAATTCGTGTATTTTCACACAGAAACGCACGAAATCTGATGAAATACATTATGCTACCTGTGGTTCTCGAGCACGGTTATATCAGACATTTAAACGGCGACGGATAGCGGAAAGCAAACCCCGTATTGAGTCAATACTGTCATCGATTGGTAAACATAATCCTTAACGTAAATATCCCAGGTTCGTACACAACGATTTTCCTTACATGTTGACTTTGCGCGCAGCCATGGCGGCGAGCTGCATCCTGTAGGCTTTGCCACGGGTGGATTTGCGAGCGGTTTGCTTGGTTCTGGCCATGGCGCTAGCTTCCTTCTTAGACAGTCGGAGTATAGCCTCGAAATGCCCATGTGAAATGTATAAAGCCGGCAGTGGCATCTGCTGATTGGACACCATCTCCCCACCACCCCGATTGGCCCGTTACGGAGGCCTCCTCTGTCGGCTATCGGAAGGGATGCTTTGCTTCTCTTTTTTTTGACCACGCACCCAAAACAGTACACTGCGCACCCAAAACAATACACTGCGCGCCCATAAAACACACTGTACGCCAAAAAACAATACACTTTGCGTGCACCCGCAATAATACACTGCGCGCCCAAAACAATAGATCACTGCTGGCCTTTACACGCAATAATAGTCGCCATAGTCAAGAGTGAAATCTTGTGTTATAATTTAATGCTAGCCTGCTATGGCAAACGAGGCCAATAGTACACTGCGCGGATGCAACTGCACACTGCGCGCAGGCAAAAGCACAATGTGCGCGCAAAAGTACACTGCCGGCCCTTTATGCGCAATAATAGTCGCTGAAGTCAAGAGTGAAATCTTATGTTCTAATCTAATGCCAGCCTGCTATGGCGAACGATGCCAATAGTCCACTGCGCGCAGGCATTAGGACACTGCCGCGCGATAATATTCGCCAAAGTCAAGAGTAAAATCTTTTGTTCTAATCACCACATGTTCAGTAATGGCATTTCCCCCCTTTATTCAAATTACAACCTCTCACTTTCAGTTATTTGAAATGAAATAATCTCTCAAATATCACTATATCTAAAACAAGCCATAGAAAGTTGGTTGCAATTTCAATTAAATCATCCAGAAACGACAGAACAAACTCAAATACACTAATAGGAGAAAATATATATTTATTGATATTGTATGTTGTATAGCCTTACTTGTTGGTATCTCAGACGACCAGAACCTTAATAATAATCACCATACTTACTTCACATAGCACGGACATATAGTAGACTACTGACACTCACTCCTATGGAATGGGTATGGGGACTGGACACGCCGGGACCCAGACCCTACTGTTGTCGATCACACATATTAATGTCGTGTTCAGGGTGCTATCAGAGTTATCGGAAATACCTAGTTCCGACTGGGAAGTTTCACTTGAATGACCCTCCAAGTAGGAATTACAAGTGAGAAATAGTGAAAATGTTGTTGCCAATCTTATTGGTTTAAGAATTGTTCCGACTTCAAAACCATTTGAACACAATCATGTGGGAGTTACAACTTCCCATTTTCCACGAGAATGTGAAGTTGGCATAATACAGCATTCAAGTGCTAGTCGGTACCAAGAAAAGGACATTTCTGACTTGCTAACTGGTTGAACGCGTTACAATAGCCTAAGTATATAATATGATTGACATAACCACAATAGAAAGGCCTTGGAAGTGCCATAAGTGAAAGCCGACATATTTCATTATTTTTACATTAACCTCTTTAACATGTATTAAATGAATAATGAAGAAAATTGTGTAATTTAGACTCTACGAAATATGAAATGCATTATGAAGAAAATCGTGTACTGTTGCCTACACAGAAAAGGGGGCTTTCTGACCAAAAGTGCACCAGTATCCCAAAGTATTAATCGAAATCAAGCATAGAAAACAGCGTTAACATTAATAAAACAATTTTTCCCACGAATTAAGTTGCACGTAAATGTGTGTATTTTCTCACAAATGATGTTCAGAAAATCTCAAACAGTACATAGGCATACAACTACAATGTTTGAAACATTATTAAATAAAGACAACATTTCTGTATATTCATAACGTTTAATTAGCCATAATAAATAAAATAAAGAAAAATAGGCTATCCGTTTATGGTTGTTGTGTGTTAAATTGCTGTCTTTTCGCACGAATTAAGTAGCACATAAATTCGTGTCTTTTCACACAGAAACGCACGAAATCTGATTAAATACATTATGCTACCTGTGGTATTCTCGAGCACGGTTATATGTCAGACATTTAAACGGCGACGGATAGCGGAAAGCAAACCCCGTATTGAGTCAATACTGTCATCGATTGGTAAACATAATCCTTAACGTAAATATCCCAGGTTCGTACACAACGATTTTCCTTACATGTTGACTTTGCGCGCAGCCTTGGCGGCGAGCTGCATCCTTTAGGCTTTGCCACGGGTGGATTTGCGAGCGGTTTGCTTGGTTCTGGCCATGGCGCTAGCTTCCTTCTTAGACAGTCGGAGTATAGCCTCGAAATGCCCATGTGAAATGTATAAAGCCGGCAGTGGCATCTGCTGATTGGACACCATCTCCCCATGGGCGGTGTGTTCAATAGGGCGATATGGGCGACGCACTGCCAAACGGGAAAAGGAAGGGATTTTTTTTCTAATCAATTATATCATGCCAACAGTAGTTCAGTGTTCACGTCTGATCTGCCAGCCACTAAATGTCCAATCAGGCTAAAGTCGTGCTTCAAATGTCCCCGCCCGTTTTGGGGCGATTTCAGTCAGGTTGAAAATCGCCCAGAAGTCTCTCATAGCCTCTAATGTAAAATATTTTTTTTTCAAATTTCTGAGCTTTCAATACATTCTCTATGGGTGTCTGAGGGCTTGCACTTACGCGCTTTCGTCATACGTAACGTAACGTAACCATGAACGGCAGACAGCAACGCTTGGACAGCGACTGGTGTAACCGACATGCACCATCTTTCAGAAAAGATTAAGAAAAATGAGCTGTCAAAGACCCACATTGATAGCTGTTTGAGATTGTCTGCTTTGGTGAGAGTGAATATTGCCACTCAACTGGATGAGGGATACAGGCTAGCTGTCCGCCGCCACAACGATGAGGTTAGCAACAGCAGAGTCGTGAACACTGTCTACGAGAATCGAGACGACCTCATAGAATGTTTTGAAGCCATCCGGACGGGTTCATTGGGTTCATTTGACCAGCCCACCGTACCAGAAGCTACAGAATAAGGACATCGATGCTGTCTTTATCAAACGTGCCCTCGACAGCTTCGCAAGCAGTGTGCAGGCCATAAGGTAAGATAAAGATTAAACAATATCATTCGATCTTTCTCAAAGCAGAGCTTTATTTGAAAATGTATGCATGAAAGGAGACTGCATTTGTGTTTGAAATTACATTATTGTCATTATATATGGCCAGTGGTGTAATCTATCTTATTTTATATACTATGTGTACTGTACAGTGGTGCTCATAAGTGTATGAACACATTCTAAAGCTGACTAAAAAGAGGAATAAAAAAATAAAAAAATCATCTTTTGGAAATTGATCTTAATGACTTAATTAAAAAAGTTGGAAAATCCAACCTTTAAGGACACCAATTTTCTTTTCTTTTTTATTCCTCTTTTTAGTCAACTTTAGCATGGGATCATAAGCTTATGAGCACCACTGTATACTGTGCTGAACATCCAGGCTATGTGAGACACAAAGGCTAACTTAAACACTAAAGACTTTATGCATCCCTGCCCATTTTAAGTGGAACTGAAGTATTTGTACTATACATGGATACATTGCATATACCTGTGCATCACATAGACAACAATACTGTACAAAGCCAACAAACACATTGGTCTGTTTGCCTTCAGGGACTCCTCTCAACAGCAGCTGCAAGAAGCAACAGGAGCCAAAAGACCCAGAACAGCTTTGAGAGAAGAGGAGAAGCAGAGGCTGTCTGAAGAGGTCTGCAACACCATCCTGGATCACACCAAAGAAAGGTTCTCTTTCTCTGGCCACCTTGTGAGTGCTACCTTACTGCAAGCAGACATGTTTGAAAGGTACTGCCATTCAAAAAAATAAAAAATCTGTTCATGTTCATTTTTACAAATCTATACAATTGGCCAGAATATGGTTGTTCATATTTACAAATCTATACAATTGGCCAGAATATGGTTGTTCATTTTTACAAAGCCATACATATTGTTTATGCAGTGTTGAGGAATGTGAAAGAACACCCTTGATTATTTTTACTGTGATAACTTATTTTGCTTTTGTAAGCCAACACTTTTGAGATCAGTCAATAAATGCTTCTGGTATTGACTTATATGCTGCCCCTGTCTTCATGTTGTTGCTGGACATATCTTTTAAAAAATGTGTGTAGGTCACTTAAATCATCAGAAAAATTGCCCCTCCTGAGAATTTTTTCAGGAGCCGCCACTGCATCTCCCCACCACCCCGATTGGCCCGTTACGGAGGCCTCCTCTGTCGGCTATCGGAAGGGATGCTTTGCTTCTCTTTTTTTTTGACCGCGCACCCAAAACAGTACACTGCGCACCCAAAACAATACACTGCGCGCCCATAAAACACACTGTACGCCAAAAAACAATACACTTTGCGTGCGCCCGCAATAATACACTTCGCGCCCAAAACAATAGATCACTGCTGGCCTTTAAACGCAATAATAGTCGCCATAGTCAAGAGTGAAATCTTGTGTTATAATTTAATGCTAGCCTGCTATGGCAAACGAGGCCAATAGTACACTGCGCGGATGCAACTGCACACTGCGTGCAGGCAAAAGCACAATGTGCGCGCAAAAGTACACTGCCGGCCCTTTATGCGCAATAATAGTCGCTGAAGTCAAGAGTGAAATCTTATGTTCTAATCTAATGCCAGCCTGCTATAGCGAACGATGCCAATAGTCCACTGCGCACAGGCATTAGGACACTGCCGCGCGATAATATTCGCCAAAGTCAAGAGTAAAATCTTTTGTTCTAATCACCACATGTTCAGTAATGGCATTTCCCCCCTTTATTCAAATTACAACCTCTCACTTTCAGTTATTTGAAATGAAATAATCTCTCAAATATCACTATATCTAAAACAAGCCATAGAAAGTTGGTTGCAATTTCAATTAAATCATCCAGAAACGACAGAACAAACTCAAATACACTAATAGGAGAAAATATATATTTATTGATATTGTATGTTGTATAGCCTTACTTGTAGGTATCTCAGACGACCAGAACCTTAATAATAATCACCATACTTACTTCACATAGCACGGACATATAGTAGACTACTGACACTCACTCCTATGGAATGGGTATGGGGACTGGACACGCCGGGACCCAGACCCTACTGTTGTCGATCACACATATTAATGTCGTGTTCAGGGTGCTATCAGAGTTATGGGAAATACCTAGTTCCGACTGGGAAGTTTCACTTGAATGACCCTCCAAGTAGGAATTACAAGTGAGAAATAGTGAAAATGTTGTTGCCAATCTTATTGGTTTAAGAATTGTTCCGACTTCAAAACCATTTGAACACAATCATGTGGGAGTTACAACTTCCCATTTTCCACGAGAATGTGAAGTTGGCATAATACAGCATTCAAGTGCTAGTCGGTACCAAGAAAAGGACATTTCTGACTTGCTAACTGGTTGAACGCGTTACAATAGCCTAAGTATATAATATGATTGACATAACCACAATAGAAAGGCCTTGGAAGTGCCATAAGTGAAAGCCGACATATTTCATTATTTTTACATTAACCTCTTTAACATGTATTAAATGAATAATGAAGAAAATTGTGTAATTTAGACTCTACGAAATATGAAATGCATTATGAAGAAAATCGTGTACTGTTGCCTACACGGAAAAGGGGGCTTTCTGACCAAAAGTGCACCAGTATCCCAAAGTATTAATCGAAATCAAGCATAGAAAACAGCGTTAGCATTAATAAAACAATTTTTCCCACGAATTCAGTTGCACGTAAATGTGTGTATTTTCTCACAAATGATGTTCAGAAAATCTCAAACAGTACATAGGCATACAACTACAATGTTTGAAACATTATTAAATAAAGACAACATTTCTGTATATTCATAACGTTTAATTAGCCATAATAAAGAAAATAAAGAAAAATAGGCTATCCGTTTATGGTTGTTGTGTGTTAAATTGCTGTCTTTTTGCACGAATTAAGTAGCACATAAATTCGTGTATTTTCACACAGAAACGCACGAAATCTGATGAAATACATTATGCTACCTGTGGTTTTCTCGAGCACGGTTATATGTCAGACATTTAAACGGCGACGGATAGCGGAAAGCAAACCCCGTATTGAGTCAATACTGTCATCGATTGGTAAACATAATCCTTAACGTAAATATCCCAGGTTCGTACACAACGATTTTCCTTACATGTTGACTTTGCGCGCAGCCATGGCGGCGAGCTGCATCCTGTAGGCTTTGCCACAGGTGGATTTGCGAGCGGTTTGCTTGGTTCTGGCCATGGCGCTAGCTTCCTTCTTAGACAGTCGGAGTATAGCCTCGAAATGCCCATGTGAAATGTATAAAGCCGGCAGTGGCATCTGCTGATTGGACACCATCTCCCCACCACCCCGATTGGCCCGTTACGGAGGCCTCCTCTGTCGGCTATCGGAAGGGATGATTTGCTTCTCTTTTTTTTTGACCGCGCACCCAAAACAGTACACTGCGCACCCAAAACAATACACTGCGCGCCCATAAAACACACTGTACGCCAAAAAACAATACACTTTGCGTGCGCCCGCAATAATACACTTCGCGCCCAAAACAATAGATCACTGCTGGCCTTTAAACGCAATAATAGTCGCCATAGTCAAGAGTGAAATCTTGTGTTATAATTTAATGCTAGCCTGCTATGGCAAACGAGGCCAATAGTACACTGCGCGGATGCAACTGCACACTGCGCGCAGGCAAAAGCACAATGTGCGCGCAAAAGTACACTGCCGGCCCTTTATGCGCAATAATAGTCGCTGAAGTCAAGAGTGAAATCTTATGTTCTAATCTAATGCCAGCCTGCTATGGCGAACGATGCCAATAGTCCACTGCGCGCAGGCATTAGGACACTGCCGCGCGATAATATTCGCCAAAGTCAAGAGTAAAATCTTTTGTTCTAATCACCACATGTTCAGTAATGGCATTTCCCCCCTTTTTTCAAATTACAACCTCTCACTTTCAGTTATTTGAAATGAAATAATCTCTCAAATATCACTATATCTAAAACAAGCCATAGAAAGTTGGTTGCAATTTCAATTAAATCATCCAGAAACGACAGAACAAACTCAAATACACTAATAGGAGAAAATATATATTTATTGATATTTTATGTTGTATAGCCTTACTTGTTGGTATCTCAGACGACCAGAACCTTAATAATAATCACCATACTTACTTCACATTGCACGGACATATAGTAGACTACTGACACTCACTCCTATGGAATGGGTATGGGGACTGGACACGCCGGGACCCAGACCCTACTGTTGTCGATCACACATATTAATGTCGTGTTCAGGGTGCTATCAGAGTTATCGGAAATAACTAGTTCCGACTGGGAAGTTTCACTTGAATGACCCTCCAAGTAGGAATTACAAGTGAGAAATAGTGAAAATGTTGTTGCCAATCTTATTGGTTTAAGAATTGTTCCGACTTCAAAACCACTTGAACACAATCATGTGGGAGTTACAACTTCCCATTTTCCACGAGAATGTGAAGTTGGCATAATACAGCATTCAAGTGCTAGTCGGTACTAGGAAACGGACATTTCTGACTTGCTAACTGGTTGAACGCGTTACAATAGCCTAAGTATATAATATGATTGATATAACCACAATAGAAAGGCCTTGGAAGTGCCATAAGTGAAAGCCGACATATTTCATTATTTTTACATTAACCTCTTTAACATGTATTAAATGAATAATGAAGAAAATTGTGTAATTTAGACTCTACGAAATATGAAATGCATTATGAAGAAAATCGTGTACTGTTGCCTACACGGAAAAGGGGGCTTTCTGACCAAAAGTGCACCAGTGTCCCAAAGTATTAATCGAAATCAAGCATAGAAAACAGCGTTAGCATTAATAAAACAATTTTTCCCACGAATTAAGTTGCACGTAAATGTGTGTATTTTCTCACAAATGATGTTCAGAAAATCTCAAACAGTACATAGGCATACAACTACAATGTTTGAAACATTATTAAATAAAGACAACATTTCTGTATATTCATAACGTTTAATTAGCCATAATAAAGAAAATAAAGAAAAATAGGCTATCCGTTTATGGTTGTTGTGTGTTAAATTGCTGTCTTTTCGCACGAATTAAGTAGCACATAAATTCGTGTCTTTTTACACAGAAACGCACGAAATCTGATGAAATACATTATGCTACCTGTGGTTTTCTCGAGCATGGTTATATGTCAGACATTTAAACGGCGACGGATAGCGGAAAGCAAACCCCGTATTGAGTCAATACTGTCATCGATTGGTAAACATAATCCTTAACGTAAATATCCCAGGTTCGTACACAACGATTTTCCTTACATGTTGACTTTGCGCGCAGCCTTGGCGGCGAGCTGCATCCTGTAGGCTTTGCCACGGGTGGATTTGCGAGCGGTTTGCTTGGTTCTGGCCATGGCGCTAGCTTCCTTCTTAGACAGTCGGAGTATAGCCTCGAAATGCCCATGTGAAATGTATAAAGCCGGCAGTGGCATCTGCTGATTGGACACCATCTCCCCACCACCCCGATTGGCCCGTTACGGAGGCCTCCTCTGTCGTCTATCGGAAGGGATGCTTTGCTTCTCTTTTTTTTTGACCGCGCACCCAAAACAGTACACTGCGCACCCAAAACAATACACTGCGCGCCCATAATACACACTGTACGCCAAAAAACAATACACTTTGCGTGCGCCCGCAATAATACACTGCGCGCCCAAAACAATAGATCACTGCTGGACTTTACACGCAATAATAGTCGCCATAGTCAAGAGTGAAATCTTGTGTTATAATTTAATGCTAGCCTGCTATGGCAAACGAGGCCAATAGTACACTGCGCGGATGCAACTGCACACTGCGCGCAGGCAAAAGCACAATGTGCGCACAAAATACACTGCCGGCCCTTTATGCGAAATAATAGTCGCTGAAGTCAAGAGTGAAATCTTGTGTTATAATTTAATGCTAGCCTGCTATGGCAAACGAGGCCAATAGTACACTGCGCGCAGGCAAAAGCACAATGTGCGCGCAAAAGTACACTGCCGGCCCTTTATGCGCAATAATAGTCGCTGAAGTCAAGAGTGAAATCTTATGTTCTAATCTAATGCCAGCCTGCTATGGCGAACGATGCCAATAGTCCACTGCGCGCAGGCATTAGGACACTGCCGCGCGATAATATTCGCCAAAGTCAAGAGTAAAATCTTTTGTTCTAATCACCACATGTTCAGTAATGGCATTTCCCCCCTTTTTTCAAATTACAACCTCTCACTTTCAGTTATTTGAAATGAAATAATCTCTCAAATATCACTATATCTAAAACAAGCCATAGAAAGTTGGTTGCAATTTCAATTAAATCATCCAGAAACGACAGAACAAACTCAAATACACTAATAGGAGAAAATATATATTTATTGATATTGTATGTTGTATAGCCTTACTTGTTGGTATCTCAGACGACCAGAACCTTAATAATAATCACCATACTTACTTCACATAGCACGGACATATAGTAGACTACTGACACTCACTCCTATGGAATGGGTATGGGGACTGGACACGCCGGGACCCAGACCCTACTGTTGTCGATCACACATATTAATGTCGTGTTCAGGGTGCTATCAGAGTTATCGGAAATACCTAGTTCCGACTGGGAAGTTTCACTTGAATGACCCTCCAAGTAGGAATTACAAGTGAGAAATAGTGATAATGTTGTTGCCAATCTTATTGGTTTAAGAATTGTTCCGACTTCAAAACCACTTGAACACAATCATGTGGGAGTTACAACTTCCCATTTTCCACGAGAATGTGAAGTTGGCATAATACAGCATTCAAGTGCTAGTCGGTACCAAGAAACGGACATTTCTGACTTGCTAACTGGTTGAACGCGTTACAATAGCCTAAGTATATAATATGATTGACATAACCACAATAGAAAGGCCTTGGAAGTGCCATAAGTGAAAGCCGACATATTTCATTATTTTTACATTAACCTCTTTAACATGTATTAAATGAATAATGAAGAAAATTGTGTAATTTAGACTCTACGAAATATAAAATGCATTATGAAGAAAATCGTGTACTGTTGCCTACACGGAAAAGGGGGCTTTCTGACCAAAAGTGCACCAGTATCCCAAAGTATTAATCGAAATCAAGCATAGAAAACAGCGTTAGCATTAATAAAACAATTTTTCCCACGAATTCAGTTGCACGTAAATGTGTGTATTTTCTCACAAATGATGTTCAGAAAATCTCAAACAGTACATAGGCATACAACTACAATGTTTGAAACATTATTAAATAAAGACAACATTTCTGTATATTCATAACGTTTAATTAGCCATAATAAAGAAAATAAAGAAAAATAGGCTATCCGTTTATGGTTGTTGTGTGTTAAATTGCTGTCTTTTCGCACGAATTAAGTAGCACATAAATTCGTGTATTTTCACACAGAAACGCACGAAATCTGATGAAATACATTATGCTACCTGTGGTTTTCTCGAGCACGGTTATATGTCAGACATTTAAACGGCGACGGATAGCGGAAAGCAAACCCCGTATTGAGTCAATACTGTCATCGATTGGTAAACATAATCCTTAACGTAAATATCCCAGGTTCGTACACAACGATTTTCCTTACATGTTGACTTTGCGCGCAGCCATGGCGGCGAGCTGCATCCTGTAGGCTTTGCCACGGGTGGATTTGCGAGCGGTTTGCTTGGTTCTGGCCATGGCGCTAGCTTCCTTCTTAGACAGTCGGAGTATAGCCTCGAAATGCCCATGTGAAATGTATAAAGCCGGCAGTGGCATCTGCTGATTGGACACCATCTCCCCACCACCCCGATTGGCCCGTTACGGAGGCCTCCTCTGTCGGCTATCGGAAGGGATGATTTGCTTCTCTTTTTTTTTGACCGCGCACCCAAAACAGTACACTGCGCACCCAAAACAATACACTGCGCGCCCATAAAACACACTGTACGCCAAAAAACAATACACTTTGCGTGCGCCCGCAATAATACACTTCGCGCCCAAAACAATAGATCACTGCTGGCCTTTAAACGCAATAATAGTCGCCATAGTCAAGAGTGAAATCTTGTGTTATAATTTAATGCTAGCCTGCTATGGCAAACGAGGCCAATAGTACACTGCGCGGATGCAACTGCACACTGCGCGCAGGCAAAAGCACAATGTGCGCGCAAAAGTACACTGCCGGCCCTTTATGCGCAATAATAGTCGCTGAAGTCAAGAGTGAAATCTTATGTTCTAATCTAATGCCAGCCTGCTATGGCGAACGATGCCAATAGTCCACTGCGCGCAGGCATTAGGACACTGCCGCGCGATAATATTCGCCAAAGTCAAGAGTAAAATCTTTTGTTCTAATCACCACATGTTCAGTAATGGCATTTCCCCCCTTTTTTCAAATTACAACCTCTCACTTTCAGTTATTTGAAATGAAATAATCTCTCAAATATCACTATATCTAAAACAAGCCATAGAAAGTTGGTTGCAATTTCAATTAAATCATCCAGAAACGACAGAACAAACTCAAATACACTAATAGGAGAAAATATATATTTATTGATATTGTATGTTGTATAGCCTTACTTGTTGGTATCTCAGACGACCAGAACCTTAATAATAATCACCATACTTACTTCACATTGCACGGACATATAGTAGACTACTGACACTCACTCCTATGGAATGGGTATGGGGACTGGACACGCCGGGACCCAGACCCTACTGTTGTCGATCACACATATTAATGTCGTGTTCAGGGTGCTATCAGAGTTATCGGAAATAACTAGTTCCGACTGGGAAGTTTCACTTGAATGACCCTCCAAGTAGGAATTACAAGTGAGAAATTGTGAAAATGTTGTTGCCAATCTTATTGGTTTAAGAATTGTTCCGACTTCAAAACCACTTGAACACAATCATGTGGGAGTTACAACTTCCCATTTTCCACGAGAATGTGAAGTTGGCATAATACAGCATTCAAGTGCTAGTCGGTACTAGGAAACGGACATTTCTGACTTGCTAACTGGTTGAACGCGTTACAATAGCCTAAGTATATAATATGATTGATATAACCACAATAGAAAGGCCTTGGAAGTGCCATAAGTGAAAGCCGACATATTTCATTATTTTTACATTAACCTCTTTAACATGTATTAAATGAATAATGAAGAAAATTGTGTAATTTAGACTCTACGAAATATGAAATGCATTATGAAGAAAATCGTGTACTGTTGCCTACACGGAAAAGGGGGCTTTCTGACCAAAAGTGCACCAGTGTCCCAAAGTATTAATCGAAATCAAGCATAGAAAACAGCGTTAGCATTAATAAAACAATTTTTCCCACGAATTAAGTTGCACGTAAATGTGTGTATTTTCTCACAAATGATGTTCAGAAAATCTCAAACAGTACATAGGCATACAACTACAATGTTTGAAACATTATTAAATAAAGACAACATTTCTGTATATTCATAACGTTTAATTAGCCATAATAAAGAAAATAAAGAAAAATAGGCTATCCGTTTATGGTTGTTGTGTGTTAAATTGCTGTCTTTTCGCACGAATTAAGTAGCACATAAATTCGTGTCTTTTCACACAGAAACGCACGAAATCTGATGAAATACATTATGCTACCTGTGGTTTTCTCGAGCATGGTTATATGTCAGACATTTAAACGGCGACGGATAGCGGAAAGCAAACCCCGTATTGAGTCAATACTGTCATCGATTGGTAAACATAATCCTTAACGTAAATATCCCAGGTTCGTACACAACGATTTTCCTTACATGTTGACTTTGCGCACAGCCTTGGCGGCGAGCTGCATCCTGTAGGCTTTGCCACGGGTGGATTTGCGAGCGGTTTGCTTGGTTATGGCCATGGCGCTAGCTTCCTTCTTAGACAGTCGGAGTATAGCCTCGAAATGCCCATGTGAAATGTATAAAGCCGGCAGTGGCATCTGCTGATTGGACACCATCTCCCCACCACCCCGATTGGCCCGTTACGGAGGCCTCCTCTGTCGGCTATCGGAAGGGATGCTTTGCTTCTCTTTTTTTTTGACCGCGCACCCAAAACAGTACACTGCGCACCCAAAACAATACACTGCGCGCCCATAAAACACACTGTACGCCAAAAAACAGTACACTTTGCGTGCGCCCGCAATAATACACTGCGCGCCCAAAACAATAGATCACTGCTGGCCTTTACACGGAATAATAGTCGCCATAGTCAAGAGTGAAATCTTGTGTAATAATTTAATGCTAGCCTGCTATGGCAAACGAGGCCAATAGTACACTGTGCGGATGCAACTGCACACTGCGCGCAGGCAAAAGCACAATGTGCGCGCAAAAGTACACTGCCGGCCCTTTATGCGCAATAATAGTCGCTGAAGTCAAGAGTGAAATCTTGTGTTATAATTTAATGCTAGCCTGCTATGGCAAACGAGGCCAATAGTACACTGCGCGCAGGCAAAAGCACAATGTGCGCGCAAAAGTACACTGCCGGCCCTTTATGCGCAATAATAGTCGCTGAAGTCAAGAGTGAAATCTTGTGTTATAATTTAATGCTAGCCTTCTATGGCAAACGAGACCAATAGTACACTGCGCGGATGCAACTGCACACTGCGCGCAGGCAAAAGCACAATGTGCGCGCAAAAGTACACTGCCGGCCCTTTATGCGCAATAATAGTCGCTGATGTCAAGAGTGAAATCTTATGTTCTAATCTAATGTCAGCCTGCTATGGCGAACGATGCCAATAGTCCACTGCGCGCAGGCATTAGGACACTGCCGCGCGATAATATTCATCAAAGTCAAGAGTAAAATCTTTTGTTCTAATCACCACATGTTCAGTAATGGCATTTTCCCCCTTTATTCAAATTACAACTTCTCACTTTCAGTTATTTGAAATGAAATAATCTCTCAAATATCCCTATATCTAAAACAAGCCATAGAAAGTTGGTTGCAATTTCAATTAAATCACCCAGAAACGACAGAACAAACTCAAATACACTAATAGGAGAAAATATATATTTATTGACATTGTATGTTGTATAGCCTTACTTGTTGGTATCTCAGACGACCAGAACCTTAATAATAATCACCATACTTACTTCACATAGCACGGACATATAGTAGACTACTGACACTCACTCCTATGGAATGGGTATGGGGACTGGACACGCCGGGACCCAGACCCTACTGTTGTCGATCACACATATTAATGTCGTGTTCAGGGTGCTATCAGAGTTATCGGAAATACCTAGTTCCGACTGGGAAGTTTCACTTGAATGACCCTCCAAGTAGGAATTACAAGTGAGAAATAGTGAAAATGTTGTTGGCAATCTTATTGGTTTAAGAATTGTTCCGACTTCAAAACCACTTGAACACAATCATGTGGGAGTTACAACTTCCCATTTTCCACGAGAATGTGAAGTTGGCATAACACAGCATTCAAGTGCTAGTCGGTACCAAGAAACTGACATTTCTGACTTGCTAACTGGTTGAATGCGTTACAATAGCCTAAGTATATAATATGATTGACATAACCACAATAGAAAGGCCTTGGAAGTGCCATAAGTGAAAGCCGACATATTTCATTATTTTTACATTAACCTCTTTAACATGTATTAAATGAATAATGAAGAAAATTGTGTAATTTAGACTCTACGAAATATGAAATGCATTATGAAGAAAATCGTGTACTGTTGCCTACACGGAAAAGGGGCCTTTCTGACCAAAAGTGCACCAGTATCCCAAAGTATTAATCGAAATCAAGCATAGAAAACAGCGTTAGCATTAATAAAACAATTTTTCCCACGAATTAAGTTGCATGTAAATGTGTGTATTTTCTCACAAATGATGTTCAGAAAATCTCAAACAGTACATAGGCATACAACTACAATGTTTGAAACATTATTAAATAAAGACAACATTTATGTATATTCATAACGTTTAATTAGCCATAATAAAGAAAATAAAGAAAAATAGGCTATCCGTTTATGGTTGTTGTGTGTTAAATTGCTGTCTTTTCGCACGAATTAAGTAGCACATAAATTCGTGTCTTTTCACACAGAAACGCACGAAATCTGATGAAATACATTATGCTACCTGTGGTTTTCTCGAGCACGGTTATATGTCAGACATTTGAACGGCTACGGATAGCGGAAAGCAAACCCCGTATTGAGTCAATACTGTCATCGATTGGTAAACATAATCCTTAACGTAAATATCCCAGGTTCGTACACAACGATTTTCTTTACATGTTGACTTTGCGCGCAGCCTTGGCGGCGAGCTGCATCCTGTAGGCTTTGCCAAGGGTGGATTTGCGAGCGGTTTGCTTGGTTCTGGCCATGGCGCTAGCTTCCTTCTTAGACAGTCGGAGTATAGCCTCGAAATGCCCATGTGAAATGTATAAAGCCGGCAGTGGCATCTGCTGATTGGACACCATCTCCCCACCACCCCGATTGGCCCGTTACGGAAGCCTCCTCTGTCGGCTATCAGAAGGGATGCTTTGCTTCTCTTTTTTTTTGACCGCGCACCCAAAACAGTACACTGCGCACCCAAAACAATACACTGCGCGCCCATAAAACACACTGTACGCCAAAAAACAATACACTTTGCGTGCGCCCGCAATAATATACTGCGCGCCCAAAACAATAGATCACTGCTGGCCTTTACACGCAATAATAGTCGCCATAGTCAAGAGTGAAATCTTGTGTTATAATTTAATGCTAGCCTGCTATGGCAAACGAGGCCAATAGTACACTGTGCGGATGCAACTGCACACTGCGCGCAGGCAAAAGCACAATGTGCGCGCAAAAGTACACTGTCGGCCCTTTATGCGCAATAATAGTCGCTGAAGTCAAGAGTGAAATCTTGTGTTATAATTTAATGCTAGCCTGCTATGGCAAACGAGGCCAATAGTACACTGCGCGGATGCAACTGCACACTGTGCGCAGGCAAAAGCACAATGTGCGCGCAAAAGTACACTGCCGGCCCTTTATGCGCAATAATAGTCGCTGAAGTCAAGAGTGAAATCTTATGTTCTAATCTAATGCCAGCCTGCTATGGCGAACGATGCCAATAGTCCACTGCACGCAGGCATTAGGACACTGCCGCGCGATAATATTCGCCAAAGTCAAGAGTAAAATCTTTTGTTCTAATCACCACATGTTCAGTAATGGCATTTCCCCCCCTTTATTCAAATTACATCCTCTCACTTTCAGTTATTTGAAATGAAATAATCTCTCAAATATCACTATATCTAAAACAAGCCATAGAAAGTTGGTTGCAATTTCAATTAAATCATCCAGAAACGACAGAACAAACTCAAATACACTAATAGGAGAAAATATATATTTATTGATATTGTATGTTGTATAGCCTTACTTGTTGGTATCTCAGACGACCAGAACCTTAATAATAATCACCATACTTACTTCACATAGCACGGACATATAGTAGACTACTGACACTCACTCCTATGGAATGGGTATGGGGACTGGACACGCCGGGACCCAGACCCTACTGTTGTCGATCACACATATTAATGTCGTGTTCAGAGTGCTATCAGAGTTATCGGAAATACCTAGTTCCGACTGGGAAGTTTCACTTGAATGACCCTCCAAGTAGGAATTACAAGTGAGAAATAGTGAAAATGTTGTTGCCAATCTTATTGGTTTAAGAATTGTTCCAACTTCAAAACCACTTGAACACAATCATGTGGGAGTTACAACTTCCCATTTTCCAAGATAATGTGAAGTTGGCATAATACAGCATTCAAGTGCTAGTCGGTACCAAGAAACGGACATTTCTGACTTGCTAACTGGTTGAACGCGTTACAATAGCCTAAGTATATAATATGATTGACATAACCACAATAGAAAGGCCTTGGAAGTGCCATAAGTGAAAGCCGACATATTTCATTATTTTTACATTAACCTCTTTAACATGTATTAAATGAATAATGAAGAAAATTGTGTAATTTAGACTCTACGAAATATGAAATGCATTATGAAGAAAATCGTGTACTGTTGCCTACACGGAAAAGGGCGCTTTCTGACCAAAAGTGCACCAGTATCCCAAAGTATTAATCGAAATCAAGCATAGAAAACAGCGTTAGCATTAATAAAACAATTTTTCCCACGAATTAAGTTGCACGTAAATGTGTGTATTTTCTCACAAATGATGTTCAGAAAATCTCAAACAGTACATAGGCATACAACTACAATGTTTGAAACATTATTAAATAAAGACAACATTTCTGTATATTCATAACGTTTAATTAGCCATAATAAAGAAAATAAAGAAAAATAGGCTATCCGTTTATGGTTGTTGTGTGTTAAATTGCTGTCTTTTCGCACTAATTAAGTAGCACATAAATTCTTGTCTTTTCACACAGAAACGCACGAAATCTGATGAAATACATTATGCTACCTGTGGTATTCTCGAGCACGGTTATATGTCAGACATTTAAACGGCGACGGATAGCGGAAAGCAAACCGTCAATACTGTCATCGATTGGTAAACATAATCCTTAACGTAAATATCCCAGGTTCGTACACAACGATTTTCCTTACATGTTGACTTTGCGCGCAGCCTTGGCGGCGAGCTGCATCCTGTAGGCTTTGCCACGGGTGGATTTGCGAGCGGTTTGCTTGGTTCTGGCCATGGCGCTAGCTTCATTCTTAGACAGTCGGAGTATAGCCTCGAAATGCCCATGTGAAATGTATAAAGCCGGCAGTGGCATCTGCTGATTGGACACCATCTCCCCACCACCCCGATTGGCCCGTTACGGAGGCCTCCTCTGTCGGCTATCGGAAGGGATGCTTTGCTTCTCTTTTTTTTTGACCACGCACCCAAAACAGTACACTGCGCACCCAAAACAATACACTGCGCGCCCATAAAACACACTGTACGCCAAAAAACAATACACTTTGCGTGCGCCCGCAATAATACACTGCGCGCCCAAAACAATAGATCACTGCTGGACTTTACACGCAATAATAGTCGCCATAGTCAAGAGTGAAATCTTGTGTTATAATTTAATGCTAGCCTGCTATGGCAAACGAGGCCAATAGTACACTGCGCGGATGCAACTGCACACTGCGCGCAGGCAAAAGCACAATGTGCGCGCAAAAGTACACTGCCGGCCCTTTATGCGCAATAATAGTCGCTGAAGTCAAGAGTGAAATCTTGTGTTATAATTTAATGCTAGCCTGCCATGGCAAACGAGGCCAATAGTACACTGCGCGGATGCAACTGCACACTGCGCGCAGGCAAAAGCACAATGTGCGCGCAAAAGTACACTGCCGGCCCTTTATGCGCAATAATAGTCGCTGAAGTCAAGAGTGAAATCTTATGTTCTAATCTAATGCCAGCCTGCTATAGCGAACGATGCCAATAGTCCACTGCACGCAGGCATTAGGACACTGCCGCGCGATAATATTCGCCAAAGTCAAGAGTAAAATATTTTGTTCTAATCACCACATGTTCAGTAATGGCATTTCCCCCCTTTATTCAAATTACAACCTCTCACTTTCAGTTATTTGAAATGAAATAATCTCTCAAATATCACTATATCTAAAACAAGCCATAGAAAGTTGGTTGCAATTTCAATTAAATCATCCAGAAACGACAGAACAAACTCAAATACACT
The DNA here is from genome assembly GCF_964263955.1 of Coregonus lavaretus. Classification (NCBI taxonomy): domain Eukaryota; kingdom Metazoa; phylum Chordata; class Actinopteri; order Salmoniformes; family Salmonidae; genus Coregonus; species Coregonus lavaretus. Next base: position 225,813 of record NW_028165072.1, read on the forward strand.
AATAGGAGAAAATATATATTTATTGATATTGTATGTTGTATAGCCTTACTTGTTGGTATCTCAGACGACCAGAACCTTAATAATAATCACCATACTTACTTCACATAGCACGGACATATAGTAGACTACTGACACTCACTTCTATGGAATGGGTATGGGGACTTACACGCCGGGACCCAGACCCTACTGTTGTCGATCACACATATTAATGTCGTGTTCAGGGTGCTATCAGAGTTATGGGAAATACCTAGTTCCGACTGGGAAGTTTCACTTGAATGACCCTCCAAGTAGGAATTACAAGTGAGAAATAGTGAAAATGTTGTTGCCAATCTTATTGGTTTAAGAATTGTTCCGACTTCAAAACAATTTGAAAACAATCATGTGGGAGTTACAACTTCCCATTTTCCACGAGAATGTGAAGTTGGCATAATACAGCATTCAAGTGCTAGTCGGTACCAAGAAACGGACATTTCTGACTTGCTAACTGGTTGAACGCGTTACAATAGCCTAAGTATATAATATGATTGACATAACCACAATAGAAAGGCCTTGGAAGTGCCATAAGTGAAAGCCGACATATTTCATTATTTTTACATTAACCTCTTTAACATGTATTAAATGAATAATGAAGAAAATTGTGTAATTTAGACTCTACGAAATATGAAATGCATTATGAAGAAAATCGTGTACTGTTGCCTACACGGAAAAGGGGGCTTTCTGACCAAAAGTGCACCAGTGTCCCAAAGTATTAATCGAAATCAAGCATAGAAAACAGCGTTAGCATTAATAAAACAATTTTTCCCACGAATTAAGTTGCACGTAAATGTGTGTATTTTCTCACAAATGATGTTCAGAAAATCTCAAACAGTACATAGGCATACAACTACAATGTTTGAAACATTATTAAATAAAGACAACATTTCTGTATATTCATAACGTTTAATTAGCCATAATAAAGAAATAAAGAAAAATAGGCTATCCGTTTATGGTTGTTGTGTGTTAAATTGCTGTCTTTTCGCATGAATTAAGTAGCACATAAATTCGTGTCTTTTCACACAGAAACGCACGAAATCTGATGAAATACATTATGCTACCTGTGGTTTTCTCGAGCACGGTTATATGTGAGACATTTAAACGGCGACGGATAGCGGAAAGCAAACCCCGTATTGAGTCAATACTGTCATCGATTGGTAAACATAATCCTTAACGTAAATATCACAGGTTCGTACACAACGATTTTCCTTACATGTTGACTTTGCGCGCAGCCTTGGCGGCGAGCTGCATCCTGTAGGATTTGCCTCGGGTGGATTTGAGAGCGGTTTGCTTGGTTCTGGCCATGGCGCTAGCTTCCTTCTTAGACAGCCGGAGTATAGCCTCGAAATGCCCATGTGAAATGTATAAAGCCGGCAGTGGCATCTGCTGATTGGACACCATCTCCCCACCACCCCGATTGGCCCGTTACGGAGGCCTCCTCTGTCGGCAATCGGAAGGGATGCTTTGCTTCTCTTTTTTTTTGACCGCCCACCCAAAACAGTACACTGCGCACCCAAAACAATACACTGCGCGCCCATAAAACACACTGTACGCCAAAAAACAATACACTTTGCGTGCGCCCGCAATAATACACTGCGCGCCCAAAACAATAGATCACTGCTGAACTTTACACGCAATAATAGTCGCCATAGTCAAGAGTGAAATCTTGTGTTATAATTTAATGCTAGCCTGCTATGGCAAACAAGGCCAATAGTACACTGCGCGGATGCAACTGCACACTGCGCGCAGGCAAAAGCACAATGTGCGCAAAAAAGTACACTGCCGGCCCTTTATGCGCAATAATAGTCGCTGAAGTCAAGAGTGAAATCTTGTGTTATAATTTAATGCTAGCCTGCTATGATAAACGAAGCCAATAGTCCACTGCGCGCAGGCATTAGGACACTGCCTGCTCGATAATATTCGCCAAAGTCAAGAGTGAAATATTTTGTTCTAATCACCACATGTTCAGTAATGGCATTTCCCCCCTTTATTCAAATTACAACCTCTCACTTTCAGTTATTTGAAATGAAATAATCTCTCAAATATCACTATATCTAAAACAAGCCATTGAAAGTTGGTTGCAATTTCAATTAAATCATCCAGAAACAACAGAACAAACTCAAATACACTAATAGGAGAAAATATATATTTATTGATATTGTATGTTGTATAGCCTTACTTGTTGGTATCTCAAACGACCAGAACCTTAATAATAATCACCATACTTACTTCACATAGCACGGACATATAGTAGACTACTGACACTCACCCCTATGGAATGGGTATGGGGACTGGACACGCCGGGACCCAGACCCTACTGTTGTCGATCACACATATTAATGTCGTGTTCGGGGTGCTATCAGAGTTATCGGAAATAACTAGTTCCGACTGGGAAGTTTCACTTGAATGACCCTCCAAGTAGGAATTACAAGTGAGAAATAGTGAAAATGTTGTTGCCAATCTTATTGGTTTAAGAATTGTTCCGACTTCAAAACCACTTGAACACAATCATGTGGGAGTTACAACTTCCCATTTTCCACGAGAATGTGAAGTTGGCATAATACAGCATTCAAGTGCTAGTCGGTACTAGGAAACGGACATTTCTGACTTGCTAACTGGTTGAACGCGTTACAATAGCCTAAGTATATAATATGATTGACATAACCACAATAGAAAGGCCTTGGAAGTGCCATAAGTGAAAGCCGACATATTTCATTATTTTTACATTAACCTCTTTAACATGTATTAAATGAATAATGAAGAAAATTGTGTAATTTAGACTCTACGAAATATGAAATGCATTATGAAGAAAATCGTGTACTGTTGCCTACACGGAAAAGGGGGCTTTCTGACCAAAAGTGCACCAGTGTCCCAAAGTATTAATCGAAATCAAGCATAGAAAACAGCTTTAGCATTAATAAAACAATTTTTCCCACGAATTAAGTTGCACGTAAATGTGTGTATTTTCTCACAAATGATGTTCAGAAAATCTCAAACAGTACATAGGCATACAACTACAATGTTTGAAACATTATTAAATAAAGACAACATTTCTGTATATTCATAACGTTTAATTAGCCATAATAAAGAAATAAAGAAAATAGGCTATCCGTTTATGGTTGTTGTGTGTTAAATTGCTGTCTTTTCGCATGAATTAAGTAGCACATAAATTCGTGTCTTTTCACACAGAAACGCACGAAATCTGATGAAATACATTATGCTACCTGTTGTTTTCTCGAGCACGGTTATATGTGAGACATTTAAACGGCGACGGATAGCGGAAAGCAAACCCCGTATTGAGTCAATACTGTCATCGATTGGTAAACATAATCCTTAACGTAAATATCACAGGTTCGTACACAACGATTTTCCTTACATGTTGACTTTGCGCGCAGCCTTGGCGGCGAGCTGCATCCTGTAGGATTTGCCTCGGGTGGATTTGAGAGCGGTTTGCTTGGTTCTGGCCATGGCGCTAGCTTCCTTCTTAGACAGCCGGAGTATAGCCTCGAAATGCCCATGTGAAATGTATAAAGCCGGCAGTGGCATCTGCTGATTGGACACCATCTCTCCACCACCCCGATTGGCCCGTTACGGAGGCCTCCTCTGTCGGCAATCGGAAGGGATGCTTTGCTTCTCTCTTTTTTTGACCGCCCACCCAAAACAGTACACTGCGCACCCAAAACAATACACTGCGCGCCCATAAAACACACTGTACGCCAAAAAACAATACACTTTGCGTGCGCCCGCAATAATACACTGCGCGCCCAAAACAATAGATCACTGCTGAACTTTACACGCAATAATAGTCGCCATAGTCAAGAGTGAAATCTTGTGTTATAATTTAATGCTAGCCTGCTATGGCAAACGAGGCCAATAGTACACTGCGCGGATGCAACTGCACACTGCGCGCAGGCAAAAGCACAATGTGCGCAAAAAAGTACACTGCCGGCCCTTTATGCGCAATAATAGTCGCTGAAGTCAAGAGTGAAATCTTGTGTTATAATTTAATGCTAGCCTGCTATGATAAACGAGGCCAATAGTCCACTGCGCGCAGGCATTAGGACACTGCCTGCTCGATAATATTCGCCAAAGTCAAGAGTGAAATATTTTGTTCTAATCACCACATGTTCAGTAATGGCATTTCCCCCCTTTATTCAAATTACAACCTCTCACTTTCAGTTATTTGAAATGAAATAATCTCTCAAATATCACTATATCTAAAACAAGCCATTGAAAGTTGGTTGCAATTTCAATTAAATCATCCAGAAACAACAGAACAAACTCAAATACACTAATAGGAGAAAATATATATTTATTGATATTGTATGTTGTATAGCCTTACTTGTTGGTATCTCAGACGACCAGAACCTTAATAATAATCACCATACTTACTTCACATAGCACGGACATATAGTAGACTGCTGACACTCACCCCTATGGAATGGGTATGGGGACTGGACACGCCGGGACCCAGACCCTACTGTTGTCGATCACACATATTAATGTCGTGTTCAGGGTGCTATCAGAGTTATCGGAAATACCTAGTTCCGACTGGGAAGTTTCACTTGAATGACCCTCCAAGTAGGAATTACAAGTGAGAAATAGTGAAAATGTTGTTGCCAATCTTATTGGTTTAAGAATTGTTCCGACTTCAAAACCACTTGAACACAATCATGTGGGAGTTACAACTTCCCATTTTCCACGAGAATGTGAAGTTGGCATAATACAGCATTCAAGTGCTAGTCGGTACTAGGAAACGGACATTTCTGACTTGCTAACTGGTTGAACGCGTTACAATAGCCTAAGTATATAATATGATTGACATAACCACAATAGAAAGGCCTTGGAAGTGCCATAAGTGAAAGCCGACATATTTCATTATTTTACATTAACCTCTTTAACATGTATTAAATGAATAATGAAGAAAATTGTGTAATTTAGACTCTACGAAATATGAAATGCATTATGAAGAAAATCGTGTACTGTTGCCTACACGGAAAAGGGGGCTTTCTGACCAAAAGTGCACCAGTGTCCCAAAGTATTAATCGAAATCAAGCATAGAAAACAGCGTTAGCATTAATAAAACAATTTTTCCCACGAATTAAGTTGCACGTAAATGTGTGTATTTTCTCACAAATGATGTTCAGAAAATCTCAAACAGTACATAGGCATACAACTACAATGTTTGAAACATTATTAAATAAAGACAACATTTCTGTATATTCATAACGTTTAATTAGCCATAATAAAGAAAATAAAGAAAAATAGGCTATCCGTTTATGGTTGTTGTGTGTTAAATTGCTGTCTTTTCGCACGAATTAAGTAGCACATAAATTTGTGTCTTTTCACACAGAAACGCACGAAATCTGATGAAATACATTATGCTACCTGTGGTTTTCTCGAGCACGGTTATATGTCAGACATTTAAACGGCGACGGATAGCGGAAAGCAAACCCCGTATTGAGTCAATACTGTCATCGATTGGTAAACATAATCCTTAACGTAAATATCACAGGTTCGTACACAACGATTTTCCTTACATGTTGACTTTGCGCGCAGCCTTGGCGGCGAGCTGCATCCTGTAGGCTTTGCCACGGGTGGATTTGAGAGCGGTTTGCTTGGTTCTGGCCATGGCGCTAGCTTCCTTCTTAGACAGTCGGAGTATAGCCTCGAAATGCCCATGTGAAATGTATAAAGCCGGCAGTGGCATCTGCTGATTGGACACCATCTCCCCACCACCCCGATTGGCCCGTTACGGAGGCCTCCTCTGTCGGCTATCGGAAGGGATGCTTTGCTTCTCTTTTTTTTTGACCGTGCACCCAAAACAGTACACTGCGCACCCAAAACAATACACTGCGCGCCCATAAAACACACTGTACGCCAAAAAACAATACACTTTGCGTGCGCCCGCAATAATACACTGCGCGCCCAAAACAATAGATCACTGCTGGCCTTTACACGCAATAATAGTCGCCATAGTCAAGAGTGAAATCTTGTGTTATAATTTAATGCTAGCCTGCTATGGCAAACGAGGCCATTAGTACACTGCGCGGATGCAACTGCACACTGCGCGCAGGCAAAAGCACAATGTGCGCGCAAAAGTACACTGTCGGCCCTTTATGCGCAATAATAGTCGCTGAAGTCAAGAGTGAAATCTTGTGTTATAATTTAATGCTAGCCTGCTATGGCAAACGAGGCCAATAGTACACTGCGCGGATGCAACTGCACACTGCGCGCAGGCAAAAGCACAATGTGCGCGCAAAAGTACACTGCCGGCCCTTTATGCGCAATAATAGTCGCTGAAGTCAAGAGTGAAATCTTATGTTCTAATCTAATGCCAGCCTGCTATGGCGAACGATGCCAATAGTCCACTGCGCGCAGGCATTAGGACACTGCCGCGCGATAATATTCGCCAAAGTCAAGAGTTAAATCTTTTGTTCTAATCACCACATGTTCAGTAATGGCATTTCCCCCCCTTTATTCAAATTACATCCTCTCACTTTCAGTTATTTGAAATGAAATAATCTCTCAAATATCACTATATCTAAAACAAGCCATAGAAAGTTGGTTGCAATTTCAATTAAATCATCCAGAAACGACAGAACAAACTCAAATACACTAATAGGAGAAAATATATATTTATTGATATTGTATGTTGTATAGCCTTACTTGTTGGTATCTCAGACGACCAGAACCTTAATAATATTCACCATACTTACTTCACATAGCACGGACATATAGTAGACTACTGACACTCACTCCTATGGAATGGGTATGGGGACTGGACACGCCGGGACCCAGACCCTACTGTTGTCGATCACACATATTAATGTCGTGTTCAGGGTGCTATCAGAGTTATCGGAAATAACTAGTTCCGACTGGGAAGTTTCACTTGAATGACCCTCCAAGTAGGAATTACAAGTGAGAAATAGTGAAAATGTTGTTGCCAATCTTATTGGTTTAAGAATTGTTCCGAATTCAAAACCACTTGAACACAATCATGTGGGAGTTACAACTTCCCATTTTCCACGAGAATGTGAAGTTGGCATAATACAGCATTCAAGTGCTAGTCGGTACTAGGAAACGGACATTTCTGACTTGCTAACTGGTTGAACGCGTTACAATAGCCTAAGTATATAATATGATTTACATAACCACAATAGAAAGGCCTTGGAAGTGCCATAAGTGAAAGCCGACATATTTCATTATTTTTACATTAACCTCTTTAACATGTATTAAATGAATAATGAAGAAAATTGTGTAATTTAGACTCTACGAAATATGAAATGCATTATGAAGAAAATCGTGTACTGTTGCCTACACGGAAAAGGGGGCTTTCTGACCAAAAGTGCACCAGTGTCCCAAAGTATTAATCGAAATCAAGCATAGAAAACAGCGTTAGCATTAATAAAACAATTTTTCCCACGAATTAAGTTGCACGTAAATGTGTGTATTTTCTCACAAATGATGTTCAGAAAATCTCAAACAGTACATAGGCATACAACTACAATGTTTGAAACATTATTAAATAAAGACAACATTTCTGTATATTCATAACGTTTAATTAGCCATAATAAAGAAAATAAAGAAAAATAGGCTATCCGTTTATGGTTGTTGTGTGTTAAATTGCTGTCTTTTCGCACGAATTAAGTAGCACATAAATTTGTGTCTTTTCACACAGAAACGCACGAAATCTGATGAAATACATTATGCTACCTGTGGTTTTCTCGAGCACGGTTATATGTCAGACATTTGAACGGCTACGTATAGCGGAAAGCAAACCCCGTATTGAGTCAATACTGTCATCGATTGGTAAACATAATCCTTAACGTAAATATCCCAGGTTCGTACACAACGTTTTTCCTTACATGTTGACTTTGCGCGCAGCCTTGGCGGCGAGCTGCATCCTGTAGGCTTTGCCACGGGTGGATTTGCGAGCGGTTTGCTTGGTTCTGGCCATGGCGCTAGCTTCATTCTTAGACAGTCGGAGTATAGCCTCGAAATGCCCATGTGAAATGTATATAGCCGGCAGTGGCATCTGCTGATTGGACACCATCTCCCCACCACCCCGATTGGCCCGTTACGGAGGCCTCCTCTGTCGGCTATCGGAAGGGATGCTTTGCTTCTCTCTTTTTTTGACCGCGCACCCAAAACAGTACACTGCGCACCCAAAACAATACACTGCGCGCCCATAAAACACACTGTACGCCAAAAAACAATACACTTTGCGTGCGCCCGCAATAATACACTGCGCGCCCAAAACAATAGATCACTGCTGGACTTTACACGCAATAATAGTCGCCATAGTCAAGAGTGAAATCTTGTGTTATAATTTAATGCTAGCCTGCTATGGCAAACGAGGCCAATAGTACACTGCGCGGATGCAACTGCACACTGCGCGCAGGCAAAAGCACAATGTGCGCGCAAAAGTACACTGCCGGCCCTTTATGCGCAATAATAGTCGCTGAAGTCAAGAGTGAAATCTTGTGTTATAATTTAATGCTAGCCTGCCATGGCAAACGAGGCCAATAGTACACTGCGCGGATGCAACTGCACACTGCGCGCAGGCAAAAGCACAATGTGCGCGCAAAAGTACACTGCCGGCCCTTTATGCGCAATAATAGTCGCTGAAGTCAAGAGTGAAATCTTATGTTCTAATCTAATGCCAGCCTGCTATGGCGAACGATGCCAATAGTCCACTGCGCGCAGGCATTAGGACACTGCCGCGCGATAATATTCGCCAAAGTCAAGAGTTAAATCTTTTGTTCTAATCACCACATGTTCAGTAATGGCATTTCCCCCCCTTTATTCAAATTACATCCTCTCACTTTCAGTTATTTGAAATGAAATAATCTCTCAAATATCACTATATCTAAAACAAGCCATAGAAAGTTGGTTGCAATTTCAATTAAATCATCCAGAAACGACAGAACAAACTCAAATACACTAATAGGAGAAAATATATATTTATTGATATTGTATGTTGTATAGCCTTACTTGTTGGTATCTCAGACGACCAGAACCTTAATAATAATCACCATACTTACTTCACATAGCACGGACATATAGTAGACTACTGACACTCACTCCTATGGAATGGGTATGGGGACTGGACACGCCGGGACCCAGACCCTACTGTTGTCGATCACACATATTAATGTCGTGTTCAGGGTGCTATCAGAGTTATCGGAAATAACTAGTTCCGACTGGGAAGTTTCACTTGAATGACCCTCCAAGTAGGAATTACAAGTGAGAAATAGTGAAAATGTTGTTGCCAATCTTATTGGTTTAAGAATTGTTCCGAATTCAAAACCACTTGAACACAATCATGTGGGAGTTACAACTTCCCATTTTCCACGAGAATGTGAAGTTGGCATAATACAGCATTCAAGTGCTAGTCGGTACTAGGAAACGGACATTTCTGACTTGCTAACTGGTTGAACGCGTTACAATAGCCTAAGTATATAATATGATTGACATAACCACAATAGAAAGGCCTTGGAAGTGCCATAAGTGAAAGCCGACATATTTCATTATTTTTACATTAACCTCTTTAACATGTATTAAATGAATAATGAAGAAAATTGTGTAATTTAGACTCTACGAAATATGAAATGCATTATGAAGAAAATCGTGTACTGTTGCCTACACGGAAAAGGGGGCTTTCTGACCAAAAGTGCACCAGTGTCCCAAAGTATTAATCGAAATCAAGCATAGAAAACAGCGTTAGCATTAATAAAACAATTTTTCCCACGAATTAAGTTGCACGTAAATGTGTGTATTTTCTCACAAATTATGTTCAGAAAATCTCAAACAGTACATAGGCATACAACTACAATGTTTGAAACATTATTAAATAAAGACAACATTTCTGTATATTCATAACGTTTAATTAGCCATAATAAAGAAAATAAAGAAAAATAGGCTATCCGTTTATGGTTGTTGTGTGTTAAATTGCTGTCTTTTCGCACGAATTAAGTAGCACATAAATTCGTGTCTTTTCACACAGAAACGCACGAAATCTGATGAAATACATTATGCTACCTGTGGTTTTCTCGAGCACGGTTATATGTCAGACATTTGAACGGCTACGTATAGCGGAAAGCAAACCCCGTATTGAGTCAATACTGTCATCGATTGGTAAACATAATCCTTAACGTAAATATCCCAGGTTCGTACACAACGTTTTTCCTTACATGTTGACTTTGCGCGCAGCCTTGGCGGCGAGCTGCATCCTGTAGGCTTTGCCACGGGTGGATTTGCGAGCGGTTTGCTTGGTTCTGGCCATGGCGCTAGCTTCATTCTTAGACAGTCGGAGTATAGCCTCGAAATGCCCATGTGAAATGTATAAAGCCGGCAGTGGCATCTGCTGATTGGACACCATCTCCCCACCACCCCGATTGGCCCGTTACGGAGGCCTCCTCTGTCGGCTATCGGAAGGGATGCTTTGCTTCTCTCTTTTTTTGACCGCGCACCCAAAACAGTACACTGCGCACCCAAAACAATACACTGCGCGCCCATAAAACACACTGTACGCCAAAAAACAATACACTTTGCGTGCGCCCGCAATAATACACTGCGCGCCCAAAACAATAGATCACTGCTGGACTTTACACGCAATAATAGTCGCCATAGTCAAGAGTGAAATCTTGTGTTATAATTTAATGCTAGCCTGCTATGGCAAACGAGGCCAATAGTACACTGCGCGGATGCAACTGCACACTGCGCGCAGGCAAAAGCACAATGTGCGCGCAAAAGTACACTGCCGGCCCTTTATGCGCAATAATAGTCGCTGAAGTCAAGAGTGAAATCTTGTGTTATAATTTAATGCTAGCCTGCCATGGCAAACGAGGCCAATAGTACACTGCGCGGATGCAACTGCACACTGCGCGCAGGCAAAAGCACAATGTGCGCGCAAAAGTACACTGCCGGCCCATTATGCGCAATAATAGTCGCTGAAGTCAAGAGTGAAATCTTATGTTCTAATCTAATGTCAGCCTGCTATGGCGAACGATGCCAATAGTCCACTGCGCGCAGGCATTAGGACACTGCCGCGCGATAATATTCATCAAAGTCAAGAGTAAAATCTTTTGTTCTAATCACCACATGTTCAGTAATGGTATTTCCCCCCTTTATTCAAATTACAACCTCTCACTTTCAGTTATTTGAAATGAAATAATCTCTCAAATATCACTATATCTAAAACAAGCCATAGAAAGTTGGTTGCAATTTCAATTAAATCATCCAGAAACGACAGAACAAACTCAAATACACTAATAGGAGAAAATATATATTTATTGATATTGTATGTTGTATAGCCTTACTTGTTGGTATCTCAGACGACCAGAACCTTAATAATAATCACCATACTTACTTCACATAGCACGGACATATAGTAGACTACTGACACTCACTCCTATGGAATGGGTATGGGGTCTGGACACGCCGGGACCCAGACCCTACTGTTGTCGATCACACATATTAATGTCGTGTTCAGGGTGCTATCAGAGTTATCGGAAATACCTAGTTCCGACTGGGAAGTTTCACTTGAATGACCCTCCAAGTAGGTATTACAAGTGAGAAATAGTGAAAATGTTGTTGCCAATCTTATTGGTTTAAGAATTGTTCCGACTTCAAAACCACTTGAACACAATCATGTGGGAGTTACAACTTCCCATTTTCCACGAGAATGTGAAGTTGGCATAATACAGCATTCAAGTGCTAGTCGGTACCAAGAAACGGACATTTCTGACTTGCTAACTGGTTGAACGCGTTACAATAGCCTAAGTATATAATATGATTGACATAACCACAATAGAAAGGCCTTGGAAGTGCCATAAGTGAAAGCCGACATATTTCATTATTTTTACATTAACCTCTTTAACATGTATTAAATGAATAATGAAGAAAATTGTGTAATTTAGACTCTACGAAATATGAAATGCATTATGAAGAAAATCGTGTACTGTTGCCTACACGGAAAAGGGCGCTTTCTGACCAAAAGTGCACCAGTATCCCAAAGTATTAATCGAAATCAAGCATAGAAAACAGCGTTAGCATTAATAAAACAATTTTTCCCACGAATTAAGTTGCACGTAAATGTGTGTATTTTCTCACAAATGATGTTCAGAAAATCTCAAACAGTACATAGGCATACAACTACAATGTTTGAAACATTATTAAATAAAGACAACATTTCTGTATATTCATAACGTTTAATTAGCCATAATAAAGAAAATAAAGAAAAATAGGCTATCCGTTTATGGTTGTTGTGTGTTAAATTGCTGTCTTTTCGCACGAATTAAGTAGCACATAAATTTGTGTCTTTTCACACAGAAACGCACGAAATCTGATGAAATACATTATGCTACCTGTGGTTTTCTCGAGCACGGTTATATGTCAGACATTTAAACGGCGACGGATAGCAGAAAGCAAACCCCGTATTGAGTCAATACTGTCATCGATTGGTAAACATAATCCTTAACGTAAATATCACAGGTTCGTACACAACGATTTTCCTTACATGTTGACTTTGCGCGCAGCCTTGGCGGCGAGCTGCATCCTGTAGGCTTTGCCACGGGTGGATTTGCGAGCGGTTTGCTTGGTTCTGGCCATGGCGCTAGCTTCCTTCTTAGACAGTCGGAGTATAGCCTCGAAATGCCCATGTGAAATGTATAAAGCCGGCAGTGGCATCTGCTGATTGGACACCATCTCCCCACCACCCCGATTGGCCCGTTACGGAGGCCTCCTCTGTCGGCTATCGGAAGGGATGCTTTGCTTCTCTTTTTTTTTGACCGCGCACCCAAAACAGTACACTGCGCACCCAAAACAATACACTGCGCGCCCATAAAACAATCTGTACGCCAAAAAACAATACACTTTGCGTGCGCCCGCAATAATACACTGCGCGCCCAAAACAATAGATCACTGCTGGCCTTTACACGCAATAATAGTCGCCATAGTCAAGAGTGAAATCTTGTGTTATAATTTAATGCTAGCCTGCTATGGCAAACGAGGCCAATAGTACACTGCGCGGATGCAACTGCACACTGCGCGCAGGCAAAGGCACAATGTGCGCGCAAAAGTACACTGCCGGCCCTTTATGCGCAATAATAGTCGCTGAAGTCAAGAGTGAAATCTTATGTTCTAATCTAATGCCAGCCTGCTATAGCGAACGATGCCAATAGTCCACTGCGCGCAGGCATTAGGACACTGCCGCGCGATAATATTCGCCAAAGTCAAGAGTAAAATCTTTTGTTCTAATCACCACATGTTCAGTAATGGCATTTCCCCCCTTTATTCAAATTACAACCTCTCACTTTCAGTTATTTGAAATGAAATAATCTCTCAAATATCACTATATCTAAAACAAGCCATAGAAAGTTGGTTGCAATTTCAATTAAATCATCCAGAAACGACAGAACAAACTCAAATACACTAATAGGAGAAAATATATATTTATTGATATTGTACGTTGTATAGCCTTACTTGTTGGTATCTCAGACGACCAGAACCTTAATAATAATCACCATACTTACTTCACATAGCACGGACATATAGTAGACTACTGACACTCACTTCTATGGAATGGGTATGGGGACTTACACGCCGGGACCCAGACCCTACTGTTGTCGATCACACATATTAATGTCGTGTTCAGGGTGCTATCAGAGTTATGGGAAATACCTAGTTCCGACTGGGAAGTTTCACTTGAATGACCCTCCAAGTAGGAATTACAAGTGAGAAATAGTGAAAATGTTGTTGCCAATCTTATTGGTTTAAGAATTGTTCCGACTTCAAAACAATTTGAACACAATCATGTGGGAGTTACAACTTCCCATTTTCCACGAGAATGTGAAGTTGGCATAATACAGCATTCAAGTGCTAGTCGGTACCAAGAAACGGACATTTCTGACTTGCTAACTGGTTGAACGCGTTACAATAGCCTAAGTATATAATATGATTGACATAACCACAATAGAAAGGCCTTGGAAGTGCCATAAGTGAAAGCCGACATATTTCATTATTTTTACATTAACCTCTTTAACATGTATTAAATGAATAATGAAGAAAATTGTGTAATTTAGACTCTACGAAATATGAAATGCATTATGAAGAAAATCGTGTACTGTTGCCTACACGGAAAAGGGGGCTTTCTGACCAAAAGTGCACCAGTATCCCAAAGTATTAATCGAAATCAAGCATAGAAAACAGCGTTAGCATTAATAAAACAATTTTTCCCACGAATTAAGTTGCACGTAAATGTGTGTATTTTCTCACAAATGATGTTCAGAAAATCTCAAACAGTACATAGGCATACAACTACAATGTTTGAAACATTATTAAATAAAGACAACATTTCTGTATATTCATAACGTTTAATTAGCCATAATAAAGAAAATAAAGAAAAATAGGCTATCCGTTTATGGTTGTTGTGTGTTAAATTGCTGTCTTTTCGCACGAATTAAGTAGCACATAAATTCGTGTCTTTTCACACAGAAACGCACGAAATCTGATGAAATACATTATGCTACCTATGGTATTCTCGAGCACGGTTATATGTCAGACATTTAAACGGCGACGGATAGCGGAAAGCAAACCCCATATTGAGTCAATACTGTCATCGATTGGTAAACATAATCCTTAACGTAAATATCCCAGGTTCGTACACAACGATTTTCCTTACATGTTGACTTTGCGCGCAGCCTTGGCGGCGAGCTGCATCCTGTAGGCTTTGCCACGGGTGGATTTGCGAGCGGTTTGCTTGGTTCTGGCATTGGCGCTAGCTTCCTTCTTAGACAGTCGGAGTATAGCCTCGAAATGCCCATGTGAAATGTATAAAGCCGGCAGTGGCATCTGCTGATTGGACACCATCTCCCCACCACCCCGATTGGCCCGTTACGGAGGCCTCCTCTGTCGGCTATCGGAAGGGATGCTTTGCTTCTCTTTTTTTTTGACCGCGCACCCAAAACAGTACACTGCGCACCCAAAACAATACACTGCGCGCCCATAAAACACACTGTACGCCAAAAAACAATACACTTTGCGTGCGCCCGCAATAATACACTGCGCGCCCAAAACAATAGATCACTGCTGGCCTTTACACGCAATAATAGTCGCCATAGTCAAGAGTGAAATCTTGTGTTATAATTTAATGCTAGCCTGCTATGGCAAACGAGGCCAATAGTACACTGCGCGGATGCAACTGCACACTGCGCGCAGGCAAAAGCACAATGTGCGCGCAAAAGTACACTGCCGGCCCTTTATGCGCAATAATAGTCGCTGAAGTCAAGAGTGAAATCTTGTGTTATAATTTAATGCTAGCCTGCCATGGCAAACGAGGCCAATAGTACACTGCGCGGATGCAACTGCACACTGCGCGCAGGCAAAAGCACAATGTGCGCGCAAAAGTACACTGCCGGCCCTTTATGCGCAATAATAGTCGCTGAAGTCAAGAGTGAAATCTTATGTTCTAATCTAATGTCAGCCTGCTATGGCGAACGATGCCAATAGTCCACTGCGCGCAGGCATTAGGACACTGCCGCGCGATAATATTCATCAAAGTCAAGAGTAAAATCTTTTGTTCTAATCACCACATGTTCAGTAATGGTATTTCCCCCCTTTATTCAAATTACAACCTCTCACTTTCAGTTATTTGAAATGAAATAATCTCTCAAATATCACTATATCTAAAACAAGCCATAGAAAGTTGGTTGCAATTTCAATTAAATCATCCAGAAACGACAGAACAAACTCAAATACACTAATAGGAGAAAATATATATTTATTGATATTGTATGTTGTATAGCCTTACTTGTTGGTATCTCAGACGACCAGAACCTTAATAATAATCACCATACTTACTTCACATAGCACGGACATATAGTAGACTACTGACACTCACTCCTATGGAATGGGTATGGGGGCTGGACACGCCGGGACCCAGACCCTACTGTTGTCGATCACACATATTAATGTCGTGTTCAGGGTGCTATCAGAGTTATCGGAAATACCTAGTTCCGACTGGGAAGTTTCACTTGAATGACCCTCCAAGTAGGAATTACAAGTGAGAAATAGTGAAAATGTTGTTGCCAATCTTATTGGTTTAAGAATTGTTCCGACTTCAAAACCACTTGAACACAATCATGTGGGAGTTACAACTTCCCATTTTCCACGAGAATGTGAAGTTGGCATAATACAGCATTCAAGTGCTAGTCGGTACCAAGAAACGGACATTTCTGACTTGCTAACTGGTTGAACGCGTTACAATAGCCTAAGTATATAATATGATTGACATAACCACAATAGAAAGGCCTTGGAAGTGCCATAAGTGAAAGCCGACATATTTCATTATTTTTACATTAACCTCTTTAACATGTATTAAATGAATAATGAAGAAAATTGTGTAATTTAGACTCTACGAAATATGAAATGCATTATGAAGAAAATCGTGTACTGTTGCCTACACGGAAAAGGGCGCTTTCTGACCAAAAGTGCACCAGTATCCCAAAGTATTAATCGAAATCAAGCATAGAAAACAGCGTTAGCATTAATAAAACAATTTTTCCCACGAATTAAGTTGCACGTAAATGTGTGTATTTTCTCACAAATGATGTTCAGAAAATCTCAAACAGTACATAGGCATACAACTACAATGTTTGAAACATTATTAAATAAAGACAACATTTCTGTATATTCATAACGTTTAATTAGCCATAATAAAGAAAATAAAGAAAAATAGGCTATCCGTTTATGGTTGTTGTGTGTTAAATTGCTGTCTTTTCGCACGAATTAAGTAGCACATAAATTTGTGTCTTTTCACACAGAAACGCACGAAATCTGATGAAATACATTATGCTACCTGTGGTTTTCTCGAGCACGGTTATATGTCAGACATTTAAACGGCGACGGATAGCGGAAAGCAAACCCCGTATTGAGTCAATACTGTCATCGATTGGTAAACATAATCCTTAACGTAAATATCACAGGTTCGTACACAACGATTTTCCTTACATGTTGACTTTGCGCGCAGCCTTGGCGGCGAGCTGCATCCTGTAGGCTTTGCCACGGGTGGATTTGCGAGCGGTTTGCTTGGTTCTGGCCATGGCGCTAGCTTCCTTCTTAGACAGTCGGAGTATAGCCTCGAAATGCCCATGTGAAATGTATAAAGCCGGCAGTGGCATCTGCTGATTGGACACCATCTCCCCACCACCACGATTGGCCCGTTACGGAGGCCTCCTCTGTCGGCTATCGGAAGGGATGCTTTGCTTCTCTCTTTTTTTGACCGCGCACCCAAAACAGTACACTGCGCACCCAAAACAATACACTGCGCGCCCATAAAACACACTGTACGCCAAAAAACAATACACTTTGCGTGCGCCCGCAATAATACACTGCGCGCCCAAAACAATAGATCACTGCTGGACTTTACACGCAATAATAGTCGCCATAGTCAAGAGTGAAATCTTGTGTTATAATTTAATGCTAGCCTGCTATGGCAAACGAGGCCAATAGTACACTGCGCGGATGCAACTGCACACTGCGCGCAGGCAAAAGCACAATGTGCACGCAAAAGTACACTGCCGGCCCTTTATGCGCAATAATAGTCGCTGAAGTCAAGAGTGAAATCTTGTGTTATAATTTAATGCTAGCCTGCCATGGCAAACGAGGCCAATAGTACACTGCGCGGATGCAACTGCACACTGCGCGCAGGCAAAAGCACAATGTGCGCGCAAAAGTACACTGCCGGCCCTTTATGCGCAATAATAGTCGCTGAAGTCAAGAGTGAAATCTTATGTTCTAATCTAATGTCAGCCTGCTATGGCGAACGATGCCAATAGTCCACTGCGCGCAGGCATTAGGACACTGCCGCGCGATAATATTCATCAAAGTCAAGAGTAAAATCTTTTGTTCTAATCACCACATGTTCAGTAATGGTATTTCCCCCCTTTATTCAAATTACAACCTCTCACTTTCAGTTATTTGAAATGAAATAATCTCTCAAATATCACTATATCTAAAACAAGCCATAGAAAGTTGGTTGCAATTTCAATTAAATCATCCAGAAACGACAGAACAAACTCAAATACACTAATAGGAGAAAATATATATTTATTGATATTGTATGTTGTATAGCCTTACTTGTTGGTATCTCAGACGACCAGAACCTTAATAATAATCACCATACTTACTTCACATAGCACGGACATATAGTAGACTACTGACACTCACTCCTATGGAATGGGTATGGGGGCTGGACACGCCGGGACCCAGACCCTACTGTTGTCGATCACACATATTAATGTCGTGTTCAGGGTGCTATCAGAGTTATCGGAAATACCTAGTTCCGACTGGGAAGTTTCACTTGAATGACCCTCCAAGTAGGAATTACAAGTGAGAAATAGTGAAAATGTTGTTGCCAATCTTATTGGTTTAAGAATTGTTCCGACTTCAAAACCACTTGAACACAATCATGTGGGAGTTACAACTTCCCATTTTCCACGAGAATCTGAAGTTGGCATAATACAGCATTCAAGTGCTAGTCGGTACCAAGAAACGGACATTTCTGACTTGCTAACTGGTTGAACGCGTTACAATAGCCTAAGTATATAATATGATTGACATAACCACAATAGAAAGGCCTTGGAAGTGCCATAAGTGAAAGCCGACATATTTCATTATTTTTACATTAACCTCTTTAACATGTATTAAATGAATAATGAAGAAAATTGTGTAATTTAGACTCTACGAAATATGAAATGCATTATGAAGAAAATCGTGTACTGTTGCCTACACGGAAAAGGGCGCTTTCTGACCAAAAGTGCACCAGTATCCCAAAGTATTAATCGAAATCAAGCATAGAAAACAGCGTTAGCATTAATAAAACAATTTTTCCCACGAATTAAGTTGCACGTAAATGTGTGTATTTTCTCACAAATGATGTTCAGAAAATCTCAAACAGTACATAGGCATACAACTACAATGTTTGAAACATTATTAAATAAAGACAACATTTCTGTATATTCATAACGTTTAATTAGCCATAATAAAGAAAATAAAGAAAAATAGGCTATCCGTTTATGGTTGTTGTGTGTTAAATTGCTGTCTTTTCGCACGAATTAAGTAGCACATAAATTTGTGTCTTTTCACACAGAAACGCACGAAATCTGATGAAATACATTATGCTACCTGTGGTTTTCTCGAGCACGGTTATATGTCAGACTTTTAAACGGCGACGGATAGCGGAAAGCAAACCCCGTATTGAGTCAATACTGTCATCGATTGGTAAACATAATCCTTAACGTAAATATCACAGGTTCGTACACAACGATTTTCCTTACATGTTGACTTTGCGCGCAGCCTTGGCGGCGAGCTGCATCCTGTAGGCTTTGCCACGGGTGGATTTGCGAGCGGTTTGCTTGGTTCTGGCCATGGCGCTAGCTTCCTTCTTAGACAGTCGGAGTATAGCCTCGAAATGCCCATGTGAAATGTATAAAGCCGGCAGTGGCATCTGCTGATTGGACACCATCTCCCCACCACCCCGATTGGCCCGTTACGGAGGCCTCCTCTGTCGGCTATCGGAAGGGATGCTTTGCTTCTCTTTTTTTTTGACCGCGCACCCAAAACAGTACACTGCGCACCCAAAACAATACACTGCGCGCCCATAAAACAATCTGTACGCCAAAAAACAATACACTTTGCGTGCGCCCGCAATAATACACTGCGCGCCCAAAACAATAGATCACTGCTGGCCTTTACACGCAATAATAGTCGCCATAGTCAAGAGTGAAATCTTGTGTTATAATTGAATGCTAGCCTGCTATGGCAAACGAGGCCAATAGTACACTGCGCGGATGCAACTGCACACTGCGCGCAGGCAAAGGCACAATGTGCGCGCAAAAGTACACTGCCGGCCCTTTATGCGCAATAATAGTCGCTGAAGTCAAGAGTGAAATCTTATGTTCTAATCTAATGCCAGCCTGCTATAGCGAACGATGCCAATAGTCCACTGCGCGCAGGCATTAGGACACTGCCGCGCGATAATATTCATCAAAGTCAAGAGTAAAATCTTTTGTTCTAATCACCACATGTTCAGTAATGGTATTTCCCCCCTTTATTCAAATTACAACCTCTCACTTTCAGTTATTTGAAATGAAATAATCTCTCAAATATCACTATATCTAAAACAAGCCATAGAAAGTTGGTTGCAATTTCAATTAAATCATCCAGAAACGACAGAACAAACTCAAATACACTAATAGGGGAAAATATATATTTATTGATATTGTATGTTGTATAGCCTTACTTGTTGGTATCTCAGACGACCAGAACCTTAATAATAATCACCATACTTACTTCACATAGCACGGACATATAGTAGACTACTGACACTCACTCCTATGGAGTGGGTATGGGGACTGGACAAGCCGGGACCCAGACCCTACTGTTGTCGATCACACATATTAATGTCGTGTTCAGAGTGCTATCAGAGTTATCGGAAATACCTAGTTCCGACTGGGAAGTTTCACTTGAATGACCCTCCAAGTAGGAATTACAAGTGAGAAATAGTGAAAATGTTGTTGCCAATCTTATTGGTTTAAGAATTGTTCCGACTTCAAAACCACTTGAACACAATCATGTGGGAGTTACAACTTCCCATTTTCCACGAGAATGTGAAGTTGGCATAATACAGCATTCAAGTGCTAGTCGGTACTAGGAAACGGACATTTCTGACTTGCTAACTGGTTGAACGCGTTACAATAGCCTAAGTATATAATATGATTGACATAACCACAATAGAAAGGCCTTGGAAGTGCCATAAGTGAAAGCCGACATATTTCATTATTTTACATTAACCTCTTTAACATGTATTAAATGAATAATGAAGAAAATTGTGTAATTTAGACTCTACGAAATATGAAATGCATTATGAAGAAAATCGTGTACTGTTGCCTACACGGAAAAGGGGGCTTTCTGACCAAAAGTGCACCAGTGTCCCAAAGTATTAATCGAAATCAAGCATAGAAAACAGCGTTAGCATTAATAAAACAATTTTTCCCACGAATTAAGTTGCACGTAAATGTGTGTATTTTCTCACAAATGATGTTCAGAAAATCTCAAACAGTACATAGGCATACAACTACAATGTTTGAAACATTATTAAATAAAGACAACATTTCTGTATATTCATAACGTTTAATTAGCCATAATAAAGAAAATAAAGAAAAATAGGCTATCCGTTTATGGTTGTTGTGTGTTAAATTGCTGTCTTTTCGCACGAATTAAGTAGCACATAAATTTGTGTCTTTTCACACAGAAACGCACGAAATCTGATGAAATACATTATGCTACCTGTGGTTTTCTCGAGCACGGTTATATGTCAGACATTTAAACGGCGACGGATAGCGGAAAGCAAACCCCGTATTGAGTCAATACTGTCATCGATTGGTAAACATAATCCTTAACGTAAATATCACAGGTTCGTACACAACGATTTTCCTTACATGTTGACTTTGCGCGCAGCCTTGGCGGCGAGCTGCATCCTGTAGGCTTTGCCACGGGTGGATTTGAGAGCGGTTTGCTTGGTTCTGGCCATGGCGCTAGCTTCCTTCTTAGACAGTCGGAGTATAGCCTCGAAATGCCCATGTGAAATGTATAAAGCCGGCAGTGGCATCTGCTGATTGGACACCATCTCCCCACCACCCCGATTGGCCCGTTACGGAGGCCTCCTCTGTCGGCTATCGGAAGGGATGCTTTGCTTCTCTTTTTTTTTGACCGTGCACCCAAAACAGTACACTGCGCACCCAAAACAATACACTGCGCGCCCATAAAACACACTGTACGCCAAAAAACAATACACTTTGCGTGCGCCCGCAATAATACACTGCGCGCCCAAAACAATAGATCACTGCTGGCCTTTACACGCAATAATAGTCGCCCTAGTCAAGAGTGAAATATTGTGTTATAATTTAATGCTAGCCTGCTATGGCAAACGAGGCCAATAGTACACTGCGCGGATGCAACTGCACACTGCGTGCAGGCAAAAGCACAATGTGCGCTCAAAAGTACACTGTAGGCCCTTTATGCGCAATAATAGTCGCTGAAGTCAAGAGTGAAATCTTATGTTCTAATCTAAGGCCAGCCTGCTATGGCGAACGATGCCAATAGTCCACTGCGCGCAGGCATTAGGACACTGCCGCGCGATAATATTCGCCAAAGTCAAGAGTAAAATCTTTTGTTCTAATCACCACATGTTCAGTAATGGCATTTCCCCCCTTTATTCAAATTACAACCTCTCACTTTCAGTTATTTGAAATGAAATAATCTCTCAAATATCACTATATCTAAAACAAGCCATAGAAAGTTGGTTGCAATTTCAATTAAATCATCCAGAAACGACAGAACAAACTCAAATACACTAATAGGAGAAAATATATATTTATTGATATTGTATGTTGTATAGCCTTACTTGTTGGTATCTCAGACGACCAGAACCTTAATAATAATCACCATACTTACTTCACATAGCACGGACATATAGTAGACTACTGACACTCACTCCTATGGAATGGGTATGGGGACTGGACACGCCCGGACCCAGACCCTACTGTTGTCGATCACACATATTAATGTCGTGTTCAGGGTGCTATCAGAGTTATCGGAAATACCTAGTTCCGACTGGGAAGTTTCACTTGAATGACCCTCCAAGTAGGAATTACAAGTGAGAAATAGTGAAAATGTTGTTGCCAATCTTATTGGTTTAAGAATTGTTCCGACTTCAAAACCACTTGAACACAATCATGTGGGAGTTACAACTTCCCATTTTCCACGAGAATGTGAAGTTGGCATAATACAGCATTCAAGTGCTAGTCGGTACTAGGAAACAGACATTTCTGACTTGCTAACTGGTTGAACGCGTTACAATAGCCTAAGTATATAATATGATTGATATAACCACAATAGAAAGGCCTTGGAAGTGCCATAAGTGAAAGCCGACATATTTCATTATTTTTACATTAACCTCTTTAACATGTATTAAATGAATAATGAAGAAAATTGTGTAATTTAGACTCTACGAAATATGAAATGCATTATGAAGAAAATCGTGTACTGTTGCCTACACGGAAAAGGGGCCTTTCTGACCAAAAGTGCACCAGTATCCCAAAGTATTAATCGAAATCAAGCATAGAAAACAGCGTTAGCATTAATAAAACAATTTTTCCCACGAATTAAGTTGCACGTAAATGTGTGTATTTTCTCACAAATGATGTTCAGAAAATCTCAAACAGTACATAGGCATACAACTACAATGTTTGAAACATTATTAAATAAAGACAACATTTCTGTATATTCATAACGTTTAATTAGCCATAATAAAGAAATAAAGAAAAATAGGCTATCCGTTTATGGTTGTTGTGTGTTAAATTGCTGTCTTTTCGCATGAATTAAGTAGCACATAAATTCGTGTCTTTTCACACAGAAACACACGAAATCTGATGAAATACATTATGCTACCTGTGGTTTTCTCGAGCACGGTTATATGTCAGACATTTAAACGGCGACGGATAGCGGAAAGCAAACCCCGTATTGAGTCAATACTGTCATCGATTGGTAAACATAATCCTTAACGTAAATATCACAGGTTCGTACACAACGATTTTCCTTACATGTTGACTTTGCGCGCAGCCTTGGCGGCGAGCTGCATCCTGTAGGATTTGCCTCGGGTGGATTTGAGAGCGGTTTGCTTGGTTCTGGCCATGGCGCTAGCTTCCTTCTTAGACAGCCGGAGTATAGCCTCGAAATGCCCATGTGAAATGTATAAAGCCGGCAGTGGCATCTGCTGATTGGACACCATCTCCCCACCACCCCGATTGGCCCGTTACGGAGGCCTCCTCTGTCGGCAATCGGAAGGGATGCTTTGCTTCTCTTTTTTTTTGACCGCCCACCCAAAACAAGAGTGAAATATTGTGTTATAATTTAATGCTAGCCTGCTATGGCAAACGAGGCCAATAGTACACTGCGCGGATGCAACTGCACACTGCGCGCAGGCAAAAGCACAATGTGCGCGCAAAAGTACACTGTCGGCCCTTTATGCGCAATAATAGTCGCTGAAGTCAAGAGTGAAATCTTATGTTCTAATCTAAGGCCAGCCTGCTATGGCGAACGATGCCAATAGTCCACTGCGCGCAGGCATTAGGACACTGCCGCGCGATAATATTCGCCAAAGTCAAGAGTAAAATCTTTTGTTCTAATCACCACATGTTCAGTAATGGCATTTCCCCCCTTTATTCAAATTACAACCTCTCACTTTCAGTTATTTGAAATGAAATAATCTCTCAAATATCACTATATCTAAAACAAGCCATAGAAAGTTGGTTGCAATTTCAATTAAATCATCCAGAAACGACAGAACAAACTCAAATACACTAATAGGAGAAAATATATATTTATTGATATTGTATGTTGTATAGCCTTACTTGTTGGTATCTCAGACGACCAGAACCTTAATAATAATCACCATACTTACTTCACATAGCACGGACATATAGTAGACTACTGACACTCACTCCTATGGAATGGGTATGGGGACTGGACACGCCGGGACCCAGACCCTACTGTTGTCGATCACACATATTAATGTCGTGTTCAGGGTGCTATCAGAGTTATCAGAAATACCTAGTTCCGACTGGGAAGTTTCACTTGAATGACCCTCCAAGTAGGAATTACAAGTGAGAAATAGTGAAAATGTTGTTGCCAATCTTATTGGTTTAAGAATTGTTCCGACTTCAAAACCACTTGAACACAATCATGTGGGAGTTACAACTTCCCATTTTCCACGAGAATGTGAAGTTGGCATAATACAGCATTCAAGTGCTAGTCGGTACTAGGAAACAGACATTTCTGACTTGCTAACTGGTTGAACGCGTTACAATAGCCTAAGTATATAATATGATTGATATAACCACAATAGAAAGGCCTTGGAAGTGCCATAAGTGAAAGCCGACATATTTCATTATTTTTACATTAACCTCTTTAACATGTATTAAATGAATAATGAAGAAAATTGTGTAATTTAGACTCTACGAAATATGAAATGCATTATGAAGAAAATCGTGTACTGTTGCCTACACGGAAAAGGGGCCTTTCTGACCAAAAGTGCACCAGTATCCCAAAGTATTAATCGAAATCAAGCATAGAAAACAGCGTTAAAATTAATAAGGGTGGCAGGTAGGTTAGTGGGTAAGAGCGTTGTGCCAGTAACCGAAAGGTCGCTGGTTCTAGTCCCCGGGCCGACTAGGTGAAAAATCTGTCGATGTGCCCTTAAGCAAGGCACTTAACCCTAAATGCTCCTGTAAGTCGCTCTGGATAAGAGCATCTGCTAAATGACTAAAATGTAATAAAACAATTTTTCCCACGTAAATGTGTGTATTTTCTCACAAATTATGTTCAGAAAATCTCAAACAGTACATAGGCATACAACTACAATGTTTGAAACATTATTAAATAAAGACAAAATTTCTGTATATTCACAACTATAATAAAGAAAAATAGGCTATCCGTTTATGGTTGTTGTGTGTAGCTTACTGGTTAAATTGGTGTCTTTTCGCACGAATTAAGTAGCACATAAATTCGTGTCTTTTCACACAGAAACGCACGAAATCTGCTGAAATACATTACGCTACCTGTGGCTTTCTCGAGCACGGTTATATGTCAGACATTTGAACGGCTACGGATAGCGGAAAGCAAACCCCGTATTGAGTCAATACTGTCATCTATTGGTAAACATAATCCTTAACGTAAATATCCCAGGTTAGTACACAACGATTTTCCTTGCATGTTTTGCTAGGTCCTGCAGGACATCACCCCCTTAATCTTCCTGGAATAAAAAAATCACACACAAACACAGACATTCTTTCAATGTTGGGAACACATTTTACATGAACATTTAAATCAAGATTACGAGATGCCCAGGCTGATGCGCAAAGGCAACTATGCCGAGCGTGTGGGCACTGTCGCACCAGTCTACCTGGCTGCCGTGCTCGAGTGCCTGACTGCTGAGATCCTGGAGTTGGCCGGAGACATTGCCCGTGCAAACAAGAAGCCTCACATTACACTGATTAACTCTATAGTATTATCCCAGTTTACGGTCTTGCCTACACCTAGCGAACAGTTTTTTAATTGATATGAAAAATAAATATTCCATTTGATTTGGAACAGCAAGCCAGACAAAATTAAACGGGCCTATTTATAAAATGAATATCAATAGAGAGGACAGAATTGATTAAATATTTTAAGCTTGGACCTACCACTAAAAGCTTCAGTCATACAAAAGTTATACTTAAATCCGAACTGGTTCTCTAGAAATGTGTAAGACTGTCTCACCACGTTCAATAAATGGCATTTCCCCCCTTTATTCAGATTACAACCTCTCACTTTCAGTTATTTGAAATGAAATCAATTCTCAAATATCACTATATCTAAAACAAGCCATATAAAGTTGGATGCAATTTCAATTTAATCATCCAGAAACGACAGAACAAACTCAAATACACTAATAGAAAAATACATATGTCTTGATATTGTATAGCCTACTTGTTGGTATCTCAGACGACCAGAACCTTAATAATAATCACGATACTTACTTCACAAACAATAATTATACTAGCTGCCTGCACATAGCACAGACATATCACTGTAAACCCGAATAAGTAAGCAGAACTTTAAGAAAGTGAGGCAATCCGTTGCCACTGTTTTTTTGAGTTCATAAACTCAAACATTTGAGTATATCATTGCTTATATATTTGGAGTTCATGTTAAATGTAATTTTTAATTATAATTAAATGTACTGATTAAGCCAACTCAAACGTTTTCAGTTTATGCTACTCAGAATATTTATTCATCTTTCTCATTGCAATATCTCAAGAGAACTTAATAATTTCAAGCATGAAAATGAAACATAAATATCCTGAGTTAACTTAACATTTATTCGTTTTTTCAATCAATCTTCTGATTACCCATAACTCAAAAGCATAGACTTGTTACAACTCAAAATCATTTACCACCAAACTTAAAATATTTGCGGCAACTGATTGCCTTAAAAATAATAAGTACTCTTGACTTAAAGGTCAAACAAAAAAACATCATCTATTCAGATGTTTAGTATAAACTTTTCTTGCCCAGTCTTTTAGCAAAACAATATGAAATAAAAAAACATTAATAAAAAATAACAATTAACAAGTCTACTTCTGGGCATTTTGTTTATACTTTAAGATGAACTATGTAATAGTAGAACATATTCAAACTCAGAAAAGCTAAAATTACATTAAGAAAATATCATTATATCACAAATAGCTTATAAACTGTTAATACAACATTACCAGGAGGGCATCAGCAAGTCTTGGTGGTGACCAAACATTTGTTTAGAAATATTATTTGCCCACACCTGTGCCTTTTAGCACAAAATGAAACAATCTATTTAATACTAATAGTAATATAACAATAATAGTAATACAAATAATTAAGAATTAAAAAGAGATTTAAATAAACAATTACAAAGCCACGCTTTTGGCCATCTGGTTGTAAACTTGCAGTGCAGCAATGTATAAACAAATTGCTTGTAAATTCTTCACAACTAAAACTGCTAAAATTTCAAAACGGTACATTAACATGTACAAAGGCAGTGTTTAGCCTTCCTTTGGCTATCTGGTTCAAATCTAGCAACTTCAGGGTGCACTGTATAGTTTTAGAAAATTAATTCAAACTCGAAAAGCAAAATTAACAATATTAATAAGACAATAAAAAGTATTTAACCATTTCCATAACTGAATAAACATCCCATCCTCAGAAGAAAATAAAGTCCCTATAACACTGTTTCCAACTAGAAAGGTGGCTACTTTAAAGTAAATCAATCAATTTTATTTTATATAGCCCTTCTTACATCAGCTAATATCTCGAAGTGCTGTACAGAAACCCAGCCTAAAACCCCAAACAGCTAGTAATGCAGGTGTAGAAGCACGGTGGCTAGGAAAAACTCCCTAGAAAGGCGAAAACCTAGGAAGAAACCTAGAGAGGAACCAGGCTATGAGGGGTGGCCAGTCCTCTTCTGGCTGTGCCGGGTGGAGATTATAACAGAACCATGCCAAGATGTTCAAAAATGTTCATAAGTGACAAGCATGGTCAAATAATAATCAGGAATAAATCTCAGTTGGCTTTTCATAGCCGATCATTAAGAGTTGAAAACAGCAGGTCTGGGACAGGTAGGGGTTCCATAACCGCAGGCAGAACAGTTGAAACTGGAATAGCAGCAAGGCCAGGCGGACTGGGGACAGCAAGGAGTCACCACGGCCGGTAGTCCCGACGTATGGTCCTAGGGCTCAGGTCTCTCAGTTGGCTTTTCATAGCCGATCATTAAGAGTTGAAAACAACAGTATTAGCTGTTAGCTCCGCCGTTAGCTTCGCCGTTAGCGTGTGAAGCTAACACCAAAACTCACATCATCCCCTGTCACCTGCAGCTGGCCTTCCGTAACGACGAGGACCCAACATCCGGGCGGTGCTACTCCCCAAGAAGACCGAGAATGCCGTCAAAGCCAAGTAAATTCGCTACTGCGGCTTCAACTTGACTACTCAACCCCCAAAGGCTATTTTAAGTGCCAACCAATTGAGTGGGTGTATACACAAAGAACCAGACACCTGGATAGTACCCGTTGAGGTTCCCCCCGGAAGAGAAATGGTTTCTGACTGCAACAGTGAGTCCTACAACATCTTAATTATATCAACCCCCTCTCCACTAAGCACCCCAGTTATTTTAGGGACACATATCACTTCTTAGAAAATATCAAACACATAGCTGTTCCCTCCCAAACATATACACATATATACAGTATCTCACAAAAGTGAGTACACCCCTCACATTTTTGTAAATATTTGAGTTTTTTTTATTTTTTTTATTTTTTATTTCACCTTTATTTAACCAGGTAAGCCAGTTGAGAACAGGTTCTCATTTACAACTGCGACCTGGCCAAGATAAAGCAAAGTAGTGCAATAAAAACAACACAGAGTTACATATGGGGTAAAAAAAACATAAAGTCAGAAATACAACAGAAAATATATATACAGTGTGTGCAAATGTAGCAAGTTATGGAGGTAAGGCAATAAATATGCTATAGTGCAGAATAATTACAATAGTATTAACACTGGAATGCTAGATGTGCAAGAGATTATGTGCAAATAGAGATACTGGGGTGCAAAAGAGCAAAATAAATAACAATATAGGGATGAGGTAGTTGGGTGGGCTAATTTCAGATGGGCTGTGTACAGGTGCAGTGATCGGTAAGGTGCTCTGACAACTGATGCTTAAAGTTATTGAGGGAGATAAGAGTCTCCAGCTTCAGAGATTTTTGCAATTCGTTCCAGTCATTGGCAGCAGAGAACTGGAAGGAATGGCGGCCAAAGGAGGTGTTGGCTTTGGGAATGACCAGTGAGATATACCTGCTGGAGCGCAGACTACGGGTGGGTGCTGCTATGGTGACCAATGAGCTAAGATAAGGCGGGGATTTGCCTAGCAGTGATTTATAGATGGCCTGGAGCCAGTGGGTTTGACGACGAACATGTAGTGAGGACCAGCCAACAAGAGCGTACAGGTCACAGTGGTGGGTAGTGTATGGGGCTTTGGAGACAAAACGGATGGCACTGTGATAGACTACATCCAATTTGCTGATTAGAGTGTTGGAGGCTATTTTGTAAATGACATCGCCGAAGTCAAGGATCGGTAGGATAGTCAGTTTTACGAGGGCATGTTTGGCAGCATGAGTGAAGGAGGCTTTGTTGCGAAATAGGAAGCCGATTCTAGATTTAACTTTGGATTGGAGATTCTTTATGTGAGTCTGGAAGTTGAGTTTACAGTCTAACCAGACACCTAGATATTTGTAGTTGTCCACATACTCTAGGTCAGACCCGTCGAGAGTGGTGATTCTAGTCGGGTGGGCGGGTGCTAGCAGCGTTCGATTGAAAAGCATGCATTTAGTTTTACTAGTGTTTAAGAGCAGTTGATGGCTACTGAAGGATTGTTGTATGGCATTGAAGCTCGTTTGGAGGTTTGTTAACACAGTGTCCAATGAAGGGCCAGATGTATACAAAATGGTGTCGTCTGCGTAGAGGTGGATCTGAGAGTTACCAGCAGCAAGAGCGACATCATTGATATACACGGAGAAAAGTGTCGGCCCAAGAATTGAAGCCTGTGGCACCCCCATAGAGACTGCCATAGGTCCAGACAACAAGCCCTCCGATTTGACACACTGAACTATATCTGAGAAGTAGTTGGTGAACCAGGCGAGGCAGTCATTTGAGAAACCAAGGCTATTTAGTCTGCCAATAAGAATGCGGTGGTTGACAGAGTCGAAAGCCTTGGCCAGGTCGATGAAGACGGCTGTACAGTACTGTCTATTATCAATCGCGGTTATAATATAGTTTAGGACCTTGAGCGTGGCTGAAGTGCACCCGTGACCAGCTCGGAAACCGGATTGCATAGCTGAGAAGGTACGGTGGTATTCGAAATGGTCGATGATCTGTTTGTTAACTTGGCTTTCGAATACTTTCGAAAGGCAGGGCAGGATGGATATAGGTCTGTAGCAGTTTGGAGTATATCTTTTCATGTGACAACACTGAAGAAATGACACTTTGCTACATTGTAGAGTAGTGAATGTACAGCTTGAATAACAGTGTACATTTGCTGTCCCCTCAAAATAACTCAACACACAGCCATTAATGTCTAAACCGCTGGCAACAAAAGTGAGTACACCCCTAAGTGAAAATGTTCACTCGTTAGTGTTACAAGGTCTCAGGTGTGAATGGGGAGCAGGTGTGTTAAAATTTGGTGTCATCGCTCTCACACTCCCTCATACCGGTCACTGGAAGTTCAACATGGCACCTCATGGCAAAGAACTCTGAGGATCTGAAAAAAAGAGTTGTTGCTCTACATAAAGATGGCCTGGGCTATAAGAAGATTGCCAAGACCCTGAAACTGAGCTGCAGCACGGTGGCCAAGACCATACAGCGGTTTAACAGGACAGGTTCCACTCAGAACAGGCCTCACCATGGTCGACCAAAGAAGTTGAGTGAACGTGCTCAGCGTCATATCCAGAGGTTGTCTTTGGGAAATAGACGTATGAGTGCTGCCAGCATTGCTGCAGCGGTTGAAGGGGTCGGGGGTCAGCCTGTCAGTGCTCAGACCATACACTGCACCAAATTGGTCTGCATGGCTGTCGTCCCAGAAGGAAGCCTCTTCTAAAGATGATGCACAAGAAAGACCGCAAACAGTTTGCTGAAGACAAGCAGACTAAGGACATGGATTACTGGAACCATGTCCTGTGGTCTGATGAGACCAAGATAAACTTATTTGGTTGAGATAGTGTCAAGCGTGTGTGGCGGCAACCAGGTGAGGAATACAAAGACAAGTGTCTTGCCTACAGTCAAACATGGTGGTGGGAGTGTCATGGTCTGGGGCTGCATGAGTGCTGCCGGCACTGGGGAGCTACAGTTCATTGAGGGAACCAAGGTCTCTAACATCCACCAGCTCCGTGATGTCGTCATGGCGGAGTGGAAGAGGACTCCAGTGGCAACCTGTGAAGCTCTGGTGAACTCCATGCCCAAGAGGGTTAAGGCAGTGCTGGAAAATGATGGTGGCCACACAAAATATTGACACTTTGGGCCCAATTTGGACATTTTCACTTAGGGGTGTACTCACTTTTGTTGCCAGCAATTTAGACATTAATGGCTGTGTGTTGTGTTATTTTGAGGGGACAGCAAATTTACACTGTTATACAAGCTGTACACTCAATACTTTACATTGTAGCAAAGTGTCATTTCTTCAGTGATGTCGCATGAAAAGATATACTCAAATATTTACAAAAATGTGAGGGGTGTACTCACTTTTGTGAGATACTGTGTGTGTGTGTGTGTATATATATATATATATATATATATACATACACACAGTGGGGGAAAAAAGTATTTAGTCAGCCACCAACTGTGCAAGTTCTCCCACTTAAAAAGATGAGAGGCCTGTAATTTTCATCATAGGTCAACTATGACAGAGAAAATGAGAAGAAAAAAAATCCAGAAAATCACATTGTAGGATTTTTAATGAATTTATTTGCAAATTATGGTGGAAAATAAGTATTTGGTCAATAACAAAAGTTACTCAATACTTTGTTATATACCCTCTGTTGGCAATGACACAGGTCAAATGTTTTCTGTAAGTCTTCACAAGGTTTTCACACACTGTTGCTGGTATTTTGGCCCATTCCTCCATGCAGATCTCCTCTAGAGCAGTGATGTTTTGGGGCTGTCGCTGGGCAACACGGACTTTCAACTCCCTCCAAAGATTTTCTATGGGGTTGAGATCTGGAGACTGGCTAGGCCACTCCAGGACCTTGAAATGCTTCTTACGAAGCCACTCCTTTGTTGCCTGGGCGGTGTGTTTGGGATCATTGTCATGCTGAAAGACCCAGCCACGTTTCATCTTCAATGCCCTTGCTGATGGAAGGAGGTTTTCACTCAAAATCTCACGATACATGGCCCCATTCATTCTTTCCTTTACACGGATCTGTCGTCCTGGTCCCTTTGCAGAAAAACAGCCCCAAAGCATGATGTTTCCACCCCCATGCTTCACAATAGGTATGGTGTTCTTTGGATGCAACTCAGCATTCTTTGTCCTCCAAACACTACAAGTTGAGTTTTTACCAAAAAGTTATATTTTGGTTTCATCTGACCATATGACATTCTCCCAATCCTCTTCTGAATCATCCAAATGCACTCTAGCAAACTTCAGACGGGCCTGGACATGTACTGGCTTAAGCAGGGGGAAACGTCTGCACTGCAGGATTTGAGTCCCCGGCGGCGTAGTGTGTTACTGATGGTAGGCTTTGTTACTTTGGTCCCAACTCTCTGCAGGTCATTCACTAGGTCCCCCCGTGTGGTTCTGGGATTTTTGCTCACCGTTCTTGTGATCAGTTTGACCCCACGGGGTGAGATCTTGTTTGGAGCCCCAGATCGAGGGAGATTATCAGTGGTCTTGTATGTCTTCCATTTCATAATAATTGCTCCCACAGTTGATTTCTTCAAACCAAGCTGCTTACCTATTGCAGATTCAGTCTTCCCAGCCTGGTGCAGGTCTACAATTTTGTTTCTGGTTCCTTTGACAGCTCTTTGGTCTTGGCCATAGTGGAGTTTGGAGTGTGACTGTTTGAGGTTGTGGACAGGTGACTTTTATACTGATAACAAGTTCAAACAGGTGCCATTAATACAGGTAACGAGTGGAGGACAGGGGAGCCTCTTAAAGAAGAAGTCACAGGTCTGTGAGAGCCTGAAATCTTGCTTGTTTGTAGGTGACCAAATACTTATTTCCCACCATCATTTGCAAATAAATTCATAAAAAATCCTACAATGTGATTTTCTGCAAACAAAATTCTCAATTTGTCTGTCATAGTTGACATGTATGATGAAAATTACAGTTTTTTTTTTATCCACAGAGGGTTCTCCCCAACAAACTGGCAAAGTACACAGACTTACTAGAGAACCACAGAAAGCGTAAGTCCTCCTCTTCCAGTGATACTCTTGTGAAAAATGCAAAAATCACAGCCTTCGCTGCCCCAGGACGGGTAACACAAGCAACGCTTGACAAGCTGGTGCTAAATGTTGTATGTGAGGCCAACCAACCATTTTCTGTGGTTGAGACGCCATCCTTCAAGACTTTGATAGAAACCTTGCAACCTCAAACAGTAATGACAAGGAAAACGTTATGCACAAGAATACAAGAAGCTACAAAACACAAGAAGAGCATAATCATCAAAAAGCTGAGTGCTGTGAACTATGTTGCTACCACAACAGACTGCTGGTCTGCCAGACAACGTAGCTACTTAGGTGTCACCTGTCACTGGATAGACAACACCTCACTGGAGAGGCACTCCGCTGCATTGGCTTGTAGACCTGTCAAAGGCTTGCACAAATTTGATGTCCGTGCTGCTGCATTAGAGGAAATACATTCTGAGTACCACATCAGGGAAAAAGTGACCATGGCGACAACAGACAGTGGCTCAAACTTCCTGAAGGCCTTTTGATTATATGGTGAGGAGAAAAAGGAGGAAGCCATCAATGTACAAGAAGAGTGACTCCACCCTTGATGATGCAACAGAAGATCAGAGTGAGTCAGAGGTGGAGTGTCAAGATGTGTCTGCTATTCTGGATGACAACACAGGCCTTGAGTACCAACTTCCAAGGCACCAAAAGTGTGCATGCCATCTCCTCAATCTTATATCCACAGTTGATGCCACTGCTGCAGGAGGAGCTGCAAACGAAACCTACAAGAGGCTGTCTCGGTCTGCTTTTGCAAAGTGTCATGCTCTTTGGAATAAAACCAGCAGGTCAACCAGTCTGATAACAGTCTGCTGTAGTTAACAACAATTCTAATTTCTAAAGTGGAAGTTGTGAGAGTTTTACTCGGGTGGTTCAGTGAAACAATTATAGTTTCTGAGGTGGAAGTTGGGAGAGTTATATATATATATATTTTTTTTTTTGGTGAGGGAGGCCTGCTCTCTCCTTTCCCTGATGTTTAGTTCATTTTATTCTGATCTCCTCTGCATTATTGTAGCCATCTGCTGCAGCCTGTCAACTATGCCTCTGCCTCTGCCTATCCCTGTTCTCTCCTCTCCGCACAGGCTACACAAACGCCTCACACCGCGTGGCTGCTGCCTCTCTAACCTGGTGGTCCCTGCACGCACCACACACCTGGAGTTCCAGGTCTCAGGCAGCCTCTGGAACTGCCGTTCTGCCGCCAACAAGGCTGACTTCATCCCAGCCTATGCTACCCTCCAGTCCCTCGACTTCCTGGCACTGACGGAAACATGGATTACCACTGAAAACACTGCTACTCCTACTGCTCTCTCCTCGTCTGACCATGTGTTCTCGCATACCCCGAGAGCATCTGGTCAGAGGGGTGGTGGCACAGGAATCCTCATCTCTCCCAAGTGGTCATTCTCAATTTTTCCCCTAACCCATGTGTCTATCTCCTCATTTGAATTCCACGCTGTCACAGTCACTAGCCCATTTAAGCTTAATATCCTTGTCATCTATCGCCCTCCAGGTTCCCTTGGAGAGTTCATCAATGAGCTTGACGCCTTGATAAGTTCCTTTCCTGAGGATGGCTCACCCTTCACAGTTTTGGGGGATTTCAACCTCCCCACGTCTACATTTGACTCATTTCTCTCTGCCTCCTTCTTTCCACTCCTCTCCTCTTTTGACCTCACCCTCTCACCACCCCCCCCACTCACAAGGCAGGCAATACGCTTGACTTCATCTTTACTAGATGTTGCTCTTCTACTAATCTCACTGCAACTCCCCTCCATGTCTCCGACCACTACTTTGTATCCTTTTCTCTCTCGCTCTCCTCCAACACTACTCACTCTGCCCCTACACAGATGGTAACGCGCCGCCGCAACCTTCGCTCTCTCTCTCCCACTACTCTCTCCTCTTCCATCCTATCATCTCTTCCCTCTGCTCAATCATTCTCCCTCCAATCTCCTGATTCTGCCTCCTCAACCCTCCTCTCCTCCCTTTCTGCATCCTTTGACTCCCTGTGTCCCCTATCCTCCCGGCCGGCTCGGTCCTCCCCTCCAGCTCTGTGGCTTGATGACTCATTGCGAGCTCACAGAACAGAGCTCCGGGCAGCTGAGCGGAAATGGAAGAAAACTAAACTCCCTGCCGACCTGGCATCTTTTCACTCCCTCCTCTCTACATTTTCTTCATCTGTTTCTGCTGCTAAGGCCACTTTCTACCACTCTAAATTCCAAGCATCTGCCTCTAACCCTAGGAAGCTCTTTGCCACATTCTCCTCACTGCTGAATCCCCCCCCCCCCCCCTCCTCCCTCTCTGTGGATGACTTTGTCAACCACTTTGAAAAGAAGGTTGACGACATCCGATCCTCGTTTGTTAAGTCTAATGACACTGCTGGTCCTGCTCACACTGCCCTACCCTATGCTTTGACTTCTTTCTCCCCTCTCTCTCCAGATATAATCTTGCGACTAGTGACTGCAGGCCGCCCAACAACCTGCCCGCTTGACCCCATCCCCTCCTCTCTTCTCCAGACCATCTCCGGTGACCTTCTCCCTTACCTCACCTCGCTGATCAACTCATCCTTGACCGCTGGCCATGTCCCTTCCGTCTTCAAGAGAGCGAGAGTTGCACCCCTTCTCAAAAAACCAACACTCGATCCCACTGATGTCAACAACTACAGACCAGTATCCCTTCTTTCTTTTCTTTCCAAAACTATTGAGCGTGCCGTCTTTAGCCAACTCTCTTGCTATCTCTCTCAGAATGACCTTCTTGATCCAAACCAGTCAGGTTTCAGGACTGGTCATTCAACTGAGACTGCTCTTCTCTGTGTCACGGAGGCTCTCCGCACTGCTAAAGCTAACTCTCTCTCCTCTGCTCTTGTCCTTCTAGACCTGTCTGCTGCCTTTGATACAGTGAACCATCAGATCCTCCTCTCCACCCTCTCCGAGCTGGGCATCTCCGGCGCGGCTCACTCCTGGATTGCGTCCTACCTGACCGGTCGCTCCTACCAAGTGGCGTGGCGAGAAGCTGTCTCCGCACCACGTGCTCTCACCACTGGTGTCCCCCAGGGCTCAGTTCTAGGCCCTCTCCTTTTCTCCCTATACACCAAGTCACTTGGCTCTGTCATATCCTCACATGGCCTCTCCTATCATTGCTACGCTGACGATACACAACTAATCTTCTCCTTTCCCCCTTCTGATAACCAGGTGGCGAATCGCATCTCTGCATGTCTTGGCGACATATCAGTATGGATGACGGATCACCACCTCAAGCTGAACCCTGGCAAGACGGAGCTGCTCTTCCTCCCGGGGAAGGACTGCCCGTTCCATGATCTCGCCATCACGGTTGACAACTCCGTTGTGTCCTCCTCCCAGAGTGCGAAGAGCCTTGGCGTGACCCTGGACAACACCCTGTCGTTCTCCGCCAACATCAAGGCGGTGACCCGATCCTGCAGGTTCATGCTCTACAACATTCGGAGAGTACGACCCTGCCTTACACAGGAAGCGGCACAGGTCCTAATCCAGGCACTTGTCATCTCCCGTCTGGATTACTGCAACTCGCTGTTGGCTGGGCTCCCTGCCTGTGCCATTAAACCCCTACAACTCATCCAGAATGCCGCAGCCCGTCTGGTGTTCAACCTTCCCAAGTTCTCTCACGTCACCCCCCTCCTCCGCACACTCCACTGGCTTCCAGTTGAAGCTCGCATCCGTTACAAGACCATGGTGCTTGCCTATGGAGCAGTGAGGGGAACGGCACCTCCGTACCTTCAGGCTCTGATCAGTCCCTACACCCAGGCGAGGGCATTGCCTTCATCCACCTCTGGCCTGCTGGCTCCCCTTCCTCTGCGGAAGCATAGTTCCCGCTCAGCCCAGTCAAAGCTGTTCGCTGCTCTGGCACCCCAATGGTGGAACAAGCTCCCTTACGACGCCAGGACAGCGGAGTCACTCACCACCTTCCGGAGACATTTGAAACCCCACCTCTTTAAGGAACACCTGGGATAGGATAAAGTAAGTACCCCCCCAAAAAAAGAAAAAAGAAAAAAGAAAAGAAAATGAAAAACAAAAAAATATATATATATAATTGTAAAGTGGTTATCACATTGGCTATAGGGTGAATGCATCAATTTGTAGTCGCTCTGGATAAGAGCGTCTGCTACATGACGTAAATGTGCCCTTGAGCAAGGCACTTAACCCTAATTGCTCCTGTAAGTCGCTCTGGATAAGAGCATCTGCTAAATGACTAAAATGTAAATGTAAATGTAAACAGTCGAACGTGAATGCAAGCTGCTGTTTCTCCGACCCAATCAGACACGCTGGAGCTCCCTGTTCCTCGCTGTAGAAAGGATTGTGCGCATTCACCGAGAGCAAGGAGAACAAGCAATTCGCAATGTCTGCACAGCATTAAAGATAAAGATGTAAGTTGACAAAATGTATATTTTGTTTTAAAAGAATAATAGAAATAAATAAGCCTTGCTGATTAATGGGTGATTCCACTTGTCTCAAGTAACAAAGTTTTCTTTGCATGGTGGTGTGACAATTGTGGATGACTTGAATGAAATAATTTAACTAATTTATTTTATTTTTATTTATTTGTGCATTTAACATGTACAATGCATAATAAACACATTGTACCAGAAATAGCTATAAGTAATTGTTTTATCGTTACATCTTTTATAGGTTCAATCCAGCTGAAATTGGGTTTTTGGTCGAGTATGCTGCTGTGATGAAGCCTGTTGCCATGGTCCTTAATACCCTCCAAGGGGAATCATCTGTGCATATGGGCCTCCTGCTACCAACACCTTACCAGTTGCGGGACAAGCTGAAGAGGTTGGAGTCAACTTGCAAAATGTGTACACCTCTTGTTCACGCCCTGCAGCAAGGGATCCAGAAACGTTTTGGAGACGTCATGAAAGAGCCTGAGCTGATTGCAGCAGCAATACTCCTACCAAGATTCAGAACATCCTGGACCACAGAGGAGAACATCTTGAATGCTGGTAAATATAATTGTTTATCAATTCAAATGTGAACCAGTAGACATTGACCTATATAACTCTGTATAATATTACTGTAATTTAGGATTATAGTGTGTCAGTGACAAACCACAGGGTGGCAATATAGTTAGAAGCTCAGGTAGCTTTTAATGTCAAACATCAGCAGCTTGACAGCCTATACAGTAGAAGGGTAAGAATAATGTGCAGACTTAATTCGTTTGAAAAACGATTTATCTTGCCCTAAAACCCACAGGCCTTGACTACATCAGAAATCACCTCAACACCGACTTGGATGATGTCACCAGCGCAAACAGCGGCCTCTCTGATGAAGACGACTTCTTTGCATCCATGGAGTTGGGAAAATCACAAGTAGGAGAGCTGGAGAGGTACCTTTCATGTCTGTCCCCTGCAGGTATGGATCTACTCCACACCTTTCCTCGCATCAAGAAGCTGTCACTCAAAGTCAACACAGGTCTTCCTGCATCTGCAGCCTGTGAGAGACTTTTCAGTCATGCAGGACTCCTGTTCACTGCTAAACGATCACAGCTTCACAGCAAGAACCTTGAGAGCCAGCTACTGTTGAAGCTTAATAGTGACATCACTGAGCGATTCTTTGGTGAAATAGTTTGTTTCTGCATGTTTTGACACACACACACAAACTCCCAGTGGGGCCTTCAATATAAAAGGGTTTTCATGTTACTGTGCCAAAGAGTTCCTGGAGTGTTGACTGAAGTAAACCAGTCAAAGGGCCAGTGTCAGCCTAAAGGTTAGAATATTGCCAAATCTGTTGTCTGCCTGTGGCAGTCTAGATGGGGGAAGCTGCTCCTCTCTCAGCTGCTTTTGAGCAAAGCGTGTAATCCCCTTAACTGTGTAATGGTTGTGCTAGAGAGCACAGAGCTATTAATGTATAACTCCATTGTACAGACACATCATACATGCTTTATGCTGCTTATCTTGGGGGGGTGGGGACAAGTGTGACTTTTTTTTTGCTGACTTTTCTTGTTA
Organism: Coregonus lavaretus; assembly: GCF_964263955.1. Lineage (NCBI taxonomy): Eukaryota > Metazoa > Chordata > Actinopteri > Salmoniformes > Salmonidae > Coregonus > Coregonus lavaretus. The sequence goes on from NW_028165072.1 coordinate 265,447, forward strand.
GATATTGGAGCTGGAAGTAAACATAATGCCCCATCTACAACTACATCACTCTCCTCTGATGCCTTTTAGAGAACATGCATTCAGCTTAATTTGTGTTCTGGGATACTAGGCCTGCAATATTGTTTTATTTGGCCATCTATCATGGACTGGTGCTTTTTCAGTTGATGTGTATTGCTGCTCTTTTCCTCTGCTCAGTGAGATGTGCAGTGTGGCCTAATCACAGATCAGAGTATTAATTTCTAGGCACACAGAAAAAGGGCTGTTGCTTGCCATGCAATACAAAGGTACAGAGTAGGCCTAATCAACACCTATTGATTATTTTATGTTGACCGCTTCCTTCTGGTGTGCGGTTTTCTGTTCAGCATACCTGGTATGAAATGTTTGTGTTTCCTTCTGTTGTTCTGTCACTGTGGAGACACACACATACACAGTTTATGAGAGTTTATGGGCTGCCTCATTCTAGTTCTGCCTGGTAAAAAAAAGTATAAAGGTTTGGAAATGTGTGTTACTTGTGCTTATTTTTTTATTATTATTATTTTATTTGATAAGTACTTGAATTTACCGGAATTATTTTAATTTAAGCTATTTTGTAATTCATTTAATTTATTTATTGTTGGATGAACTATAATTTGCCTAAAGATGATTATTTTGTATTTTTGTCTGTCTGATTGTTGCCTTGTGTTAAAAAATAAACTCAAGTAACTCAACAGTTACTCAGTACTTGAGTAGTTTTTTCACCAAGTACTTTTCTACTCTTACTCAAGTAATTATTTGGATGACTACTTTTACTTGAGTCATATTTGTTATATCTAGCCTAGCTGTAGAAGAATGGACATCTGCACAGTTTCACATTGTACATCACTCTGTCGTTTAATGACATGTGCCACACATTCTGACAACCCATTCATCCGTAAAGCAGCACACTATCGTAAACCATAACAACGTACAGTACGACGTACAGCACGTCGTACCATACATAACATTTCCCCCCCTTTCCAAAACCAGGGACTGGTACCATATATAAAATGTCCATAGGGCAAGAACCTAGAGTGATACCTGTAAGAAATAAACATTAACCCTTAAACGGATGGACTCTCCAAACTAGCCAGTTCAGTCCATTAACCTGGAGGTTGACTAAGACACCTAACGGAGCCTAAGAATGAAAAGAGGTTAAGTAGTCCCCCAGATAAGCAGGGCGAGTTCGTGCCCGCATAGGCCTTTCTTCATCCGCCACCGCTTGTGGATCTGGCCCTTGGGGAGCCCACAGAGGCTGGGGCTCGGGTGGTAGTGGTGGAGGAGGTCCATCCGGTGGCGTCTCTGGCCTGCATGTCTGTTTTGTGTGCCTTTGTGTTCCTCGAGGGGCAGGGACTTTTCTGAGGCGGCTGGCGTGCCAGCGTGATCCATTGCTCATCATGAAATATGGCGGGCCCCAGTTGTCGACTGACCTGCAAGGGGTCCGACCAGAATGAGGGCATTTTGTTGTACTGCTGAGGCCGTCGGGCTCGGACCCAGTCTGACACTTGGATGATCGACAACTTAGAGCTAGTAGCAGGGGCCGAACGACACACTCACTTTCGCAAAGTGATTATATTTTGAACAGTTCTTGCATATTTTCGCACGGGCTGGGCAGTTTGAAGGCCTTGAATTGTGAGAGCTAGCCCCACAGTTGCCACAGCTACTTCTGTTGGTTTGTCTGTGTGCCTGCTGCACGGGCATGCCGGTGTCTGTGTCCATGCAGCTATCGACGTGGGAGGGCGTGCGCAGCGCGTGATCGTTGTAGTGCGCCTGCTCGGGCTGAAGCTGCTGTGTGAGAATGGCTGGGGGCCGAGTGTATGCTGCAGAGCTGTCTGTTAGCATTGAAGAGCATTCCAACGCCGCTTCAACCTGGAGTGCTATTTTAATAGCTCCATCTAGTTGTAAATTATCCGATTCCAAAAGCAGTTTCTCCCATGTCTTTTCACATAACGTCCCCTCTATCAACTGATCCCTGATGATCTCGTCCTGAAGTGTCCCGTAGTTACAAGAGCTAGCCAAATCCCTCAGATTAGCCATGTAGCTTTGAATGGACTCACCCGGCCGTTGGTGTCTCTTCCGTAGCCGGTAGCGTCGCTCTTTCCCGGCGAAGTGGTTGGAAATGTAGACTTGCGCGTATATAATAATAATATGCCATTTAGCAGACGCTTTTATCCAAAGCGATTTACAGTCATGTGCGCATACATGTTTACGTATGGGTGGTCCCAAGGATGGAACCCACTACCCTGGCGTTACAAGCGCCATGCTCTACCAATTGAGCTACAGAGGACCACGTATAAATAGATCAATTATGCCTTTTTGATGGAAATATTGAGGTGGGATTTTGGAGATCACTTCATAATTTACGAGCGCTCTCTGCAAATAAGGCGGGCCAGCTCGATGTCCTAGGGCATGATATGCACCCTCTTTGCGTGGATGGCACACAGTTTGGTGTCCTCAAACAGACCGACCAGGTAAGCCTCGCTGGCCTCCTGCAGGGCCATCACGGCGGAGCTCTGGAAGCGCAGGTCGGTCTTGAAGAACAGGGCGATTTTTCTCCCCAGGCGCTGGAAGGGCACATTGCGGATGAGCAGCTCAGTGGAGCTTTGGTAACGACGGATCTCTCTGAGACACGGTGCCGGGCCTGTAACGGGGAGGCTCTCCTGCGCGTAGCCTTGGCGGCGAGCTGCATCCTGTAGGCTTTGCCACGGGTGGATTTGCGAGCGGTTTGCTTGGTTCTGGCCATGGCGCTAGCTTCCTTCTTAGACAGTCGGAGTATAGCCTCGAAATGCCCATGTGAAATGTATAAAGCCGGCAGTGGCATCTGCTGATTGGTCACCATCTCCCCACCACCCCGATTGGCCCGTTACGGAGGCCTCCTCTGTCGGCTATCGGAAGGGATGCTTTGCTTCTCTTTTTTTTTGAACGCGCACCCAAAACAGTACACTGCGCACCCAAAACAATACACTGCGTGCCCATAAAACACACTGTACGCCAAAAAACAATACACTTTGCGTGCGCCCGCAATAATACACTGCGCGCCCAAAACAATAGATCACTGCTGGCCTTTACAGGCAATAATAGTCGCCATAGTCAAGAGTGAAATCTTGTGTTATAATTTAATGCTAGCCTGCTATGGCAAACGAGGCCAATAGTACACTGCGCGGATGCAACTGCACACTGCGCGCAGGCAAAAGCACAATGTGCGCGCAAAAGTACACTGCCGGCCCTTTATGCGCAATAATAGTCGCTGAAGTCAAGAGTGAAATCTTGTGTTATAATTTAATGCTAGCCTGCTATGGCAAACGAGGCCAATAGTACACTGCGCGGATGCAACTGCACACTGCGCGCAGGCAAAAGCACAATGTGCGCGCAAAAGTACACTGCCGGCCCTTTATGCGCAATAATAGTCGCTGAAGTCAAGAGTGAAATCTTATGTTCTAATCTAATGTCAGCCTGCTATGGCGAACGATGCCAATAGTCCACTGCGCGCAGGCATTAGGACACTGCCGCGCGATAATATTCATCAAAGTCAAGAGTAAAATCTTTTGTTCTAATCACCACATGTTCAGTAATGGCATTTCCCCCCTTTATTCAAATTACAACCTCTCACTTTCAGTTATTTGAAATGAAATAATCTCTCAAATATCACTATATCTAAAACAAGCCATAGAAAGTTGGTTGCAATTTCAATTAAATCATCCAGAAACGACAGAACAAACTCAAATACACTAATAGGAGAAAATATATATTTATTGATATTGTATGTTGTATAGCCTTACTTGTTGGTATCTCAGACGACCAGAACCTTAATAATAATCACCATACTTACTTCACATAGCACGGACATATAGTAGACTACTGACACTCACTCCTATGGAATGGGTATGGGGACTGGACACGCCGGGACCCAGACCCTACTGTTGTCGATCACACATATTAATGTCGTGTTCAGGGTGCTATCAGAGTTATCGGAAATACCTAGTTCCGACTGGGAAGTTTCACTTGAATGACCCTCCAAGTAGGAATTACAAGTGAGAAATAGTGAAAATGTTGTTGCCAATCTTATTGGTTTAAGAATTGTTCCGACTTCAAAACCACTTGAACACAATCATGTGGGAGTTACAACTTCCCATTTTCCACGAGAATGTGAAGTTGGCATAATACAGCATTCAAGTGCTAGTCGGTACCAAGAAACAGACATTTCTGACTTGCTAACTGGTTGAACGCGTTACAATAGCCTAAGTATATAATATGATTGACATAACCACAATAGAAAGGCCTTGGAAGTGCCATAAGTGAAAGCCGACATATTTCATTATTTTTACATTAACCTCTTTAACATGTATTAAATGAATAATGAAGAAAATTGTGTAATTTAGACTCTACGAAATATGAAATGCATTATGAAGAAAATCGTGTACTGTTGCCTACACGGAAAAGGGGCATTTCTGACCAAAAAGTGCACCAGTATCCCAAAGTATTAATCGAAATCAAGCATAGAAAACAGCGTTAGCATTAAAAAAACAATTTTTCGCACGAATTAAGTTGCACGTAAATGTGTGTATTTTCTCACAAATTATGTTCAGAAAATCTCAAACAGTACATAGGCATACAACTACAATGTTTGAAACATTATTAAATAAAGACAACATGTCTGTATATTCATAACGTTTAATTAGCCATAATAAAGAAAATAAAGAAAAATAGGCTATCCGTTTATGGTTGTTGTGTGTTAAATTGCTGTCTTTTCACACGAATTAAGTAGCACATAAATTCGTGTCTTTTCACACAGAAACGCACGAAATCTGATGAAATACATTATGCTACCTGTGGTTTTCTCGAGCACGGTTATATGTCAGACATTTAAACGGCGACGGATAGCGGAATGCAAACCCCGTATTGAGTCAATACTGTCATCGATTGGTAAACATAATCCTTAACGTAAATATCCCAGGTTCGTACACAACGATTTTCCTTACATGTTGACTTTGCGCGCAGCCTTGGCGGCGAGCTGCATCCTGTAGGCTTTGCACCGGGTGGATTTGCGAGCGGTTTGCTTGGTTCTGGCCATGGCGCTAGCTTCCTTCTTAGACAGTCGGAGTATAGCCCCGAAATGCCCATGTGAAATGTATAAAGCCGGCAGTGGCATCTGCTGATTGGACACCATCTCCCCACCACCCCGATTGGCCCGTTACGGAGGCCTCCTCTGTCGGCTATCGGAAGGGATGCTTTGCTTCTCTTTTTTTTTGACCGTGCACCCAAAACAGTACACTGCGCACCCAAAACAATACACTGCGCGCCCATAAAACACACTGTACGCCAAAAAACAATACACTTTGCGTGCGCCCGCAATAATACACTGCGCGCCCAAAACAATAGATCACTGCTGGCCTTTACACGCAATAATAGTCGCCCTAGTCAAGAGTGAAATATTGTGTTATAATTTAATGCTAGCCTGCTATGGCAAACGAGGCCAATAGTACACTGCGCGGATGCAACTGCACACTGCGCGCAGGCAAAAGCACAATGTGCGCGCAAAAGTACACTGTCGGCCCTTTATGCGCAATAATAGTCGCTGAAGTCAAGAGTGAAATCTTATGTTCTAATCTAAGGCCAGCCTGCTATGGCGAACGATGCCAATAGTCCACTGCGCGCAGGCATTAGGACACTGCCGCGCGATAATATTCGCCAAAGTCAAGAGTAAAATCTTTTGTTCTAATCACCACATGTTCAGTAATGGCATTTCCCCCCTTTATTCAAATTACAACCTCTCACTTTCAGTTATTTGAAATGAAATAATCTCTCAAATATCACTATATCTAAAACAAGCCATAGAAAGTTGGTTGCAATTTCAATTAAATCATCCAGAAACGACAGAACAAACTCAAATACACTAATAGGAGAAAATATATATTTATTGATATTGTATGTTGTATAGCCTTACTTGTTGGTATCTCAGACGACCAGAACCTTAATAATAATCACCATACTTACTTCACATAGCACGGACATATAGTAGACTACTGACACTCACTCCTATGGAATGGGTATGGGGACTGGACACGCCGGGACCCAGACCCTACTGTTGTCGATCACACATATTAATGTCGTGTTCAGGGTGCTATCAGAGTTATCGGAAATACCTAGTTCCGACTGGGAAGTTTCACTTGAATGACCCTCCAAGTAGGAATTACAAGTGAGAAATAGTGAAAATGTTGTTGCCAATCTTATTGGTTTAAGAATTGTTCCGACTTCAAAACCACTTGAACACAATCATGTGGGAGTTACAACTTCCCATTTTCCACGAGAATGTGAAGTTGGCATAATACAGCATTCAAGTGCTAGTCGGTACTAGGAAACGGACATTTCTGACTTGCTAACTGGTTGAACGCGTTACAATAGCCTAAGTATATAATATGATTGGCATAACCACAATAGAAAGGCCTTGGAAGTGCCATAAGTGAAAGCCGACATATTTCATTATTTTTACATTAACCTCTTTAACATGTATTAAATGAATAATGAAGAAAATTGTGTAATTTAGACTCTACGAAATATGAAATGCATTATGAAGAAAATCGTGTACTGTTGCCTACACGGAAAAGGGGGCTTTCTGACCAAAAGTGCACCAGTGTCCCAAAGTATTAATCGAAATCAAGCATAGAAAACAGCGTTAGCATTAATAAAACAATTTTTCCCACGAATTAAGTTGCACGTAAATGTGTGTATTTTCTCACAAATGATGTTCAGAAAATCTCAAACAGTACATAGGCATACAACTACAATGTTTGAAACATTATTAAATAAAGACAACATTTTTGTATATTCATAACGTTTAATTAGCCATAATAAAGAAAATAAAGAAAAATAGGCTATCCGTTTATGGTTGTTGTGTGTGAAATTGCTGTCTTTTCGCACGAATTAAGTAGCACATAAATTTTTGTCTTTTCACACAGAAACGCACGAAATCTGATGAAATACATTATGCTACCTGTGGTTTTCTCGAGCACGGTTATATGTCAGACATTTAAACGGCGACGGATAGCGGAAAGCAAACCCCGTATTGAGTCAATACTGTCATCGATTGGTAAACATAATCCTTAACGTAAATATCCCAGGGTCGTACACAACGATTTTCCTTACATGTTGACTTTGCGCGCAGCCTTGGCGGCGAGCTGCATCCTGTAGGCTTTGCCACGGGTGGATTTGCGAGCGGTTTGCTTGGTTCTGGCCATGGCGCTAGCTTCCTTCTTAGACAGTCGGAGTATAGCCTCGAAATGCCCATGTGAAATGTATAAAGCCGGCAGTGGCATCTGCTGATTGGACACCATCTCCCCACCACCCCGATTGGCCCGTTACGGAGGCCTCCTCTGTCGGCTATCGGAAGGGATGCTTTGCTTCTCTTTTTTTTTGACCGCGCACCCTAAACAGTACACTGCGCACCCAAAACAATACACTGCGCGCCCATAAAACACACTGTACGCCAAAAAACAATACACTTTGCGTGCGCCCGCAATAATACACTGCGCGCCCAAAACAATAGATCACTGCTGGCCTTTACACGCAATAATAGTCGCCATAGTCAAGAGTGAAATCTTGTGTTATAATTTAATGCTAGCCTGCTATGGCAAACGAGGCCAATAGTACACTGCGCGGATGCAACTGCACACTGCGCGCAGGCAAAAGCACAATGTGCGCGCAAAAGTACACTGCCGGCCCTTTATGCGCAATAATAGTCGCTGAAGTCAAGAGTGAAATCTTGTGTTATAATTTAATGCCAGCCTGCTATGGCAAACGAGGCCAATAGTCCACTGCGCGCAGGCATTAGGACACTGCCGCGCGATAATATTCGCCAAAGTCAAGAGTAAAATCTTTTGTTCTAATCACCACATGTTCAGTAATGGCATTTCCCCCCTTTATTCAAATTACAACCTCTCACTTTCAGTTATTTGAAATGAAATAATCTCTCAAATATCACTATATCTAAAACAAGCCATAGAAAGTTGGTTGCAATTTCAATTAAATCATCCAGAAACGACAGAACAAACTCAAATACACTAATAGGAGAAAATATATATTTATTGATATTGTATGTTGTATAGCCTTACTTGTTGGTATCTCAGACGACCAGAACCTTAATAATAATCACCATACTTACTTCACATAGCACGGACATATAGTAGACTACTGACACTCACTCCTATGGAATGGGTACGGGGACTGGACACGCCGGGACCCAGACCCTACTGTTGTCGATCACACATATTAATGTCGTGTTCAGGGTGCTATCAGAGTTATCGGAAATACCTAGTTCCGACTGGGAAGTTTCACTTGAATGACCCTCCAAGTAGGAATTACAAGTGAGAAATAGTGAAAATGTTGTTGCCAATCTTATTGGTTTAAGAATTGTTCCGACTTCAAAACCACTTGAACACAATCATGTGGGAGTTACAACTTCCCATTTTCCACGAGAATGTGAAGTTGGCATAATACAGCATTCAAGTGCTAGTCGGTACCAAGAAACGGACATTTCTGACTTGCTAACTGGTTGAACGCGTTACAATAGCCTAAGTATATAATATGATTGACATAACCACAATAGAAAGGCCTTGGAAGTGCCATAAGTGAAAGCCGACATATTTCATTATTTTTACATTAACCTCTTTAACATGTATTAAATGAATAATGAAGAAAATTGTGTAATTTAGACTCTACGAAATATGAAATGCATTATGAAGAAAATCGTGTACTGTTGCCTACACGGAAAAGGGGCCTTTCTGACCAAAAGTGCACCAGTATCCCAAAGTATTAATCGAAATCAAGCATAGAAAACAGCGTTAACATTAATAAGGGTGGCAGGTAGGTTAGTGGGTAAGAGCGTTGTGCCAGTAACCGAAAGGTCGCTGGTTCTAGTCCCCGGGCCGACTAGGTGAAAAATCTGTCGATGTGCCCTTAAGCAAGGCACTTAACCCTAAATGCTCCTGTAAGTCGCTCTGGATAAGAGCATCTGCTAAATGACTAAAATGTAATAAAACAATTTTTCCCACGTAAATGTGTGTATTTTCTCACAAATTATGTTCAGAAAATCTCAAACAGTACATAGGCATACAACTACAATGTTTGAAACATTATTAAATAAAGACAACATTTCTGTATATTCACAACTATAATAAAGAAAAATAGGCTATCCGTTTATGGTTGTTGTGTGTAGCTTACTGGTTAAATTGGTGTCTTTTCACACGAATTAAGTAGCACATAAATTTGTGTCTTTTCACACAGAAACGCACGAAATCTGCTGAAATACATTACGCTACCTGTGGCTTTCTCGAGCACGGTTATATGTCAGACATTTGAACGGCTACGGATAGCGGAAAGCAAACCCCGTATTGAGTCAATACTGTCATCTATTGGTAAACATAATCCTTAACGTAAATATCCCAGGTTAGTACACAACGATTTTCCTTGCATGTTTTGCTAGGTCCTGCAGGACATCACCCCCTTCATCTTCCTGGAATAAAAAAATCACACACAAACACAGACATTCTTTCAATGTTGGGAACACATTTTACATGAACATTTAAATCAAGATGGATTACGAGATGCCCAGGCTGATGCGCAAAGGCAACTATGCCGAGCGTGTGGGCGCTGTCGCACCAGTCTACCTGGCTGCCGTGCTCGAGTGCCTGACTGCTGAGATCCTGGAGTTGGCCGGAGACATTGCCCGTGCAAACAAGAAGCCTCACATTACACTGATTAACTCTATAGTATTATCCCAGTTTACGGTCTTGCCTACACCTAGCGAACAGTTTTTTAATTGATATGAAAAATAAATATTCCATTTGATTTGGAACAGCAAGCCAGACAAAATTAAACGGGCCTATTTATAAAATGAATATCAATAGAGAGGACAGAATTGATTAAATATTTTAAGCTTGGACCTACCACTAAAAGCTTCAGTCATACAAAAGTTATACTTAAATCCGAACTGGTTCTCTAGAAATGTGTAAGACTGTCTCACCACGTTCAATAAATGGCATTTCCCCCCTTTATTCAGATTACAACCTCTCACTTTCAGTTATTTGAAATGAAATCAATTCTCAAATATCACTATATCTAAAACAAGCCATATAAAGTTGGATGCAATTTCAATTTAATCATCCAGAAACGACAGAACAAACTCAAATACACTAATAGAAAAATACATATGTCTTGATATTGTATAGCCTACTTGTTGGTATCTCAGACGACCAGAACCTTAATAATAATTACCATACTTACTTCACAAACAATAATTATACTAGCTGCCTGCACATAGCACAGACATATCACTGTAAACCCGAATAAGTAAGCAGAACTTTAAGAAAGTGAGGCAATCCGTTGCCACTGTTTTTTTGAGTTCATAAACTCAAACATTTGAGTATATCATTGCTTATATATTTGGAGTTCATGTTAAATGTAATTTTTAATCATAATTAAATGTACTGATTAAGCCAACTCAAACATTTTCAGTTTATGCTACTCAGAATATTTATTCATCTTTCTCATTGCAATATCTCAAGAGAACTTAATAATTTCAAGCATGAAAATGAAACATAAATATCCTGAGTTAACTTAACATTTATTCGTTTTTTCAATCAATCTTCTGATTACCCATAACTCAAAAGCATAGACTTGTTACAACTCAAAATCATTTACCACCAAACTTAAAATATTTGTGGCAACTGATTGCCTTAAAAATAATAAGTACTCTTGACTTAAAGGTCAAACAAAAAAACATCATCTATTCAGATGTTTAGTATAAACTTTTCTTGCCCAGTCTTTTAGCAAAACAATATGAAATAAAAAAACATTAATAAAAAATAACAATTAACAAGTCTACTTCTGGGCATTTTGTTTATACTTTAAGATGAACTATGTAATAGTAGAACATATTCAAACTCAGAAAAGCTAAAATTACATTAAGAAAATATCATTATATCACAAATAGCTTATAAACTGTTAATACAACATTACCAGGAGGGCATCAGCAAGTCTTGGGTGGTGAACAAACATTTGTTTAGAAATATTTTTTGCCCACACCTGTGCCTTTTAGCACAAAATGAAACAATCTATTTAATAATAATAGTAATATAACAATAATAGTAATAAAAATAATTAAGAATTAAAAAGAGAATTACATTTACATTTACATTTTACATTTTAGTCATTTAGCAGACGCTCTTATCCAGAGCGACTTACAGGAGCAATTAGGGTTAAGAGCCTTGCTCAAGGGCACATTTACATCATTTAGCAGACGCTCTAGTCCAGAGCGACTCACAAATTGATGCATTCACCCTATAGCCAGTGGGATAACCACTTTACAACATTTTTGTAAACGGTACATTAACATGTACAAAGGCAGTGTTTAGCCTTCCTTTGGCTATCTGGTTCAAATCTAGCAACTTCAGGGTGCACTGTATAGTTTTAGAAAATTAATTCAAACTCGAAAAGCAAAATTAACAATATTAATAAGACAATAAAAAGTATTTAACCATTTCCATAACTGAATAAACATCCCATCCTCAGAAGAAAATAAAGTCCCTATAACACTGTTTCCAACTAGAAAGGTGGCTACTTTAAAGTAAAGTAGCCTGAAACTTTGAGGACAGTTTATTTATTTATGAAAATGTATCAATGAAGAGCTTTCCTTTCTGATAAAAATGTACTTCCCAAAGCTATATAGTACACCTTTTAAAAACAAAATGCCATAGTGTATAAATATGGAGGATATATTTATTCATAATTCAAATTGAAAGTCCAAAGAGAAAAAGAAGCAAGATCAAATTAATAGTATTATTTTACTACGCTACTAGGAAAAATCATGCCATAATTAAATGTATGATGTAAAAGCTTAAAATGGAAATACTTCAATTAAAATCTAAAATATAATTGTTTTATTTTAGCCTTTCCCCTTTATAATTTTCAATTCGACATTTTATCTTTTGAATTTTACGTTTTACATTTGACATTGACATTTTCAGATTCACCTTTTACATTTTGATTTAAGCTTTTAATTTAGAAGTGACAGGTGTCAATTTAAATGAGGAGGCATGGCCCAACTGCTGGTGGGAGGGTCTGAAACGACTTCCAGCTGACAGTTGAAGCTTTGCATTTTAAATTTGACTTTTTAAATTTAATTATGGCATGATTTTTCCTAGTAGTGTAGTAAAATAATAATATTTTTAATTTGATCTCGCTTCGTTTTCCCTTTGGCCTTTCAATTTGAATTATGAATAAAAATATCCTCCATATATAAACACTTAATTCAACCCTGAATTTCAGTTTAACAACAATTAAATGTACATTAAAACGTACAAAGACACTGTGTACTTTGTGCCATTTGGCTGAAAACCCATTGAGTAGAGCAGCAACTTTAACATAAACAGTTGAACAGTATTCAACATGGACCTGACATGACATATTCTCATTATGGACTATGCTCTAACAGAGTGAGCCATCAGAATCCACCACTCCTTTTTGGATCTTCAGTTACACATACAACATCAGCTCATTTTTAAGATTCTGCAGCTTGGGTGACAGTTTAGAGTCATCAAGACCAAGTAAGATTTTCTGTGTGAACTCAAAAGTGTTTGTCAGTCCCTTGGGATAGCTGAGATGTAGTGCATAAATCAGGCCGAACATTACCAGGAAGGCATCAGCAAGCCTGGGGAGATTGACAACCACATCACCCTCTAGGACGACAGAGACTCTCACTGGGTGGTAGTGAACTGGGCTTGTGGCATCATCACTGACTGTTGTAAGGAGGACCACTGATGCATCCCACAGGTCTGGCTCATCCATATCATCCTTTAAAAAATGAAAGGGAGAACATATACTAATCACATTTACTGAAACTATGGCTGTGGCAATTTTGATTACAGTTGGATGTAGGGGTGGAACAGTACATGTATTTGTATTGAACCGAAATGGTACGGGCGTCTCGGTACGGTACATGAATTTACACGGAGAATACACAGTATAAAAATAAATCAAACTTGAGTGCAAATTAATTAATGTAATGCGGAACTACTGTTAGACAAGCGGTTCTTTAGGGACACCTAATCTGTAGCCCTGCCCTTAGCTCTGAAGCTCCCGAGCCCCGCCTACATGTCGAGTCAGTCAGTCCAGTCCAAATGAAGAGTCCACATGAAGCGAACTAGTCCCTTCCAAATACAACCAAACACGGACGTAGCTGTATCCCTTCTCGCCTCGACCACAAATGGCCTCGAGGCCCGTTTGATTCGCTGTTTGCTCCGGTATTAGCTGTTAGCTCCGCCGTTAGCTTCGCCGTTAGCGTGTGAAGCTAACACCAAAACTCACATCATCCCTTGTCACCTGCAGCTGGCCTTCCGTAACGACGAGGACCCAACATCCGGGCGGTGCTACTCCCCAAGAAGACCGAGAATGCCGTCAAAGCCAAGTAAATTCGCTACTGCGGCTTCAACTTGACTACTCAACCCCCAAAGGCTATTTTAAGTGCCAACCAATTGAGTGGGTGTATACACAAAGAACCAGACACCTGGATAGTTCCCGTTGAGGTTCCCCCCGGAAGAGAAATGGTTTCTGACTGCAACAGTGAGTCCTACAACATCTTAATTATATCAACCCCCTCTCCACTAAGCACCCCAGTTATTTTAGGGACACATATCACTTCTTAGAAAATATCAAACACATAGCTGTTCCCTCCCAAACATATACACATATATACAGTATCTCACAAAAGTGAGTACACCCCTCACATTTTTGTAAATATTTGAGTTTTTTTTTTATTTTATTTTTTTATTTTTATTATTTCACCTTTATTTAACCAGGTAAGCCAGTTGAGAACAGGTTCTCATTTACAACTGCGACCTGGCCAAGATAAAGCAAAGTAGTGCAATAAAAACAACACAGAGTTACATATGGGGTAAAAAAAACATAAAGTCAGAAATACAACAGAAAATATATATACAGTGTGTGCAAATGTAGCAAGTTATGGAGGTAAGGCAATAAATAGGCTATAGTGCAGAATAATTACAATAGTATTAACACTGGAATGCTAGATGTGCAAGAGATTATGTGCAAATAGAGATACTGGGGTGCAAAAGAGCAAAATAAATAACAATATAGGGATGAGGTAGTTGGGTGGGCTAATTTCAGATGGGCTGTGTACAGGTGCAGTGATCGGTAAGGTGCTCTGACAACTGATGCTTAAAGTTATTGAGGGAGATAAGAGTCTCCAGCTTCAGAGATTTTTGCAATTCGTTCCAGTCATTGGCAGCAGAGAACTGGAAGGAATGGCGGCCAAAGGAGGTGTTGGCTTTGGGAATGACCAGTGAGATATACCTGCTGGAGCGCAGACTACGGGTGGGTGCTGCTATGGTGACCAATGAGCTAAGATAAGGCGGGGATTTGCCTAGCAGTGATTTATAGATGGCCTGGAGCCAGTGGGTTTGACGACGAACATGTAGTGAGGACCAGCCAACAAGAGCGTACAGGTCACAGTGGTGGGTAGTGTATGGGGCTTTGGAGACAAAACGGATGGCACTGTGATAGACTACATCCAATTTGCTGAGTAGAGTGTTGGAGGCTATTTTGTAAATGACATCGCCGAAGTCAAGGATCGGTAGGATAGTTAGTTTTACGAGGGCATGTTTGGCAGCATGATAGAAGGAGGCTTTGTTACGAAATAGGAAGCCGATTCTAGATTTAACTTTGGATTGGAGATTCTTTATGTGAGTCTGGAAGTTGAGTTTACAGTCTAACCAGACACCTAGATATTTGTAGTTGTCCACATACTCTAGGTCAGACCCGTCGAGAGTGGTGATTCTAGTCGGGTGGGCGGGTGCTAGCAGCGTTCGATTGAAAAGCATGCATTTAATTTTACTAGTGTTTAAGAGCAGTTGAAGGCTACTGAAGGATTGTTGTATGGCATTGAAGCTCGTTTGGAGGTTTGTTAACACAGTGTCCAATGAAGGGCCAGATGTATACAAAATGGTGTCGTCTGCGTAGAGGTGGATCTGAGAGTCACCAGCAGCAAGAGCGACATCATTGATATACACGGAGAAAAGTGTCGGCCCAAGAATTGAAGCCTGTGGCACCCCCATAGAGACTGCCATAGGTCCAGACAACAAGCCCTCCAATTTGACACACTGAACTCTATCTGAGAAGTAGTTGGTGAACCAGGCGAGGCAGTCATTTGAGAAACCAAGGCTATTTAGTCTGCCAATAAGAATGCGGTGGTTGACAGAGTCGAAAGCCTTGGCCAGGTCGATGAAGACGGCTGCACAGTACTGTCTATTATCAATCGCGGTTATAATATCGTTTAGGACCTTGAGCGTGGCTGAAGTGCACCCGTGACCAGCTCGGAAACCGGATTGCATAGCGGAGAAGGTACGGTGGTATTCGGAATGGTCGATGATCTGTTTGTTAACTTGGCTTTCGAATACTTTCGAAAGGCAGGGCAGGATGGATATAGGTCTGTAGCAGTTTGGAGTATATCTTTTCATGTGACAACACTGAAGAAATGACACTTTGCTACATTGTAGAGTAGTGAATGTACAGCTTGAATAACAGTGTACATTTGCTGTCCCCTCAAAATAACTCAACACACAGCCATTAATGTCTAAACCGCTGGCAACAAAAGTGAGTACACCCCTAAGTGAAAATGTTCACTCGTTAGTGTTACAAGGTCTCAGGTGTGAATGGGGAGCAGGTGTGTTAAAATTTGGTGTCATCGCTCTCACACTCCCTCATACTGGTCACTGGAAGTTCAACATGGCACCTCATGGCAAAGAACTCTGAGGATCTGAAAAAAAGAATTGTTGCTCTACATAAAGATGGCCTGGGCTATAAGAAGATTGCCAAGACCCTGAAACTGAGCTGCAGCACGGTGGCCAAGACCATACAGCGGTTTAACAGGACAGGTTCCACTCAGAACAGGCCTCACCATGGTCGACCAAAGAAGTTGAGTGAACCTGCTCAGCGTCATATCCAGAGGTTGTCTTTGGGAAATAGACGTATGAGTGCTGCCAGCATTGCTGCAGCGGTTGAAGGGGTCGGGGGTCAGCCTGTCAGTGCTCAGACCATACACTGCACCAAATTGGTCTGCATGGCTGTCGTCCCAGAAGGAAGCCTCTTCTAAAGATGATGCACAAGAAAGACCGCAAACAGTTTGCTGAAGACAAGCAGACTAAGGACATGGATTACTGGAACCATGTCCTGTGGTCTGATGAGACCAAGATAAACTTATTTGGTTGAGATAGTGTCAAGCGTGTGTGGCGGCAACCAGGTGAGGAATACAAAGACAAGTGTCTTGCCTACAGTCAAACATGGTGGTGGGAGTGTCATGGTCTGGGGCTGCATGAGTGCTGCCGGCACTGGGGAGCTACAGTTCATTGAGGGAACCAAGGTCTCTAACATCCACCAGCTCCGTGATGTCGTCATGGCGGAGTGGAAGAGGACTCCAGTGGCAACCTGTGAAGCTCTGGTGAACTCCATGCCCAAGAGGGTTAAGGCAGTGCTGGAAAATGATGGTGGCCACACAAAATATTGACACTTTGGGCCCAATTTGGACATTTTCACTTAGGGGTGTACTCACTTTTGTTGCCAGCAATTTAGACATTAATGGCTGTGTGTTGTGTTATTTTGAGGGGACAGCAAATTTACACTGTTATACAAGCTGTACACTCAATACTTTACATTGTAGCAAAGTGTCATTTCTTCAGTGATGTCGCATGAAAAGATATACTCAAATATTTACAAAAATGTGAGGGGTGTACTCACTTTTGTGAGATACTGTGTGTGTGTGTGTGTATATATATATATATATATATATACATACACACAGTGGGGGAAAAAAGTATTTAGTCAGCCACCAACTGTGCAAGTTCTCCCACTTAAAAAGATGAGAGGCCTGTAATTTTCATCATAGGTCAACTATGACAGAGAAAATGAGAAGAAAAAAAATCCAGAAAATCACATTGTAGGATTTTTAATGAATTTATTTGCAAATTATGGTGGAAAATAAGTATTTGGTCAATAACAAAAGTTACTCAATACTTTGTTATATACCCTCTGTTGGCAATGACACAGGTCAAATGTTTTCTGTAAGTCTTCACAAGGTTTTCACACACTGTTGCTGGTATTTTGGCCCATTCCTCCATGCAGATCTCCTCTAGAGCAGTGATGTTTTGGGGCTGTCGCTGGGCAACACGGACTTTCAACTCCCTCCAAAGATTTTCTATGGGGTTGAGATCTGGAGACTGGCTAGGCCACTCCAGGACCTTGAAATGCTTCTTACGAAGCCACTCCTTTGTTGCCTGGGCGGTGTGTTTGGGATCATTGTCATGCTGAAAGACCCAGCCACGTTTCATCTTCAATGCCCTTGCTGATGGAAGGAGGTTTTCACTCAAAATCTCACGATACATGGCCCCATTCATTCTTTCCTTTACACGGATCTGTCGTCCTGGTCCCTTTGCAGAAAAACAGCCCCAAAGCATGATGTTTCCACCCCCATGCTTCACAATAGGTATGGTGTTCTTTGGATGCAACTCAGCATTCTTTGTCCTCCAAACACTACAAGTTGAGTTTTTACCAAAAAGTTATATTTTGGTTTCATCTGACCATATGACATTCTCCCAATCCTCTTCTGAATCATCCAAATGCACTCTAGCAAACTTCAGACGGGCCTGGACATGTACTGGCTTAAGCAGGGGGAAACGTCTTGCACTGCAGGATTTGAGTCCCCGGCGGCGTAGTGTGTTACTGATGGTAGGCTTTGTTACTTTGGTCCCAACTCTCTGCAGGTCATTCACTAGGTCCCCCCGTGTGGTTCTGGGATTTTTGCTCACCGTTCTTGTGATCAGTTTGACCCCACGGGGTGAGATCTTGTTTGGAGCCCCAGATCGAGGGAGATTATCAGTGGTCTTGTATGTCTTCCATTTCATAATAATTGCTCCCACAGTTGATTTCTTCAAACCAAGCTGCTTACCTATTGCAGATTCAGTCTTCCCAGCCTGGTGCAGGTCTACAATTTTGTTTCTGGTTCCTTTGACAGCTCTTTGGTCTTGGCCATAGTGGAGTTTGGAGTGTGACTGTTTGAGGTTGTGGACAGGTGACTTTTATACTGATAACAAGTTCAAACAGGTGCCATTAATACAGGTAACGAGTGGAGGACAGGGGAGCCTCTTAAAGAAGAAGTCACAGGTCTGTGAGAGCCTGAAATCTTGCTTGTTTGTAGGTGACCAAATACTTATTTCCCACCATCATTTGCAAATAAATTCATAAAAAATCCTACAATGTGATTTTCTGCAAACAAAATTCTCAATTTGTCTGTC
Source organism: Coregonus lavaretus (assembly GCF_964263955.1). Taxonomy (NCBI): domain Eukaryota; kingdom Metazoa; phylum Chordata; class Actinopteri; order Salmoniformes; family Salmonidae; genus Coregonus; species Coregonus lavaretus. The sequence goes on from NW_028165072.1 coordinate 283,818, forward strand.
ATAGTTGACATGTATGATGAAAATTACAGTTTTTTTTTTATCCACAGAGGGTTCTCCCCAACAAACTGGCAAAGTACACAGACTTACTAGAGAACCACAGAAAGCGTAAGTCCTCCTCTTCCAGTGATACTCTTGTGAAAAATGCAAAAATCACAGCCTTCGCTGCCCCAGGACGGGTAACACAAGCAACGCTTGACAAGCTGGTGCTAAATGTTGTATGTGAGGCCAACCAACCATTTTCTGTGGTTGAGACGCCATCCTTCAAGACTTTGATAGAAACCTTGCGACCTCAAACAGTAATGACAAGGAAAACGTTATGCACAAGAATACAAGAAGCTACAAAACACAAGAAGAGCATAATCATCAAAAAGCTGAGTGCTGTGAACTATGTTGCTACCACAACAGACTGCTGGTCTGCCAGACAACGTAGCTACTTAGGTGTCACCTGTCACTGGATAGACAACACCTCACTGGAGAGGCACTCCGCTGCATTGGCTTGTAGACCTGTCAAAGGCTTGCACAAATTTGATGTCCGTGCTGCTGCATTAGAGGAAATACATTCTGAGTACCACATCAGGGAAAAAGTGACCATGGCGACAACAGACAGTGGCTCAAACTTCCTGAAGGCCTTTTGATTATATGGTGAGGAGAAAAAGGAGGAAGCCATCAATGTACAAGAAGAGTGACTCCACCCTTGATGATGCAACAGAAGATCAGAGTGAGTCAGAGGTGGAGTGTCAAGATGTGTCTGCTATTCTGGATGACAACACAGGCCTTGAGTACCAACTTCCAAGGCACCAAAAGTGTGCATGCCATCTCCTCAATCTTATATCCACAGTTGATGCCACTGCTGCAGGAGGAGCTGCAAACGAAACCTACAAGAGGCTGTCTCGGTCTGCTTTTGCAAAGTGTCATGCTCTTTGGAATAAAACCAGCAGGTCAACCAGTCTGATAACAGTCTGCTGTAGTTAACAACAATTCTAATTTCTAAAGTGGAAGTTGTGAGAGTTTTACTCGGGTGGTTCAGTGAAACAATTATAGTTTCTGAGGTGGAAGTTGGGAGAGTTATATATATATATATTTTTTTTTTTGGTGAGGGAGGCCTGCTCTCTCCTTTCTCTGATGTTTAGTTCATTTTATTCTGATCTCCTCTGCATTATTGTAGCCATCTGCTGCAGCCTGTCAACTATGCCTCTGCCTCTGCCTATCCCTGTTCTCTCCTCTCCGCACAGGCTACACAAACGCCTCACACCGCGTGGCTGCTGCCTCTCTAACCTGGTGGTCCCTGCACGCACCACACACCTGGAGTTCCAGGTCTCAGGCAGCCTCTGGAACTGCCGTTCTGCCGCCAACAAGGCTGACTTCATCCCAGCCTATGCTACCCTCCAGTCCCTCGACTTCCTGGCACTGACGGAAACATGGATTACCACTGAAAACACTGCTACTCCTACTGCTCTCTCCTCGTCTGACCATGTGTTCTCGCATACCCCGAGAGCATCTGGTCAGAGGGGTGGTGGCACAGGAATCCTCATCTCTCCCAAGTGGTCATTCTCAATTTTTCCCCTAACCCATGTGTCTATCTCCTCATTTGAATTCCACGCTGTCACAGTCACTAGCCCATTTAAGCTTAATATCCTTGTCATCTATCGCCCTCCAGGTTCCCTTGGAGAGTTCATCAATGAGCTTGACGCCTTGATAAGTTCCTTTCCTGAGGATGGCTCACCCTTCACAGTTTTGGGGGATTTCAACCTCCCCACGTCTACATTTGACTCATTTCTCTCTGCCTCCTTCTTTCCACTCCTCTCCTCTTTTGACCTCACCCTCTCACCACCCCCCCCACTCACAAGGCAGGCAATACGCTTGACTTCATCTTTACTAGATGTTGCTCTTCTACTAATCTCACTGCAACTCCCCTCCATGTCTCCGACCACTATTTTGTATCCTTTTCTCTCTCGCTCTCCTCCAACACTACTCACTCTGCCCCTACACAGATGGTAACGCGCCGCCGCAACCTTCGCTCTCTCTCTCCCACTACTCTCTCCTCTTCCATCCTATCATCTCTTCCCTCTGCTCAATCATTCTCCCTCCAATCTCCTGATTCTGCCTCCTCAACCCTCCTCTCCTCCCTTTCTGCATCCTTTGACTCCCTGTGTCCCCTATCCTCCCGGCCGGCTCGGTCCTCCCCTCCAGCTCTGTGGCTTGATGACTCATTGCGAGCTCACAGAACAGAGCTCCGGGCAGCTGAGCGGAAATGGAAGAAAACTAAACTCCCTGCCGACCTGGCATCTTTTCACTCCCTCCTCTCTACATTTTCTTCATCTGTTTCTGCTGCTAAGGCCACTTTCTACCACTCTAAATTCCAAGCATCTGCCTCTAACCCTAGGAAGCTCTTTGCCACATTCTCCTCACTGCTGAATCCCCCCCCCCCCCTCCTCCCTCTCTGTGGATGACTTTGTCAACCACTTTGAAAAGAAGGTTGACGACATCCGATCCTCGTTTGTTAAGTCTAATGACACTGCTGGTCCTGCTCACACTGCCCTACCCTATGCTTTGACTTCTTTCTCCCCTCTCTCTCCAGATATAATCTTGCGACTAGTGACTGCAGGCCGCCCAACAACCTGCCCGCTTGACCCCATCCCCTCCTCTCTTCTCCAGACCATCTCCGGTGACCTTCTCCCTTACCTCACCTCGCTGATCAACTCATCCTTGACCGCTGGCCATGTCCCTTCCGTCTTCAAGAGAGCGAGAGTTGCACCCCTTCTCAAAAAACCAACACTCGATCCCACTGATGTCAACAACTACAGACCAGTATCCCTTCTTTCTTTTCTTTCCAAAACTATTGAGCGTGCCGTCTTTAGCCAACTCTCTTGCTATCTCTCTCAGAATGACCTTCTTGATCCAAACCAGTCAGGTTTCAGGACTGGTCATTCAACTGAGACTGCTCTTCTCTGTGTCACGGAGGCTCTCCGCACTGCTAAAGCTAACTCTCTCTCCTCTGCTCTTGTCCTTCTAGACCTGTCTGCTGCCTTTGATACAGTGAACCATCAGATCCTCCTCTCCACCCTCTCCGAGCTGGGCATCTCCGGCGCGGCTCACTCCTGGATTGCGTCCTACCTGACCGGTCGCTCCTACCAAGTGGCGTGGCGAGAAGCTGTCTCCGCACCACGTGCTCTCACCACTGGTGTCCCCCAGGGCTCAGTTCTAGGCCCTCTCCTTTTCTCCCTATACACCAAGTCACTTGGCTCTGTCATATCCTCACATGGCCTCTCCTATCATTGCTACGCTGACGATACACAACTAATCTTCTCCTTTCCCCCTTCTGATAACCAGGTGGCGAATCGCATCTCTGCATGTCTTGGCGACATATCAGTATGGATGACGGATCACCACCTCAAGCTGAACCCTGGCAAGACGGAGCTGCTCTTCCTCCCGGGGAAGGACTGCCCGTTCCATGATCTCGCCATCACGGTTGACAACTCCGTTGTGTCCTCCTCCCAGAGTGCGAAGAGCCTTGGCGTGACCCTGGACAACACCCTGTCGTTCTCCGCCAACATCAAGGCGGTGACCCGATCCTGCAGGTTCATGCTCTACAACATTCGGAGAGTACGACCCTGCCTTACACAGGAAGCGGCACAGGTCCTAATCCAGGCACTTGTCATCTCCCGTCTGGATTACTGCAACTCGCTGTTGGCTGGGCTCCCTGCCTGTGCCATTAAACCCCTACAACTCATCCAGAATGCCGCAGCCCGTCTGGTGTTCAACCTTCCCAAGTTCTCTCACGTCACCCCCCTCCTCCGCACACTCCACTGGCTTCCAGTTGAAGCTCGCATCCGTTACAAGACCATGGTGCTTGCCTATGGAGCAGTGAGGGGAACGGCACCTCCGTACCTTCAGGCTCTGATCAGTCCCTACACCCAGGCGAGGGCATTGCCTTCATCCACCTCTGGCCTGCTGGCTCCCCTTCCTCTGCAGAAGCATAGTTCCCGCTCAGCCCAGTCAAAGCTGTTCGCTGCTCTGGCACCCCAATGGTGGAACAAGCTCCCTTACGACGCCAGGACAGCGGAGTCACTCACCACCTTCCGGAGACATTTGAAACCCCACCTCTTTAAGGAACACCTGGGATAGGATAAAGTAAGTACCCCCCCAAAAAAAGAAAAAAGAAAAAAGAAAAGAAAATGAAAAACAAAAAAATATATATATATAATTGTAAAGTGGTTATCACATTGGCTATAGGGTGAATGCATCAATTTGTAGTCGCTCTGGATAAGAGCGTCTGCTACATGACGTAAATGTGCCCTTGAGCAAGGCACTTAACCCTAATTGCTCCTGTAAGTCGCTCTGGATAAGAGCGTCTGCTAAATGACTAAAATGTAAATGTAAATGTAAACAGTCGAACGTGAATGCAAGCTGCTGTTTCTCCGACCCAATCAGACACGCTGGAGCTCCCTGTTCCTCGCTGTAGAAAGGATTGTGCGCATTCACCGAGAGCAAGGAGAACAAGCAATTCGCAATGTCTGCACAGCATTAAAGATAAAGATGTAAGTTGACAAAATGTATATTTTGTTTTAAAAGAATAATAGAAATAAATAAGCCTTGCTGATTAATGGGTGATTCCACTTGTCTCAAGTAACTAAGTTTTCTTTGCATGGTGGTGTGACAATTGTGGATGACTTGAATGAAATAATTTAACTAATTTATTTTATTTTTATTTATTTGTGCATTTAACATGTACAATGCATAATAAACACATTGTACCAGAAATAGCTATAAGTAATTGTTTTATCGTTACATCTTTTATAGGTTCAATCCAGCTGAAATTGGGTTTTTGGTCGAGTATGCTGCTGTGATGAAGCCTGTTGCCATGGTCCTTAATACCCTCCAAGGGGAATCATCTGTGCATATGGGCCTCCTGCTACCAACACCTTACCAGTTGCGGGACAAGCTGAAGAGGTTGGAGTCAACTTGCAAAATGTGTACACCTCTTGTTCACGCCCTGCAGCAAGGGATCCAGAAACGTTTTGGAGACGTCATGAAAGAGCCTGAGCTGATTGCAGCAGCAATACTCCTACCAAGATTCAGAACATCCTGGACCACAGAGGAGAACATCTTGAATGCTGGTAAATATAATTGTTTATCAATTCAAATGTGAACCAGTAGACATTGACCTATATAACTCTGTATAATATTACTGTAATTTAGGATTATAGTGTGTCAGTGACAAACCACAGGGTGGCAATATAGTTAGAAGCTCAGGTAGCTTTTAATGTCAAACATCAGCAGCTTGACAGCCTATACAGTAGAAGGGTAAGAATAATGTGCAGACTTAATTCGTTTGAAAAACGATTTATCTTGCCCTAAAACCCACAGGCCTTGACTACATCAGAAATCACCTCAACACCGACTTGGATGATGTCACCAGCGCAAACAGCGGCCTCTCTGATGAAGACGACTTCTTTGCATCCATGGAGTTGGGAAAATCACAAGTAGGAGAGCTGGAGAGGTACCTTTCATGTCTGTCCCCTGCAGGTATGGATCTACTCCACACCTTTCCTCGCATCAAGAAGCTGTCACTCAAAGTCAACACAGGTCTTCCTGCATCTGCAGCCTGTGAGAGACTTTTCAGTCATGCAGGACTCCTGTTCACTGCTAAACGATCACAGCTTCACAGCAAGAACCTTGAGAGCCAGCTACTGTTGAAGCTTAATAGTGACATCACTGAGCGATTCTTTGGTGAAATAGTTTGTTTCTGCATGTTTTGACACACACACACAAACTCCCAGTGGGGCCTTCAATATAAAAGGGTTTTCATGTTACTGTGCCAAAGAGTTCCTGGAGTGTTGACTGAAGTAAACCAGTCAAAGGGCCAGTGTCAGCCTAAAGGTTAGAATATTGCCAAATCTGTTGTCTGCCTGTGGTAGTCTAGATGGGGGAAGCTGCTCCTCTCTCAGCTGCTTTTGAGCAAAGCGTGTAATCCCCTTAACTGTGTAATGGTTGTGCTAGAGAGCACAGAGCTATTAATGAATAACTCCATTGTAAAGACACATCATACATGCTTTATGCTGCTTATCTTGGGGGGGTGGGGACAAGTGTGACTTTTTTTTTGCTGACTTTTCTTGTTAGATATTGGAGCTGGAAGTAAACATAATGCCCCATCTACAACTACATCACTCTCCTCTGATGCCTTTTAGAGAACATGCATTCAGCTTAATTTGTGTTCTGGGATACTAGGCCTGCAATATTGTTTTATTTGGCCATCTATCATGGACTGGTGCTTTTTCAGTTGATGTGTATTGCTGCTCTTTTCCTCTGCTCAGTGAGATGTGCAGTGTGGCCTAATCACAGATCAGAGTATTAATTTCTAGGCACACAGAAAAAGGGCTGTTGCTTGCCATGCAATACAAAGGTACAGAGTAGGCCTAATCAACACCTATTGATTATTTTATGTTGACCGCTTCCTTCTGGTGTGCGGTTTTCTGTTCAGCATACCTGGTATGAAATGTTTGTGTTTCCTTCTGTTGTTCTGTCACTGTGGAGACACACACATACACAGTTTATGAGAGTTTATGGGCTGCCTCATTCTAGTTCTGCCTGGTAAAAAAAAGTATAAAGGTTTGGAAATGTGTGTTACTTGTGCTTATTTTTTTATTATTATTATTTTATTTGATAAGTACTTGAATTTACCGGAATTATTTTAATTTAAGCTATTTTGTAATTCATTTAATTTATTTATTGTTGGATGAACTATAATTTGCCTAAAGATGATTATTTTGTATTTTTGTCTGTCTGATTGTTGCCTTGTGTTAAAAAATAAACTCAAGTAACTCAACAGTTACTCAGTACTTGAGTAGTTTTTTCACCAAGTACTTTTCTACTCTTACTCAAGTAATTATTTGGATGACTACTTTTACTTGAGTCATATTTGTTATATCTAGCCTAGCTGTAGAAGAATGGACATCTGCACAGTTTCACATTGTACATCACTCTGTCGTTTAATGACATGTGCCACACATTCTGACAACCCATTCATCCGTAAAGCAGCACACTATCGTAAACCATAACAACGTACAGTACGACGTACAGCACGTCGTACCATACATAACATTTCCCCCCCTTTCCAAAACCAGGGACTGGTACCATATATAAAATGTCCATAGGGCAAGAACCTAGAGTGATACCTGTAAGAAATAAACATTAACCCTTAAACGGATGGACTCTCCAAACTAGCCAGTTCAGTCCATTAACCTGGAGGTTGACTAAGACACCTAACGGAGCCTAAGAATGAAAAGAGGTTAAGTAGTCCCCCAGATAAGCAGGGCGAGTTCGTGCCCGCATAGGCCTTTCTTCATCCGCCACCGCTTGTGGATCTGGCCCTTGGGGAGCCCACAGAGGCTGGGGCTCGGGTGGTAGTGGTGGAGGAGGTCCATCCGGTGGCGTCTCTGGCCTGCATGTCTGTTTTGTGTGCCTTTGTGTTCCTCGAGGGGCAGGGACTTTTCTGAGGCGGCTGGCGTGCCAGCGTGATCCATTGCTCATCATGAAATATGGCGGGCCCCAGTTGTCGACTGACCTGCAAGGGGTCCGACCAGAATGAGGGCATTTTGTTGTACTGCTGAGGCCGTCGGGCTCGGACCCAGTCTGACACTTGGATGATCGACAACTTAGAGCTAGTAGCAGGGGCCGAACGACACACTCACTTTCGCAAAGTGATTATATTTTGAACAGTTCTTGCATATTTTCCCACGGGCTGGGCAGTTTGAAGGCCTTGAATTGTGAGAGCTAGCCCCACAGTTGCCACAGCTACTTCTGTTGGTTTGTCTGTGTGCCTGCTGCACGGGCATGCCGGTGTCTGTGTCCATGCAGCTATCGACGTGGGAGGGCGTGCGCAGCGCGTGATCGTTGTAGTGCGCCTGCTCGGGCTGAAGCTGCTGTGTGAGAATGGCTGGGGGCCGAGTGTATGCTGCAGAGCTGTCTGTTAGCATTGAAGAGCATTCCAACGCCGCTTCAACCTGGAGTGCTATTTTAATAGCTCCATCTAGTTGTAAATTATCCGATTCCAAAAGCAGTTTCTCCCATGTCTTTTCACATAACGTCCCCTCTATCAACTGATCCCTGATGATCTCGTCCTGAAGTGTCCCGTAGTTACAAGAGCTAGCCAAATCCCTCAGATTAGCCACGTAGCTTTGAATGGACTCACCCGGCCGTTGGTGTCTCTTCCGAAGCCGGTAGCGTCGCTCTTTCCCGGCGAAGTGGTTGGAAATGTAGACTTGCGCGTATATAATAATAATATGCCATTTAGCAGACGCTTTTATCCAAAGCGATTTACAGTCATGTGCGCATACATGTTTACGTATGGGTGGTCCCAAGGATGGAACCCACTACCCTGGCGTTACAAGCGCCATGCTCTACCAATTGAGCTACAGAGGACCACGTATAAATAGATCAATTATGCCTTTTTTATGGAAATATTGAGGTGGGATTTTGGAGATCAGTTCATAATTTACGCGCGCTCTCTGCAAATAAGGCGGGCCAGCTCGATGTCCTAGGGCATGATATGCACCCTCTTTGCGTGGATGGCACACAGTTTGGTGTCCTCAAACAGACCGACCAGGTAAGCCTCGCTGGCCTCCTGCAGGGCCATCACGGCGGAGCTCTGGAAGCGCAGGTCGGTCTTGAAGAACAGGGCGATTTTTCTCCCCAGGCGCTGGAAGGGCACATTGCGGATGAGCAGCTCAGTGGAGCTTTGGTAACGACGGATCTCTCTGAGACACGGTGCCGGGCCTGTAACGGGGAGGCTCTCCTGCGCGTAGCCTTGGCGGCGAGCTGCATCCTGTAGGCTTTGCCACGGGTGGATTTGCGAGCGGTTTGCTTGGTTCTGGCCATGGCGCTAGCTTCCTTCTTAGACAGTCGGAGTATAGCCTCGAAATGCCCATGTGAAATGTATAAAGCCGGCAGTGGCATCTGCTGATTGGTCACCATCTCCCCACCACCCCGATTGGCCCGTTACGGAGGCCTCCTCTGTCGGCTATCGGAAGGGATGCTTTGCTTCTCTTTTTTTTTGAACGCGCACCCAAAACAGTACACTGCGCACCCAAAACAATACACTGCGTGCCCATAAAACACACTGTACGCCAAAAAACAATACACTTTGCGTGCGCCCGCAATAATACACTGCGCGCCCAAAACAATAGATCACTGCTGGCCTTTACAGGCAATAATAGTCGCCATAGTCAAGAGTGAAATCTTGTGTTATAATTTAATGCTAGCCTGCTATGGCAAACGAGGCCAATAGTACACTGCGCGGATGCAACTGCACACTGCGCGCAGGCAAAAGCACAATGTGCGCGCAAAAGTACACTGCTGGCCTTTACACGCAATAATAGTCGCCCTAGTCAAGAGTGAAATATTGTGTTATAATTTAATGCTAGCCTGCTATGGCAAACGAGGCCAATAGTACACTGCGCGGATGCAACTGCACACTGCGCGCAGGCAAAAGCACAATGTGCGCGCAAAAGTACACTGCCGGCCCTTTATGCGCAATAATAGTCGCTGAAGTCAAGAGTGAAATCTTGTGTTATAATTTAATGCTAGCCTGCTATGGCAAACGAGGCCAATAGTACACTGCGCGGATGCAACTGCACACTGCGCGCAGGCAAAAGCACAATGTGCGCGCAAAAGTACACTGCCGGCCCTTTATGCGCAATAATAGTCGCTGAAGTCAAGAGTGAAATCTTATGTTCTAATCTAATGTCAGCCTGCTATGGCGAACGATGCCAATAGTCCACTGCGCGCAGGCATTAGGACACTGCCGCGCGATAATATTCATCAAAGTCAAGAGTAAAATCTTTTGTTCTAATCACCACATGTTCAGTAATGGCATTTCCCCCCTTTATTCAAATTACAACCTCTCACTTTCAGTTATTTGAAATGAAATAATCTCTCAAATATCACTATATCTAAAACAAGCCATAGAAAGTTGGTTGCAATTTCAATTAAATCATCCAGAAACGACAGAACAAACTCAAATACACTAATAGGAGAAAATATATATTTATTGATATTGTATGTTGTATAGCCTTACTTGTTGGTATCTCAGACGACCAGAACCTTAATAATAATCACCATACTTACTTCACATAGCACGGACATATAGTAGACTACTGACACTCACTCCTATGGAATGGGTATGGGGACTGGACACGCCGGGACCCAGACCCTACTGTTGTCGATCACACATATTAATGTCGTGTTCAGGGTGCTATCAGAGTTATCGGAAATACCTAGTTCCGACTGGGAAGTTTCACTTGAATGACCCTCCAAGTAGGAATTACAAGTGAGAAATAGTGAAAATGTTGTTGCCAATCTTATTGGTTTAAGAATTGTTCCGACTTCAAAACCACTTGAACACAATCATGTGGGAGTTACAACTTCCCATTTTCCACGAGAATGTGAAGTTGGCATAATACAGCATTCAAGTGCTAGTCGGTACCAAGAAACAGACATTTCTGACTTGCTAACTGGTTGAACGCGTTACAATAGCCTAAGTATATAATATGATTGACATAACCACAATAGAAAGGCCTTGGAAGTGCCATAAGTGAAAGCCGACATATTTCATTATTTTTACATTAACCTCTTTAACATGTATTAAATGAATAATGAAGAAAATTGTGTAATTTAGACTCTACGAAATATGAAATGCATTATGAAGAAAATCGTGTACTGTTGCCTACACGGAAAAGGGGCATTTCTGACCAAAAAGTGCACCAGTATCCCAAAGTATTAATCGAAATCAAGCATAGAAAACAGCGTTAGCATTAAAAAAACAATTTTTCGCACGAATTAAGTTGCACGTAAATGTGTGTATTTTCTCACAAATTATGTTCAGAAAATCTCAAACAGTACATAGGCATACAACTACAATGTTTGAAACATTATTAAATAAAGACAACATGTCTGTATATTCATAACGTTTAATTAGCCATAATAAAGAAAATAAAGAAAAATAGGCTATCCGTTTATGGTTGTTGTGTGTTAAATTGCTGTCTTTTCACACGAATTAAGTAGCACATAAATTCGTGTCTTTTCACACAGAAACGCACGAAATCTGATGAAATACATTATGCTACCTGTGGTTTTCTCGAGCACGGTTATATGTCAGACATTTAAACGGCGACGGATAGCGGAATGCAAACCCCGTATTGAGTCAATACTGTCATCGATTGGTAAACATAATCCTTAACGTAAATATCCCAGGTTCGTACACAACGATTTTCCTTACATGTTGACTTTGCGCGCAGCCTTGGCGGCGAGCTGCATCCTGTAGGCTTTGCACCGGGTGGATTTGCGAGCGGTTTGCTTGGTTCTGGCCATGGCGCTAGCTTCCTTCTTAGACAGTCGGAGTATAGCCCCGAAATGCCCATGTGAAATGTATAAAGCCGGCAGTGGCATCTGCTGATTGGACACCATCTCCCCACCACCCCGATTGGCCCGTTACGGAGGCCTCCTCTGTCGGCTATCGGAAGGGATGCTTTGCTTCTCTTTTTTTTTGACCGTGCACCCAAAACAGTACACTGCGCACCCAAAACAATACACTGCGCGCCCATAAAACACACTGTACGCCAAAAAACAATACACTTTGCGTGCGCCCGCAATAATACACTGCGCGCCCAAAACAATAGATCACTGCTGGCCTTTACACGCAATAATAGTCGCCCTAGTCAAGAGTGAAATATTGTGTTATAATTTAATGCTAGCCTGCTATGGCAAACGAGGCCAATAGTACACTGCGCGGATGCAACTGCACACTGCGCGCAGGCAAAAGCACAATGTGCGCGCAAAAGTACACTGTCGGCCCTTTATGCGCAATAATAGTCGCTGAAGTCAAGAGTGAAATCTTATGTTCTAATCTAAGGCCAGCCTGCTATGGCGAACGATGCCAATAGTCCACTGCGCGCAGGCATTAGGACACTGCCGCGCGATAATATTCGCCAAAGTCAAGAGTAAAATCTTTTGTTCTAATCACCACATGTTCAGTAATGGCATTTCCCCCCTTTATTCAAATTACAACCTCTCACTTTCAGTTATTTGAAATGAAATAATCTCTCAAATATCACTATATCTAAAACAAGCCATAGAAAGTTGGTTGCAATTTCAATTAAATCATCCAGAAACGACAGAACAAACTCAAATACACTAATAGGAGAAAATATATATTTATTGATATTGTATGTTGTATAGCCTTACTTGTTGGTATCTCAGACGACCAGAACCTTAATAATAATCACCATACTTACTTCACATAGCACGGACATATAGTAGACTACTGACACTCACTCCTATGGAATGGGTATGGGGACTGGACACGCCGGGACCCAGACCCTACTGTTGTCGATCACACATATTAATGTCGTGTTCAGGGTGCTATCAGAGTTATCGGAAATACCTAGTTCCGACTGGGAAGTTTCACTTGAATGACCCTCCAAGTAGGAATTACAAGTGAGAAATAGTGAAAATGTTGTTGCCAATCTTATTGGTTTAAGAATTGTTCCGACTTCAAAACCACTTGAACACAATCATGTGGGAGTTACAACTTCCCATTTTCCACGAGAATGTGAAGTTGGCATAATACAGCATTCAAGTGCTAGTCGGTACTAGGAAACGGACATTTCTGACTTGCTAACTGGTTGAACGCGTTACAATAGCCTAAGTATATAATATGATTGGCATAACCACAATAGAAAGGCCTTGGAAGTGCCATAAGTGAAAGCCGACATATTTCATTATTTTTACATTAACCTCTTTAACATGTATTAAATGAATAATGAAGAAAATTGTGTAATTTAGACTCTACGAAATATGAAATGCATTATGAAGAAAATCGTGTACTGTTGCCTACACGGAAAAGGGGGCTTTCTGACCAAAAGTGCACCAGTGTCCCAAAGTATTAATCGAAATCAAGCATAGAAAACAGCGTTAGCATTAATAAAACAATTTTTCCCACGAATTAAGTTGCACGTAAATGTGTGTATTTTCTCACAAATGATGTTCAGAAAATCTCAAACAGTACATAGGCATACAACTACAATGTTTGAAACATTATTAAATAAAGACAACATTTTTGTATATTCATAACGTTTAATTAGCCATAATAAAGAAAATAAAGAAAAATAGGCTATCCGTTTATGGTTGTTGTGTGTGAAATTGCTGTCTTTTCGCACGAATTAAGTAGCACATAAATTTGTGTCTTTTCACACAGAAACGCACGAAATCTGATGAAATACATTATGCTACCTGTGGTTTTCTCGAGCACGGTTATATGTCAGACATTTAAACGGCGACGGATAGCGGAAAGCAAACCCCGTATTGAGTCAATACTGTCATCGATTGGTAAACATAATCCTTAACGTAAATATCCCAGGGTCGTACACAACGATTTTCCTTACATGTTGACTTTGCGCGCAGCCTTGGCGGCGAGCTGCATCCTGTAGGCTTTGCCACGGGTGGATTTGCGAGCGGTTTGCTTGGTTCTGGCCATGGCGCTAGCTTCCTTCTTAGACAGTCGGAGTATAGCCTCGAAATGCCCATGTGAAATGTATAAAGCCGGCAGTGGCATCTGCTGATTGGACACCATCTCCCCACCACCCCGATTGGCCCGTTACGGAGGCCTCCTCTGTCGGCTATCGGAAGGGATGCTTTGCTTCTCTTTTTTTTTGACCGCGCACCCTAAACAGTACACTGCGCACCCAAAACAATACACTGCGCGCCCATAAAACACACTGTACGCCAAAAAACAATACACTTTGCGTGCGCCCGCAATAATACACTGCGCGCCCAAAACAATAGATCACTGCTGGCCTTTACACGCAATAATAGTCGCCATAGTCAAGAGTGAAATCTTGTGTTATAATTTAATGCTAGCCTGCTATGGCAAACGAGGCCAATAGTACACTGCGCGGATGCAACTGCACACTGCGCGCAGGCAAAAGCACAATGTGCGCGCAAAAGTACACTGCCGGCCCTTTATGCGCAATAATAGTCGCTGAAGTCAAGAGTGAAATCTTGTGTTATAATTTAATGCCAGCCTGCTATGGCAAACGAGGCCAATAGTCCACTGCGCGCAGGCATTAGGACACTGCCGCGCGATAATATTCGCCAAAGTCAAGAGTAAAATCTTTTGTTCTAATCACCACATGTTCAGTAATGGCATTTCCCCCCTTTATTCAAATTACAACCTCTCACTTTCAGTTATTTGAAATGAAATAATCTCTCAAATATCACTATATCTAAAACAAGCCATAGAAAGTTGGTTGCAATTTCAATTAAATCATCCAGAAACGACAGAACAAACTCAAATACACTAATAGGAGAAAATATATATTTATTGATATTGTATGTTGTATAGCCTTACTTGTTGGTATCTCAGACGACCAGAACCTTAATAATAATCACCATACTTACTTCACATAGCACGGACATATAGTAGACTACTGACACTCACTCCTATGGAATGGGTACGGGGACTGGACACGCCGGGACCCAGACCCTACTGTTGTCGATCACACATATTAATGTCGTGTTCAGGGTGCTATCAGAGTTATCGGAAATACCTAGTTCCGACTGGGAAGTTTCACTTGAATGACCCTCCAAGTAGGAATTACAAGTGAGAAATAGTGAAAATGTTGTTGCCAATCTTATTGGTTTAAGAATTGTTCCGACTTCAAAACCACTTGAACACAATCATGTGGGAGTTACAACTTCCCATTTTCCACGAGAATGTGAAGTTGGCATAATACAGCATTCAAGTGCTAGTCGGTACCAAGAAACGGACATTTCTGACTTGCTAACTGGTTGAACGCGTTACAATAGCCTAAGTATATAATATGATTGACATAACCACAATAGAAAGGCCTTGGAAGTGCCATAAGTGAAAGCCGACATATTTCATTATTTTTACATTAACCTCTTTAACATGTATTAAATGAATAATGAAGAAAATTGTGTAATTTAGACTCTACGAAATATGAAATGCATTATGAAGAAAATCGTGTACTGTTGCCTACACGGAAAAGGGGCCTTTCTGACCAAAAGTGCACCAGTATCCCAAAGTATTAATCGAAATCAAGCATAGAAAACAGCGTTAACATTAATAAGGGTGGCAGGTAGGTTAGTGGGTAAGAGCGTTGTGCCAGTAACCGAAAGGTCGCTGGTTCTAGTCCCCGGGCCGACTAGGTGAAAAATCTGTCGATGTGCCCTTAAGCAAGGCACTTAACCCTAAATGCTCCTGTAAGTCGCTCTGGATAAGAGCATCTGCTAAATGACTAAAATGTAATAAAACAATTTTTCCCACGTAAATGTGTGTATTTTCTCACAAATTATGTTCAGAAAATCTCAAACAGTACATAGGCATACAACTACAATGTTTGAAACATTATTAAATAAAGACAACATTTCTGTATATTCACAACTATAATAAAGAAAAATAGGCTATCCGTTTATGGTTGTTGTGTGTAGCTTACTGGTTAAATTGGTGTCTTTTCACACGAATTAAGTAGCACATAAATTTGTGTCTTTTCACACAGAAACGCACGAAATCTGCTGAAATACATTACGCTACCTGTGGCTTTCTCGAGCACGGTTATATGTCAGACATTTGAACGGCTACGGATAGCGGAAAGCAAACCCCGTATTGAGTCAATACTGTCATCTATTGGTAAACATAATCCTTAACGTAAATATCCCAGGTTAGTACACAACGATTTTCCTTGCATGTTTTGCTAGGTCCTGCAGGACATCACCCCCTTCATCTTCCTGGAATAAAAAAATCACACACAAACACAGACATTCTTTCAATGTTGGGAACACATTTTACATGAACATTTAAATCAAGATGGATTACGAGATGCCCAGGCTGATGCGCAAAGGCAACTATGCCGAGCGTGTGGGCGCTGTCGCACCAGTCTACCTGGCTGCCGTGCTCGAGTGCCTGACTGCTGAGATCCTGGAGTTGGCCGGAGACATTGCCCGTGCAAACAAGAAGCCTCACATTACACTGATTAACTCTATAGTATTATCCCAGTTTACGGTCTTGCCTACACCTAGCGAACAGTTTTTTAATTGATATGAAAAATAAATATTCCATTTGATTTGGAACAGCAAGCCAGACAAAATTAAACGGGCCTATTTATAAAATGAATATCAATAGAGAGGACAGAATTGATTAAATATTTTAAGCTTGGACCTACCACTAAAAGCTTCAGTCATACAAAAGTTATACTTAAATCCGAACTGGTTCTCTAGAAATGTGTAAGACTGTCTCACCACGTTCAATAAATGGCATTTCCCCCCTTTATTCAGATTACAACCTCTCACTTTCAGTTATTTGAAATGAAATCAATTCTCAAATATCACTATATCTAAAACAAGCCATATAAAGTTGGATGCAATTTCAATTTAATCATCCAGAAACGACAGAACAAACTCAAATACACTAATAGAAAAATACATATGTCTTGATATTGTATAGCCTACTTGTTGGTATCTCAGACGACCAGAACCTTAATAATAATTACCATACTTACTTCACAAACAATAATTATACTAGCTGCCTGCACATAGCACAGACATATCACTGTAAACCCGAATAAGTAAGCAGAACTTTAAGAAAGTGAGGCAATCCGTTGCCACTGTTTTTTTGAGTTCATAAACTCAAACATTTGAGTATAATAATAATAATAATAATAATAATATGCCATTTAGCAGACGCTTTTATCCAAAGCGACTTACAGTCATGCGTGCATACATTTTTTTTTTGTGTACGGGTGGTCCCGGGGATCGAACCCACTACCTTGGCGTTACAAGCGCCGTGCTCTACCAGCTGAGCTACAGAGGACCACAGTATATCATTGCTTATATATTTGGAGTTCATGTTAAATGTAATTTTTAATTATAATTAAATGTACTGATTAAGCCAACTCAAACATTTTCAGTTTATGCTACTCAGAATATTTATTCATCTTTCTCATTGCAATATCTCAAGAGAACTTAATAATTTCAAGCATGAAAATGAAACATAAATATCCTGAGTTAACTTAACATTTATTCGTTTTTTCAATCAATCTTCTGATTACCCATAACTCAAAAGCATAGACTTGTTACAACTCAAAATCATTTACCACCAAACTTAAAATATTTGTGGCAACTGATTGCCTTAAAAATAATAAGTACTCTTGACTTAAAGGTCAAACAAAAAAACATCATCTATTCAGATGTTTAGTATAAACTTTTCTTGCCCAGTCTTTTAGCAAAACAATATGAAATAAAAAAACATTAATAAAAAATAACAATTAACAAGTCTACTTCTGGGCATTTTGTTTATACTTTAAGATGAACTATGTAATAGTAGAACATATTCAAACTCAGAAAAGCTAAAATTACATTAAGAAAATATCATTATATCACAAATAGCTTATAAACTGTTAATACAACATTACCAGGAGGGCATCAGCAAGTCTTGGGTGGTGAACAAACATTTGTTTAGAAATATTTTTTGCCCACACCTGTGCCTTTTAGCACAAAATGAAACAATCTATTTAATAATAATAGTAATATAACAATAATAGTAATAAAAATAATTAAGAATTAAAAAGAGAATTACATTTACATTTACATTTTACATTTTAGTCATTTAGCAGACGCTCTTATCCAGAGCGACTTACAGGAGCAATTAGGGTTAAGAGCCTTGCTCAAGGGCACATTTACATCATTTAGCAGACGCTCTAGTCCAGAGCGACTCACAAATTGATGCATTCACCCTATAGCCAGTGGGATAACCACTTTACAACATTTTTGTAAACGGTACATTAACATGTACAAAGGCAGTGTTTAGCCTTCCTTTGGCTATCTGGTTCAAATCTAGCAACTTCAGGGTGCACTGTATAGTTTTAGAAAATTAATTCAAACTCGAAAAGCAAAATTAACAATATTAATAAGACAATAAAAAGTATTTAACCATTTCCATAACTGAATAAACATCCCATCCTCAGAAGAAAATAAAGTCCCTATAACACTGTTTCCAACTAGAAAGGTGGCTACTTTAAAGTAAAGTAGCCTGAAACTTTGAGGACAGTTTATTTATTTATGAAAATGTATCAATGAAGAGCTTTCCTTTCTGATAAAAATGTACTTCCCAAAGCTATATAGTACACCTTTTAAAAACAAAATGCCATAGTGTATAAATATGGAGGATATATTTATTCATAATTCAAATTGAAAGTCCAAAGAGAAAAAGAAGCAAGATCAAATTAATAGTATTATTTTACTACGCTACTAGGAAAAATCATGCCATAATTAAATGTATGATGTAAAAGCTTAAAATGGAAATACTTCAATTAAAATCTAAAATATAATTGTTTTATTTTAGCCTTTCCCCTTTATAATTTTCAATTCGACATTTTATCTTTTGAATTTTACGTTTTACATTTGACATTGACATTTTCAGATTCACCTTTTACATTTTGATTTAAGCTTTTAATTTAGAAGTGACAGGTGTCAATTTAAATGAGGAGGCATGGCCCAACTGCTGGTGGGAGGGTCTGAAACGACTTCCAGCTGACAGTTGAAGCTTTGCATTTTAAATTTGACTTTTTAAATTTAATTATGGCATGATTTTTCCTAGTAGTGTAGTAAAATAATAATATTTTTAATTTGATCTCGCTTCGTTTTCCCTTTGGCCTTTCAATTTGAATTATGAATAAAAATATCCTCCATATATAAACACTTAATTCAACCCTGAATTTCAGTTTAACAACAATTAAATGTACATTAAAACGTACAAAGACACTGTGTACTTTGTGCCATTTGGCTGAAAACCCATTGAGTAGAGCAGCAACTTTAACATAAACAGTTGAACAGTATTCAACATGGACCTGACATGACATATTCTCATTATGGACTATGCTCTAACAGAGTGAGCCATCAGAATCCACCACTCCTTTTTGGATCTTCAGTTACACATACAACATCAGCTCATTTTTAAGATTCTGCAGCTTGGGTGACAGTTTAGAGTCATCAAGACCAAGTAAGATTTTCTGTGTGAACTCAAAAGTGTTTGTCAGTCCCTTGGGATAGCTGAGATGTAGTGCATAAATCAGGCCGAACATTACCAGGAAGGCATCAGCAAGCCTGGGGAGATTGACAACCACATCACCCTCTAGGACGACAGAGACTCTCACTGGGTGGTAGTGAACTGGGCTTGTGGCATCATCACTGACTGTTGTAAGGAGGACCACTGATGCATCCCACAGGTCTGGCTCATCCATATCATCCTTTAAAAAATGAAAGGGAGAACATATACTAATCACATTTACTGAAACTATGGCTGTGGCAATTTTGATTACAGTTGGATGTAGGGGTGGAACAGTACATGTATTTGTATTGAACCGAAATGGTACGGGCGTCTCGGTACGGTACATGAATTTACACGGAGAATACACAGTATAAAAATAAATCAAACTTGAGTGCAAATTAATTAATGTAATGCGGAACTACTGTTAGACAAGCGGTTCTTTAGGGACACCTAATCTGTAGCCCTGCCCTTAGCTCTGAAGCTCCCGAGCCCCGCCTACATGTCGAGTCAGTCAGTCCAGTCCAAATGAAGAGTCAACATGAAGCGAACTAGTCCCTTCCAAATACAACCAAACACGGACGTAGCTGTATCCCTTCTCGCCTCGACCACAAATGGCCTCGAGGCCCGTTTGATTCGCTGTTTGCTCCGGTATTAGCTGTTAGCTCCGCCGTTAGCTTCGCCGTTAGCGTGTGAAGCTAACACCAAAACTCACATCATCCCTTGTCACCTGCAGCTGGCCTTCCGTAACGACGAGGACCCAACATCCGGGCGGTGCTACTCCCCAAGAAGACCGAGAATGCCGTCAAAGCCAAGTAAATTCGCTACTGCGGCTTCAACTTGACTACTCAACCCCCAAAGGCTATTTTAAGTGCCAACCAATTGAGTGGGTGTATACACAAAGAACCAGACACCTGGATAGTTCCCGTTGAGGTTCCCCCCGGAAGAGAAATGGTTTCTGACTGCAACAGTGAGTCCTACAACATCTTCATTATATCAACCCCCTCTCCACTAAGCACCCCAGTTATTTTAGGGACACATATCACTTCTTAGAAAATATCAAACACATAGCTGTTCCCTCCCAAACATATACACATATATACAGTATCTCACAAAAGTGAGTACACCCCTCACATTTTTGTAAATATGTGAGTTTTTTTATTTTTTATTTTTTTTATTTTTTATTATTTCACCTTTATTTAACCAGGTAAGCCAGTTGAGAACAGGTTCTCATTTACAACTGCGACCTGGCCAAGATAAAGCAAAGTAGTGCAATAAAAACAACACAGAGTTACATATGGGGTAAAAAAAACATAAAGTCAGAAATACAACAGAAAATATATATACAGTGTGTGCAAATGTAGCAAGTTATGGAGGTAAGGCAATAAATAGGCTATAGTGCAGAATAATTACAATAGTATTAACACTGGAATGCTAGATGTGCAAGAGATTATGTGCAAATAGAGATACTGGGGTGCAAAAGAGCAAAATAAATAACAATATAGGGATGAGGTAGTTGGGTGGGCTAATTTCAGATGGGCTGTGTACAGGTGCAGTGATCGGTAAGGTGCTCTGACAACTGATGCTTAAAGTTATTGAGGGAGATAAGAGTCTCCAGCTTCAGAGATTTTTGCAATTCGTTCCAGTCATTGGCAGCAGAGAACTGGAAGGAATGGCGGCCAAAGGAGGTGTTGGCTTTGGGAATGACCAGTGAGATATACCTGCTGGAGCGCAGACTACGGGTGGGTGCTGCTATGGTGACCAATGAGCTAAGATAAGGCGGGGATTTGCCTAGCAGTGATTTATAGATGGCCTGGAGCCAGTGGGTTTGACGACGAACATGTAGTGAGGACCAGCCAACAAGAGCGTACAGGTCACAGTGGTGGGTAGTGTATGGGGCTTTGGAGACAAAACGGATGGCACTGTGATAGACTACATCCAATTTGCTGAGTAGAGTGTTGGAGGCTATTTTGTAAATGACATCGCCGAAGTCAAGGATCGGTAGGATAGTTAGTTTTACGAGGGCATGTTTGGCAGCATGATAGAAGGAGGCTTTGTTACGAAATAGGAAGCCGATTCTAGATTTAACTTTGGATTGGAGATTCTTTATGTGAGTCTGGAAGTTGAGTTTACAGTCTAACCAGACACCTAGATATTTGTAGTTGTCCACATACTCTAGGTCAGACCCGTCGAGAGTGGTGATTCTAGTCGGGTGGGCGGGTGCTAGCAGCGTTCGATTGAAAAGCATGCATTTAATTTTACTAGTGTTTAAGAGCAGTTGAAGGCTACTGAAGGATTGTTGTATGGCATTGAAGCTCGTTTGGAGGTTTGTTAACACAGTGTCCAATGAAGGGCCAGATGTATACAAAATGGTGTCGTCTGCGTAGAGGTGGATCTGAGAGTCACCAGCAGCAAGAGCGACATCATTGATATACACGGAGAAAAGTGTCGGCCCAAGAATTGAAGCCTGTGGCACCCCCATAGAGACTGCCATAGGTCCAGACAACAAGCCCTCCAATTTGACACACTGAACTCTATCTGAGAAGTAGTTGGTGAACCAGGCGAGGCAGTCATTTGAGAAACCAAGGCTATTTAGTCTGCCAATAAGAATGCGGTGGTTGACAGAGTCGAAAGCCTTGGCCAGGTCGATGAAGACGGCTGCACAGTACTGTCTATTATCAATCGCGGTTATAATATCGTTTAGGACCTTGAGCGTGGCTGAAGTGCACCCGTGACCAGCTCGGAAACCGGATTGCATAGCGGAGAAGGTACGGTGGTATTCGGAATGGTCGATGATCTGTTTGTTAACTTGGCTTTCGAATACTTTCGAAAGGCAGGGCAGGATGGATATAGGTCTGTAGCAGTTTGGAGTATATCTTTTCATGTGACAACACTGAAGAAATGACACTTTGCTACATTGTAGAGTAGTGAATGTACAGCTTGAATAACAGTGTACATTTGCTGTCCCCTCAAAATAACTCAACACACAGCCATTAATGTCTAAACCGCTGGCAACAAAAGTGAGTACACCCCTAAGTGAAAATGTTCACTCGTTAGTGTTACAAGGTCTCAGGTGTGAATGGGGAGCAGGTGTGTTAAAATTTGGTGTCATCGCTCTCACACTCCCTCATACTGGTCACTGGAAGTTCAACATGGCACCTCATGGCAAAGAACTCTGAGGATCTGAAAAAAAGAATTGTTGCTCTACATAAAGATGGCCTGGGCTATAAGAAGATTGCCAAGACCCTGAAACTGAGCTGCAGCACGGTGGCCAAGACCATACAGCGGTTTAACAGGACAGGTTCCACTCAGAACAGGCCTCACCATGGTCGACCAAAGAAGTTGAGTGAACCTGCTCAGCGTCATATCCAGAGGTTGTCTTTGGGAAATAGACGTATGAGTGCTGCCAGCATTGCTGCAGCGGTTGAAGGGGTCGGGGGTCAGCCTGTCAGTGCTCAGACCATACACTGCACCAAATTGGTCTGCATGGCTGTCGTCCCAGAAGGAAGCCTCTTCTAAAGATGATGCACAAGAAAGACCGCAAACAGTTTGCTGAAGACAAGCAGACTAAGGACATGGATTACTGGAACCATGTCCTGTGGTCTGATGAGACCAAGATAAACTTATTTGGTTGAGATAGTGTCAAGCGTGTGTGGCGGCAACCAGGTGAGGAATACAAAGACAAGTGTCTTGCCTACAGTCAAACATGGTGGTGGGAGTGTCATGGTCTGGGGCTGCATGAGTGCTGCCGGCACTGGGGAGCTACAGTTCATTGAGGGAACCAAGGTCTCTAATATCCACCAGCTCCGTGATGTCGTCATGGCGGAGTGGAAGAGGACTCCAGTGGCAACCTGTGAAGCTCTGGTGAACTCCATGCCCAAGAGGGTTAAGGCAGTGCTGGAAAATGATGGTGGCCACACAAAATATTGACACTTTGGGCCCAATTTGGACATTTTCACTTAGGGGTGTACTCACTTTTGTTGCCAGCAATTTAGACATTAATGGCTGTGTGTTGTGTTATTTTGAGGGGACAGCAAATTTACACTGTTATACAAGCTGTACACTCAATACTTTACATTGTAGCAAAGTGTCATTTCTTCAGTGATGTCGCATGAAAAGATATACTCAAATATTTACAAAAATGTGAGGGGTGTACTCACTTTTGTGAGATACTGTGTGTGTGTGTGTGTGTATATATATATATATATATATATATATATATATATATATGTATATATATATATATATATATATATATATATATACATACACACACACAGTGGGGGAAAAAAGTATTTAGTCAGCCACCAACTGTGCAAGTTCTCCCACTTAAAAAGATGAGAGGCCTGTAATTTTCATCATAGGTCAACTATGACAGAGAAAATGAGAAGAAAAAAAATCCAGAAAATCACATTGTAGGATTTTTAATGAATTTATTTGCAAATTATGGTGGAAAATAAGTATTTGGTCAATAACAAAAGTTACTCAATACTTTGTTATATACCCTCTGTTGGCAATGACACAGGTCAAATGTTTTCTGTAAGTCTTCACAAGGTTTTCACACACTGTTGCTGGTATTTTGGCCCATTCCTCCATGCAGA
Organism: Coregonus lavaretus; assembly: GCF_964263955.1. Classification (NCBI taxonomy): domain Eukaryota; kingdom Metazoa; phylum Chordata; class Actinopteri; order Salmoniformes; family Salmonidae; genus Coregonus; species Coregonus lavaretus. The sequence goes on from NW_028165072.1 coordinate 307,536, forward strand.
TCTCCTCTAGAGCAGTGATGTTTTGGGGCTGTCGCTGGGCAACACGGACTTTCAACTCCCTCCAAAGATTTTCTATGGGGTTGAGATCTGGAGACTGGCTAGGCCACTCCAGGACCTTGAAATGCTTCTTACGAAGCCACTCCTTTGTTGCCTGGGCGGTGTGTTTGGGATCATTGTCATGCTGAAAGACCCAGCCACGTTTCATCTTCAATGCCCTTGCTGATGGAAGGAGGTTTTCACTCAAAATCTCACGATACATGGCCCCATTCATTCTTTCCTTTACACGGATCTGTCGTCCTGGTCCCTTTGCAGAAAAACAGCCCCAAAGCATGATGTTTCCACCCCCATGCTTCACAATAGGTATGGTGTTCTTTGGATGCAACTCAGCATTCTTTGTCCTCCAAACACTACAAGTTGAGTTTTTACCAAAAAGTTATATTTTGGTTTCATCTGACCATATGACATTCTCCCAATCCTCTTCTGAATCATCCAAATGCACTCTAGCAAACTTCAGACGGGCCTGGACATGTACTGGCTTAAGCAGGGGGAAACGTCTTGCACTGCAGGATTTGAGTCCCCGGCGGCGTAGTGTGTTACTGATGGTAGGCTTTGTTACTTTGGTCCCAACTCTCTGCAGGTCATTCACTAGGTCCCCCCGTGTGGTTCTGGGATTTTTGCTCACCGTTCTTGTGATCAGTTTGACCCCACGGGGTGAGATCTTGTTTGGAGCCCCAGATCGAGGGAGATTATCAGTGGTCTTGTATGTCTTCCATTTCATAATAATTGCTCCCACAGTTGATTTCTTCAAACCAAGCTGCTTACCTATTGCAGATTCAGTCTTCCCAGCCTGGTGCAGGTCTACAATTTTGTTTCTGGTTCCTTTGACAGCTCTTTGGTCTTGGCCATAGTGGAGTTTGGAGTGTGACTGTTTGAGGTTGTGGACAGGTGACTTTTATACTGATAACAAGTTCAAACAGGTGCCATTAATACAGGTAACGAGTGGAGGACAGGGGAGCCTCTTAAAGAAGAAGTCACAGGTCTGTGAGAGCCTGAAATCTTGCTTGTTTGTAGGTGACCAAATACTTATTTCCCACCATCATTTGCAAATAAATTCATAAAAAATCCTACAATGTGATTTTCTGCAAACAAAATTCTCAATTTGTCTGTCATAGTTGACATGTATGATGAAAATTACAGTTTTTTTTTTATCCACAGAGGGTTCTCCCCAACAAACTGGCAAAGTACACAGACTTACTAGAGAACCACAGAAAGCGTAAGTCCTCCTCTTCCAGTGATACTCTTGTGAAAAATGCAAAAATCACAGCCTTCGCTGCCCCAGGACGGGTAACACAAGCAACGCTTGACAAGCTGGTGCTAAATGTTGTATGTGAGGCCAACCAACCATTTTCTGTGGTTGAGACGCCATCCTTCAAGACTTTGATAGAAACCTTGCGACCTCAAACAGTAATGACAAGGAAAACGTTATGCACAAGAATACAAGAAGCTACAAAACACAAGAAGAGCATAATCATCAAAAAGCTGAGTGCTGTGAACTATGTTGCTACCACAACAGACTGCTGGTCTGCCAGACAACGTAGCTACTTAGGTGTCACCTGTCACTGGATAGACAACACCTCACTGGAGAGGCACTCCGCTGCATTGGCTTGTAGACCTGTCAAAGGCTTGCACAAATTTGATGTCCGTGCTGCTGCATTAGAGGAAATACATTCTGAGTACCACATCAGGGAAAAAGTGACCATGGCGACAACAGACAGTGGCTCAAACTTCCTGAAGGCCTTTTGATTATATGGTGAGGAGAAAAAGGAGGAAGCCATCAATGTACAAGAAGAGTGACTCCACCCTTGATGATGCAACAGAAGATCAGAGTGAGTCAGAGGTGGAGTGTCAAGATGTGTCTGCTATTCTGGATGACAACACAGGCCTTGAGTACCAACTTCCAAGGCACCAAAAGTGTGCATGCCATCTCCTCAATCTTATATCCACAGTTGATGCCACTGCTGCAGGAGGAGCTGCAAACGAAACCTACAAGAGGCTGTCTCGGTCTGCTTTTGCAAAGTGTCATGCTCTTTGGAATAAAACCAGCAGGTCAACCAGTCTGATAACAGTCTGCTGTAGTTAACAACAATTCTAATTTCTAAAGTGGAAGTTGTGAGAGTTTTACTCGGGTGGTTCAGTGAAACAATTATAGTTTCTGAGGTGGAAGTTGGGAGAGTTATATATATATATATTTTTTTTTTTGGTGAGGGAGGCCTGCTCTCTCCTTTCTCTGATGTTTAGTTCATTTTATTCTGATCTCCTCTGCATTATTGTAGCCATCTGCTGCAGCCTGTCAACTATGCCTCTGCCTCTGCCTATCCCTGTTCTCTCCTCTCCGCACAGGCTACACAAACGCCTCACACCGCGTGGCTGCTGCCTCTCTAACCTGGTGGTCCCTGCACGCACCACACACCTGGAGTTCCAGGTCTCAGGCAGCCTCTGGAACTGCCGTTCTGCCGCCAACAAGGCTGACTTCATCCCAGCCTATGCTACCCTCCAGTCCCTCGACTTCCTGGCACTGACGGAAACATGGATTACCACTGAAAACACTGCTACTCCTACTGCTCTCTCCTCGTCTGACCATGTGTTCTCGCATACCCCGAGAGCATCTGGTCAGAGGGGTGGTGGCACAGGAATCCTCATCTCTCCCAAGTGGTCATTCTCAATTTTTCCCCTAACCCATGTGTCTATCTCCTCATTTGAATTCCACGCTGTCACAGTCACTAGCCCATTTAAGCTTAATATCCTTGTCATCTATCGCCCTCCAGGTTCCCTTGGAGAGTTCATCAATGAGCTTGACGCCTTGATAAGTTCCTTTCCTGAGGATGGCTCACCCTTCACAGTTTTGGGGGATTTCAACCTCCCCACGTCTACATTTGACTCATTTCTCTCTGCCTCCTTCTTTCCACTCCTCTCCTCTTTTGACCTCACCCTCTCACCACCCCCCCCACTCACAAGGCAGGCAATACGCTTGACTTCATCTTTACTAGATGTTGCTCTTCTACCAATCTCACTGCAACTCCCCTCCATGTCTCCGACCACTACTTTGTATCCTTTTCTCTCTCGCTCTCCTCCAACACTACTCACTCTGCCCCTACACAGATGGTAACGCGCCGCCGCAACCTTCGCTCTCTCTCTCCCACTACTCTCTCCTCTTCCATCCTATCATCTCTTCCCTCTGCTCAATCATTCTCCCTCCAATCTCCTGATTCTGCCTCCTCAACCCTCCTCTCCTCCCTTTCTGCATCCTTTGACTCCCTGTGTCCCCTATCCTCCCGGCCGGCTCGGTCCTCCCCTCCAGCTCTGTGGCTTGATGACTCATTGCGAGCTCACAGAACAGAGCTCCGGGCAGCTGAGCGGAAATGGAAGAAAACTAAACTCCCTGCCGACCTGGCATCTTTTCACTCCCTCCTCTCTACATTTTCTTCATCTGTTTCTGCTGCTAAGGCCACTTTCTACCACTCTAAATTCCAAGCATCTGCCTCTAACCCTAGGAAGCTCTTTGCCACATTCTCCTCACTGCTGAATCCCCCCCCCCCCCCTCCTCCCTCTCTGTGGATGACTTTGTCAACCACTTTGAAAAGAAGGTTGACGACATCCGATCCTCGTTTGTTAAGTCTAATGACACTGCTGGTCCTGCTCACACTGCCCTACCCTATGCTTTGACTTCTTTCTCCCCTCTCTCTCCAGATATAATCTTGCGACTAGTGACTGCAGGCCGCCCAACAACCTGCCCGCTTGACCCCATCCCCTCCTCTCTTCTCCAGACCATCTCCGGTGACCTTCTCCCTTACCTCACCTCGCTGATCAACTCATCCTTGACCGCTGGCCATGTCCCTTCCGTCTTCAAGAGAGCGAGAGTTGCACCCCTTCTCAAAAAACCAACACTCGATCCCACTGATGTCAACAACTACAGACCAGTATCCCTTCTTTCTTTTCTTTCCAAAACTATTGAGCGTGCCGTCTTTAGCCAACTCTCTTGCTATCTCTCTCAGAATGACCTTCTTGATCCAAACCAGTCAGGTTTCAGGACTGGTCATTCAACTGAGACTGCTCTTCTCTGTGTCACGGAGGCTCTCCGCACTGCTAAAGCTAACTCTCTCTCCTCTGCTCTTGTCCTTCTAGACCTGTCTGCTGCCTTTGATACAGTGAACCATCAGATCCTCCTCTCCACCCTCTCCGAGCTGGGCATCTCCGGCGCGGCTCACTCCTGGATTGCGTCCTACCTGACCGGTCGCTCCTACCAAGTGGCGTGGCGAGAAGCTGTCTCCGCACCACGTGCTCTCACCACTGGTGTCCCCCAGGGCTCAGTTCTAGGCCCTCTCCTTTTCTCCCTATACACCAAGTCACTTGGCTCTGTCATATCCTCACATGGCCTCTCCTATCATTGCTACGCTGACGATACACAACTAATCTTCTCCTTTCCCCCTTCTGATAACCAGGTGGCGAATCGCATCTCTGCATGTCTTGGCGACATATCAGTATGGATGACGGATCACCACCTCAAGCTGAACCCTGGCAAGACGGAGCTGCTCTTCCTCCCGGGGAAGGACTGCCCGTTCCATGATCTCGCCATCACGGTTGACAACTCCGTTGTGTCCTCCTCCCAGAGTGCGAAGAGCCTTGGCGTGACCCTGGACAACACCCTGTCGTTCTCCGCCAACATCAAGGCGGTGACCCGATCCTGCAGGTTCATGCTCTACAACATTCGGAGAGTACGACCCTGCCTTACACAGGAAGCGGCACAGGTCCTAATCCAGGCACTTGTCATCTCCCGTCTGGATTACTGCAACTCGCTGTTGGCTGGGCTCCCTGCCTGTGCCATTAAACCCCTACAACTCATCCAGAATGCCGCAGCCCGTCTGGTGTTCAACCTTCCCAAGTTCTCTCACGTCACCCCCCTCCTCCGCACACTCCACTGGCTTCCAGTTGAAGCTCGCATCCGTTACAAGACCATGGTGCTTGCCTATGGAGCAGTGAGGGGAACGGCACCTCCGTACCTTCAGGCTCTGATCAGTCCCTACACCCAGGCGAGGGCATTGCCTTCATCCACCTCTGGCCTGCTGGCTCCCCTTCCTCTGCAGAAGCATAGTTCCCGCTCAGCCCAGTCAAAGCTGTTCGCTGCTCTGGCACCCCAATGGTGGAACAAGCTCCCTTACGACGCCAGGACAGCGGAGTCACTCACCACCTTCCGGAGACATTTGAAACCCCACCTCTTTAAGGAACACCTGGGATAGGATAAAGTAAGTACCCCCCCAAAAAAAGAAAAAAGAAAAAAGAAAAGAAAATGAAAAACAAAAAAATATATATATATAATTGTAAAGTGGTTATCACATTGGCTATAGGGTGAATGCATCAATTTGTAGTCGCTCTGGATAAGAGCGTCTGCTACATGACGTAAATGTGCCCTTGAGCAAGGCACTTAACCCTAATTGCTCCTGTAAGTCGCTCTGGATAAGAGCGTCTGCTAAATGACTAAAATGTAAATGTAAATGTAAACAGTCGAACGTGAATGCAAGCTGCTGTTTCTCCGACCCAATCAGACACGCTGGAGCTCCCTGTTCCTCGCTGTAGAAAGGATTGTGCGCATTCACCGAGAGCAAGGAGAACAAGCAATTCGCAATGTCTGCACAGCATTAAAGATAAAGATGTAAGTTGACAAAATGTATATTTTGTTTTAAAAGAATAATAGAAATAAATAAGCCTTGCTGATTAATGGGTGATTCCACTTGTCTCAAGTAACTAAGTTTTCTTTGCATGGTGGTGTGACAATTGTGGATGACTTGAATGAAATAATTTAACTAATTTATTTTATTTTTATTTATTTGTGCATTTAACATGTACAATGCATAATAAACACATTGTACCAGAAATAGCTATAAGTAATTGTTTTATCGTTACATCTTTTATAGGTTCAATCCAGCTGAAATTGGGTTTTTGGTCGAGTATGCTGCTGTGATGAAGCCTGTTGCCATGGTCCTTAATACCCTCCAAGGGGAATCATCTGTGCATATGGGCCTCCTGCTACCAACACCTTACCAGTTGCGGGACAAGCTGAAGAGGTTGGAGTCAACTTGCAAAATGTGTACACCTCTTGTTCACGCCCTGCAGCAAGGGATCCAGAAACGTTTTGGAGACGTCATGAAAGAGCCTGAGCTGATTGCAGCAGCAATACTCCTACCAAGATTCAGAACATCCTGGACCACAGAGGAGAACATCTTGAATGCTGGTAAATATAATTGTTTATCAATTCAAATGTGAACCAGTAGACATTGACCTATATAACTCTGTATAATATTACTGTAATTTAGGATTATAGTGTGTCAGTGACAAACCACAGGGTGGCAATATAGTTAGAAGCTCAGGTAGCTTTTAATGTCAAACATCAGCAGCTTGACAGCCTATACAGTAGAAGGGTAAGAATAATGTGCAGACTTAATTCGTTTGAAAAACGATTTATCTTGCCCTAAAACCCACAGGCCTTGACTACATCAGAAATCACCTCAACACCGACTTGGATGATGTCACCAGCGCAAACAGCGGCCTCTCTGATGAAGACGACTTCTTTGCATCCATGGAGTTGGGAAAATCACAAGTAGGAGAGCTGGAGAGGTACCTTTCATGTCTGTCCCCTGCAGGTATGGATCTACTCCACACCTTTCCTCGCATCAAGAAGCTGTCACTCAAAGTCAACACAGGTCTTCCTGCATCTGCAGCCTGTGAGAGACTTTTCAGTCATGCAGGACTCCTGTTCACTGCTAAACGATCACAGCTTCACAGCAAGAACCTTGAGAGCCAGCTACTGTTGAAGCTTAATAGTGACATCACTGAGCGATTCTTTGGTGAAATAGTTTGTTTCTGCATGTTTTGACACACACACACAAACTCCCAGTGGGGCCTTCAATATAAAAGGGTTTTCATGTTACTGTGCCAAAGAGTTCCTGGAGTGTTGACTGAAGTAAACCAGTCAAAGGGCCAGTGTCAGCCTAAAGGTTAGAATATTGCCAAATCTGTTGTCTGTCTGTGGCAGTCTAGATGGGGGAAGCTGCTCCTCTCTCAGCTGCTTTTGAGCAAAGCGTGTAATCCCCTTAACTGTGTAATGGTTGTGCTAGAGAGCACAGAGCTATTAATGAATAACTCCATTGTAAAGACACATCATACATGCTTTATGCTGCTTATCTTGGGGGGGTGGGGACAAGTGTGACTTTTTTTTTGCTGACTTTTCTTGTTAGATATTGGAGCTGGAAGTAAACATAATGCCCCATCTACAACTACATCACTCTCCTCTGATGCCTTTTAGAGAACATGCATTCAGCTTAATTTGTGTTCTGGGATACTAGGCCATCAATATTGTTTTATTTGGCCATCTATCATGGACTGGTGCTTTTTCAGTTGATGTGTATTGCTGCTCTTTTCCTCTGCTCAGTGAGATGTGCAGTGTGGCCTAATCACAGATCAGAGTATTAATTTCTAGGCACACAGAAAAAGGGCTGTTGCTTGCCATGCAATACAAAGGTACAGAGTAGGCCTAATCAACACCTATTGATTATTTTATGTTGACCGCTTCCTTCTGGTGTGCGGTTTTCTGTTCAGCATACCTGGTATGAAATGTTTGTGTTTCCTTCTGTTGTTCTGTCACTGTGGAGACACACACATACACAGTTTATGAGAGTTTATGGGCTGCCTCATTCTAGTTCTGCCTGGTAAAAAAAAGTATAAAGGTTTGGAAATGTGTGTTACTTGTGCTTATTTTTTTATTATTATTATTTTATTTGATAAGTACTTGAATTTACCGGAATTATTTTAATTTAAGCTATTTTGTAATTCATTTAATTTATTTATTGTTGGATGAACTATAATTTGCCTAAAGATGATTATTTTGTATTTTTGTCTGTCTGATTGTTGCCTTGTGTTAAAAAATAAACTCAAGTAACTCAACAGTTACTCAGTACTTGAGTAGTTTTTTCACCAAGTACTTTTCTACTCTTACTCAAGTAATTATTTGGATGACTACTTTTACTTGAGTCATATTTGTTATATCTAGCCTAGCTGTAGAAGAATGGACATCTGCACAGTTTCACATTGTACATCACTCTGTCGTTTAATGACATGTGCCACACATTCTGACAACCCATTCATCCGTAAAGCAGCACACTATCGTAAACCATAACAACGTACAGTACGACGTACAGCACGTCGTACCATACATAACATTTCCCCCCCTTTCCAAAACCAGGGACTGGTACCATATATAAAATGTCCATAGGGCAAGAACCTAGAGTGATACCTGTAAGAAATAAACATTAACCCTTAAACGGATGGACTCTCCAAACTAGCCAGTTCAGTCCATTAACCTGGAGGTTGACTAAGACACCTAACGGAGCCTAAGAATGAAAAGAGGTTAAGTAGTCCCCCAGATAAGCAGGGCGAGTTCGTGCCCGCATAGGCCTTTCTTCATCCGCCACCGCTTGTGGATCTGGCCCTTGGGGAGCCCACAGAGGCTGGGGCTCGGGTGGTAGTGGTGGAGGAGGTCCATCCGGTGGCGTCTCTGGCCTGCATGTCTGTTTTGTGTGCCTTTGTGTTCCTCGAGGGGCAGGGACTTTTCTGAGGCGGCTGGCGTGCCAGCGTGATCCATTGCTCATCATGAAATATGGCGGGCCCCAGTTGTCGACTGACCTGCAAGGGGTCCGACCAGAATGAGGGCATTTTGTTGTACTGCTGAGGCCGTCGGGCTCGGACCCAGTCTGACACTTGGATGATCGACAACTTAGAGCTAGTAGCAGGGGCCGAACGACACACTCACTTTCGCAAAGTGATTATATTTTGAACAGTTCTTGCATATTTTCCCACGGGCTGGGCAGTTTGAAGGCCTTGAATTGTGAGAGCTAGCCCCACAGTTGCCACAGCTACTTCTGTTGGTTTGTCTGTGTGCCTGCTGCACGGGCATGCCGGTGTCTGTGTCCATGCAGCTATCGACGTGGGAGGGCGTGCGCAGCGCGTGATCGTTGTAGTGCGCCTGCTCGGGCTGAAGCTGCTGTGTGAGAATGGCTGGGGGCCGAGTGTATGCTGCAGAGCTGTCTGTTAGCATTGAAGAGCATTCCAACGCCGCTTCAACCTGGAGTGCTATTTTAATAGCTCCATCTAGTTGTAAATTATCCGATTCCAAAAGCAGTTTCTCCCATGTCTTTTCACATAACGTCCCCTCTATCAACTGATCCCTGATGATCTCGTCCTGAAGTGTCCCGTAGTTACAAGAGCTAGCCAAATCCCTCAGATTAGCCACGTAGCTTTGAATGGACTCACCCGGCCGTTGGTGTCTCTTCCGAAGCCGGTAGCGTCGCTCTTTCCCGGCGAAGTGGTTGGAAATGTAGACTTGCGCGTATATAATAATAATATGCCATTTAGCAGACGCTTTTATCCAAAGCGATTTACAGTCATGTGCGCATACATGTTTACGTATGGGTGGTCCCAAGGATGGAACCCACTACCCTGGCGTTACAAGCGCCATGCTCTACCAATTGAGCTACAGAGGACCACGTATAAATAGATCAATTATGCCTTTTTTATGGAAATATTGAGGTGGGATTTTGGAGATCAGTTCATAATTTACGCGCGCTCTCTGCAAATAAGGCGGGCCAGCTCGATGTCCTAGGGCATGATATGCACCCTCTTTGCGTGGATGGCACACAGTTTGGTGTCCTCAAACAGACCGACCAGGTAAGCCTCGCTGGCCTCCTGCAGGGCCATCACGGCGGAGCTCTGGAAGCGCAGGTCGGTCTTGAAGAACAGGGCGATTTTTCTCCCCAGGCGCTGGAAGGGCACATTGCGGATGAGCAGCTCAGTGGAGCTTTGGTAACGACGGATCTCTCTGAGACACGGTGCCGGGCCTGTAACGGGGAGGCTCTCCTGCGCGTAGCCTTGGCGGCGAGCTGCATCCTGTAGGCTTTGCCACGGGTGGATTTGCGAGCGGTTTGCTTGGTTCTGGCCATGGCGCTAGCTTCCTTCTTAGACAGTCGGAGTATAGCCTCGAAATGCCCATGTGAAATGTATAAAGCCGGCAGTGGCATCTGCTGATTGGTCACCATCTCCCCACCACCCCGATTGGCCCGTTACGGAGGCCTCCTCTGTCGGCTATCGGAAGGGATGCTTTGCTTCTCTTTTTTTTTGAACGCGCACCCAAAACAGTACACTGCGCACCCAAAACAATACACTGCGTGCCCATAAAACACACTGTACGCCAAAAAACAATACACTTTGCGTGCGCCCGCAATAATACACTGCGCGCCCAAAACAATAGATCACTGCTGGCCTTTACAGGCAATAATAGTCGCCATAGTCAAGAGTGAAATCTTGTGTTATAATTTAATGCTAGCCTGCTATGGCAAACGAGGCCAATAGTACACTGCGCGGATGCAACTGCACACTGCGCGCAGGCAAAAGCACAATGTGCGCGCAAAAGTACACTGCTGGCCTTTACACGCAATAATAGTCGCCCTAGTCAAGAGTGAAATATTGTGTTATAATTTAATGCTAGCCTGCTATGGCAAACGAGGCCAATAGTACACTGCGCGGATGCAACTGCACACTGCGCGCAGGCAAAAGCACAATGTGCGCACAAAAGTACACTGTCGGCCCTTTATGCGCAATAATAGTCGCTGAAGTCAAGAGTGAAATCTTATGTTCTAATCTAAGGCCAGCCTGCTATGGCGAACGATGCCAATAGTCCACTGCGCGCAGGCATTAGGACACTGCCGCGCGATAATATTCGCCAAAGTCAAGAGTAAAATCTTTTGTTCTAATCACCACATGTTCAGTAATGGCATTTCCCCCCTTTATTCAAATTACAACCTCTCACTTTCAGTTATTTGAAATGAAATAATCTCTCAAATATCACTATATCTAAAACAAGCCATAGAAAGTTGGTTGCAATTTCAATTAAATCATCCAGAAACGACAGAACAAACTCAAATACACTAATAGGAGAAAATATATATTTATTGATATTGTATGTTGTATAGCCTTACTTGTTGGTATCTCAGACGACCAGAACCTTAATAATAATCACCATACTTACTTCACATAGCACGGACATATAGTAGACTACTGACACTCACTCCTATGGAATGGGTATGGGGACTGGACACGCCGGGACCCAGACCCTACTGTTGTCGATCACACATATTAATGTCGTGTTCAGGGTGCTATCAGAGTTATCGGAAATACCTAGTTCCGACTGGGAAGTTTCACTTGAATGACCCTCCAAGTAGGAATTACAAGTGAGAAATAGTGAAAATGTTGTTGCCAATCTTATTGGTTTAAGAATTGTTCCGACTTCAAAACCACTTGAACACAATCATGTGGGAGTTACAACTTCCCATTTTCCACGAGAATGTGAAGTTGGCATAATACAGCATTCAAGTGCTAGTCAGTACTAGGAAACGGACATTTCTGACTTGCTAACTGGTTGAACGCGTTACAATAGCCTAAGTATATAATATGATTGACATAACCACAATAGAAAGGCCTTGGAAGTGCCATAAGTGAAAGCCGACATATTTCATTATTTTTACATTAACCTCTTTAACGTGTATTAAATGAATAATGAAGAAAATTGTGTAATTTAGACTCTACGAAATATGAAATGCATTATGAAGAAAATCGTGTACTGTTGCCTACACGGAAAAGGGGCCTTTCTGACCAAAAGTGCACCAGTATCCCAAAGTATTAATCGAAATCAAGCATAGAAAACAGCGTTAACATTAATAAGGGTGGCAGGTAGGTTAGTGGGTAAGAGCGTTGTGCCAGTAACCGAAAGGTCGCTGGTTCTAGTCCCCGGGCCGACTAGGTGAAAAATCTGTCGATGTGCCCTTAAGCAAGGCACTTAACCCTAAATGCTCCTGTAAGTCGCTCTGGATAAGAGCATCTGCTAAATGACTAAAATGTAATAAAACCATTTTTCCCACGTAAATGTGTGTATTTTCTCACAAATTATGTTCAGAAAATCTCAAACAGTACATAGGCATACAACTACAATGTTTGAAACATTATTAAATAAAGACAACATTTCTGTATATTCACAACTATAATAAAGAAAAATAGGCTATCCGTTTATGGTTGTTGTGTGTAGCTTACTGGTTAAATTGGTGTCTTTTCACACGAATTAAGTAGCACATAAATTTGTGTCTTTTCACACAGAAACGCACGAAATCTGCTGAAATACATTACGCTACCTGTGGCTTTCTCGAGCACGGTTATATGTCAGACATTTGAACGGCTACGGATAGCGGAAAGCAAACCCCGTATTGAGTCAATACTGTCATCTATTGGTAAACATAATCCTTAACGTAAATATCCCAGGTTAGTACACAACGATTTTCCTTGCATGTTTTGCTAGGTCCTGCAGGACATCACCCCCTTCATCTTCCTGGAATAAAAAAATCACACACAAACACAGACATTCTTTCAATGTTGGGAACACATTTTACATGAACATTTAAATCAAGATGGATTACGAGATGCCCAGGCTGATGCGCAAAGGCAACTATGCCGAGCGTGTGGGCGCTGTCGCACCAGTCTACCTGGCTGCCGTGCTCGAGTGCCTGACTGCTGAGATCCTGGAGTTGGCCGGAGACATTGCCCGTGCAAACAAGAAGCCTCACATTACACTGATTAACTCTATAGTATTATCCCAGTTTACGGTCTTGCCTACACCTAGCGAACAGTTTTTTAATTGATATGAAAAATAAATATTCCATTTGATTTGGAACAGCAAGCCAGACAAAATTAAACGGGCCTATTTATAAAATGAATATCAATAGAGAGGACAGAATTGATTAAATATTTTAAGCTTGGACCTACCACTAAAAGCTTCAGTCATACAAAAGTTATACTTAAATCCGAACTGGTTCTCTAGAAATGTGTAAGACTGTCTCACCACGTTCAATAAATGGCATTTCCCCCCTTTATTCAGATTACAACCTCTCACTTTCAGTTATTTGAAATGAAATCAATTCTCAAATATCACTATATCTAAAACAAGCCATATAAAGTTGGATGCAATTTCAATTTAATCATCCAGAAACGACAGAACAAACTCAAATACACTAATAGAAAAATACATATGTCTTGATATTGTATAGCCTACTTGTTGGTATCTCAGACGACCAGAACCTTAATAATAATTACCATACTTACTTCACAAACAATAATTATACTAGCTGCCTGCACATAGCACAGACATATCACTGTAAACCCGAATAAGTAAGCAGAACTTTAAGAAAGTGAGGCAATCCGTTGCCACTGTTTTTTTGAGTTCATAAACTCAAACATTTGAGTATATCATTGCTTATATATTTGGAGTTCATGTTAAATGTAATTTTTAATTATAATTAAATGTACTGATTAAGCCAACTCAAACATTTTCAGTTTATGCTACTCAGAATATTTATTCATCTTTCTCATTGCAATATCTCAAGAGAACTTAATAATTTCAAGCATGAAAATGAAACATAAATATCCTGAGTTAACTTAACATTTATTCGTTTTTTCAATCAATCTTCTGATTACCCATAACTCAAAAGCATAGACTTGTTACAACTCAAAATCATTTACCACCAAACTTAAAATATTTGTGGCAACTGATTGCCTTAAAAATAATAAGTACTCTTGACTTAAAGGTCAAACAAAAAAACATCATCTATTCAGATGTTTAGTATAAACTTTTCTTGCCCAGTCTTTTAGCAAAACAATATGAAATAAAAAAACATTAATAAAAAATAACAATTAACAAGTCTACTTCTGGGCATTTTGTTTATACTTTAAGATGAACTATGTAATAGTAGAACATATTCAAACTCAGAAAAGCTAAAATTACATTAAGAAAATATCATTATATCACAAATAGCTTATAAACTGTTAATACAACATTATTTTTTGCCCACACCTGTGCCTTTTAGCACAAAATGAAACAATCTATTTAATAATAATAGTAATATAACAATAATAGTAATAAAAATAATTAAGAATTAAAAAGAGAATTACATTTACATTTACATTTTACATTTTAGTCATTTAGCAGACGCTCTTATCCAGAGCGACTTACAGGAGCAATTAGGGTTAAGAGCCTTGCTCAAGGGCACATTTACATCATTTAGCAGACGCTCTAGTCCAGAGCGACTCACAAATTGATGCATTCACCCTATAGCCAGTGGGATAACCACTTTACAACATTTTTGTAAACGGTACATTAACATGTACAAAGGCAGTGTTTAGCCTTCCTTTGGCTATCTGGTTCAAATCTAGCAACTTCAGGGTGCACTGTATAGTTTTAGAAAATTAATTCAAACTCGAAAAGCAAAATTAACAATATTAATAAGACAATAAAAAGTATTTAACCATTTCCATAACTGAATAAACATCCCATCCTCAGAAGAAAATAAAGTCCCTATAACACTGTTTCCAACTAGAAAGGTGGCTACTTTAAAGTAAAGTAGCCTGAAACTTTGAGGACAGTTTATTTATTTATGAAAATGTATCAATGAAGAGCTTTCCTTTCTGATAAAAATGTACTTCCCAAAGCTATATAGTACACCTTTTAAAAACAAAATGCCATAGTGTATAAATATGGAGGATATATTTATTCATAATTCAAATTGAAAGTCCAAAGAGAAAAAGAAGCAAGATCAAATTAATAGTATTATTTTACTACGCTACTAGGAAAAATCATGCCATAATTAAATGTATGATGTAAAAGCTTAAAATGGAAATACTTCAATTAAAATCTAAAATATAATTGTTTTATTTTAGCCTTTCCCCTTTATAATTTTCAATTCGACATTTTATCTTTTGAATTTTACGTTTTACATTTGACATTGACATTTTCAGATTCACCTTTTACATTTTGATTTAAGCTTTTAATTTAGAAGTGACAGGTGTCAATTTAAATGAGGAGGCATGGCCCAACTGCTGGTGGGAGGGTCTGAAACGACTTCCAGCTGACAGTTGAAGCTTTGCATTTTAAATTTGACTTTTTAAATTTAATTATGGCATGATTTTTCCTAGTAGTGTAGTAAAATAATAATATTTTTAATTTGATCTCGCTTCGTTTTCCCTTTGGCCTTTCAATTTGAATTATGAATAAAAATATCCTCCATATATAAACACTTAATTCAACCCTGAATTTCAGTTTAACAACAATTAAATGTACATTAAAACGTACAAAGACACTGTGTACTTTGTGCCATTTGGCTGAAAACCCATTGAGTAGAGCAGCAACTTTAACATAAACAGTTGAACAGTATTCAACATGGACCTGACATGACATATTCTCATTATGGACTATGCTCTAACAGAGTGAGCCATCAGAATCCACCACTCCTTTTTGGATCTTCAGTTACACATACAACATCAGCTCATTTTTAAGATTCTGCAGCTTGGGTGACAGTTTAGAGTCATCAAGACCAAGTAAGATTTTCTGTGTGAACTCAAAAGTGTTTGTCAGTCCCTTGGGATAGCTGAGATGTAGTGCATAAATCAGGCCGAACATTACCAGGAAGGCATCAGCAAGCCTGGGGAGATTGACAACCACATCACCCTCTAGGACGACAGAGACTCTCACTGGGTGGTAGTGAACTGGGCTTGTGGCATCATCACTGACTGTTGTAAGGAGGACCACTGATGCATCCCACAGGTCTGGCTCATCCATATCATCCTTTAAAAAATGAAAGGGAGAACATATACTAATCACATTTACTGAAACTATGGCTGTGGCAATTTTGATTACAGTTGGATGTAGGGGTGGAACAGTACATGTATTTGTATTGAACCGAAATGGTACGGGCGTCTCGGTACGGTACATGAATTTACACGGAGAATACACAGTATAAAAATAAATCAAACTTGAGTGCAAATTAATTAATGTAATGCGGAACTACTGTTAGACAAGCGGTTCTTTAGGGACACCTAATCTGTAGCCCTGCCCTTAGCTCTGAAGCTCCCGAGCCCCGCCTACATGTCGAGTCAGTCAGTCCAGTCCAAATGAAGAGTCCACATGAAGCGAACTAGTCCCTTCCAAATACAACCAAACACGGACGTAGCTGTATCCCTTCTCGCCTCGACCACAAATGGCCTCGAGGCCCGTTTGATTCGCTGTTTGCTCCGGTATTAGCTGTTAGCTCCGCCGTTAGCTCCGCCGTTAGCGTGTGAAGCTAACACCAAAACTCACATCATCCCTTGTCACCTGCAGCTGGCCTTCCGTAACGACGAGGACCCAACATCCGGGCGGTGCTACTCCCCAAGAAGACCGAGAATGCCGTCAAAGCCAAGTAAATTCGCTACTGCGGCTTCAACTTGACTACTCAACCCCCAAAGGCTATTTTAAGTGCCAACCAATTGAGTGGGTGTATACACAAAGAACCAGACACCTGGATAGTTCCCGTTGAGGTTCCCCCCGGAAGAGAAATGGTTTCTGACTGCAACAGTGAGTCCTACAACATCTTCATTATATCAACCCCCTCTCCACTAAGCACCCCAGTTATTTTAGGGACACATATCACTTCTTAGAAAATATCAAACACATAGCTGTTCCCTCCCAAACATATACACATATATACAGTATCTCACAAAAGTGAGTACACCCCTCACATTTTTGTAAATATGTGAGTTTTTTTATTTTTTATTTTTTTTATTTTTTATTATTTCACCTTTATTTAACCAGGTAAGCCAGTTGAGAACAGGTTCTCATTTACAACTGCGACCTGGCCAAGATAAAGCAAAGTAGTGCAATAAAAACAACACAGAGTTACATATGGGGTAAAAAAAACATAAAGTCAGAAATACAACAGAAAATATATATACAGTGTGTGCAAATGTAGCAAGTTATGGAGGTAAGGCAATAAATAGGCTATAGTGCAGAATAATTACAATAGTATTAACACTGGAATGCTAGATGTGCAAGAGATTATGTGCAAATAGAGATACTGGGGTGCAAAAGAGCAAAATAAATA
Organism: Coregonus lavaretus; assembly: GCF_964263955.1. NCBI lineage: Eukaryota > Metazoa > Chordata > Actinopteri > Salmoniformes > Salmonidae > Coregonus > Coregonus lavaretus. The sequence goes on from NW_028165072.1 coordinate 324,596, forward strand.
ACAATATAGGGATGAGGTAGTTGGGTGGGCTAATTTCAGATGGGCTGTGTACAGGTGCAGTGATCGGTAAGGTGCTCTGACAACTGATGCTTAAAGTTATTGAGGGAGATAAGAGTCTCCAGCTTCAGAGATTTTTGCAATTCGTTCCAGTCATTGGCAGCAGAGAACTGGAAGGAATGGCGGCCAAAGGAGGTGTTGGCTTTGGGAATGACCAGTGAGATATACCTGCTGGAGCGCAGACTACGGGTGGGTGCTGCTATGGTGACCAATGAGCTAAGATAAGGCGGGGATTTGCCTAGCAGTGATTTATAGATGGCCTGGAGCCAGTGGGTTTGACGACGAACATGTAGTGAGGACCAGCCAACAAGAGCGTACAGGTCACAGTGGTGGGTAGTGTATGGGGCTTTGGAGACAAAACGGATGGCACTGTGATAGACTACATCCAATTTGCTGAGTAGAGTGTTGGAGGCTATTTTGTAAATGACATCGCCGAAGTCAAGGATCGGTAGGATAGTTAGTTTTACGAGGGCATGTTTGGCAGCATGATAGAAGGAGGCTTTGTTACGAAATAGGAAGCCGATTCTAGATTTAACTTTGGATTGGAGATTCTTTATGTGAGTCTGGAAGTTGAGTTTACAGTCTAACCAGACACCTAGATATTTGTAGTTGTCCACATACTCTAGGTCAGACCCGTCGAGAGTGGTGATTCTAGTCGGGTGGGCGGGTGCTAGCAGCGTTCGATTGAAAAGCATGCATTTAATTTTACTAGTGTTTAAGAGCAGTTGAAGGCTACTGAAGGATTGTTGTATGGCATTGAAGCTCGTTTGGAGGTTTGTTAACACAGTGTCCAATGAAGGGCCAGATGTATACAAAATGGTGTCGTCTGCGTAGAGGTGGATCTGAGAGTCACCAGCAGCAAGAGCGACATCATTGATATACACGGAGAAAAGTGTCGGCCCAAGAATTGAAGCCTGTGGCACCCCCATAGAGACTGCCATAGGTCCAGACAACAAGCCCTCCAATTTGACACACTGAACTCTATCTGAGAAGTAGTTGGTGAACCAGGCGAGGCAGTCATTTGAGAAACCAAGGCTATTTAGTCTGCCAATAAGAATGCGGTGGTTGACAGAGTCGAAAGCCTTGGCCAGGTCGATGAAGACGGCTGCACAGTACTGTCTATTATCAATCGCGGTTATAATATCGTTTAGGACCTTGAGCGTGGCTGAAGTGCACCCGTGACCAGCTCGGAAACCGGATTGCATAGCGGAGAAGGTACGGTGGTATTCGGAATGGTCGATGATCTGTTTGTTAACTTGGCTTTCGAATACTTTCGAAAGGCAGGGCAGGATGGATATAGGTCTGTAGCAGTTTGGAGTATATCTTTTCATGTGACAACACTGAAGAAATGACACTTTGCTACATTGTAGAGTAGTGAATGTACAGCTTGAATAACAGTGTACATTTGCTGTCCCCTCAAAATAACTCAACACACAGCCATTAATGTCTAAACCGCTGGCAACAAAAGTGAGTACACCCCTAAGTGAAAATGTTCACTCGTTAGTGTTACAAGGTCTCAGGTGTGAATGGGGAGCAGGTGTGTTAAAATTTGGTGTCATCGCTCTCACACTCCCTCATACTGGTCACTGGAAGTTCAACATGGCACCTCATGGCAAAGAACTCTGAGGATCTGAAAAAAAGAATTGTTGCTCTACATAAAGATGGCCTGGGCTATAAGAAGATTGCCAAGACCCTGAAACTGAGCTGCAGCACGGTGGCCAAGACCATACAGCGGTTTAACAGGACAGGTTCCACTCAGAACAGGCCTCACCATGGTCGACCAAAGAAGTTGAGTGAACGTGCTCAGCGTCATATCCAGAGGTTGTCTTTGGGAAATAGACGTATGAGTGCTGCCAGCATTGCTGCAGCGGTTGAAGGGGTCGGGGGTCAGCCTGTCAGTGCTCAGACCATACACTGCACCAAATTGGTCTACATGGCTGTCGTCCCAGAAGGAAGCCTCTTCTAAAGATGATGCACAAGAAAGACCGCAAACAGTTTGCTGAAGACAAGCAGACTAAGGACATGGATTACTGGAACCATGTCCTGTGGTCTGATGAGACCAAGATAAACTTATTTGGTTCAGATAGTGTCAAGCGTGTGTGGCGGCAACCAGGTGAGGAGTACAAAGACAAGTGTCTTGCCTACAGTCAAACATGGTGGTGGGAGTGTCATGGTCTGGGGCTGCATGAGTGCTGCCGGCACTGGGGAGCTACAGTTCATTGAGGGAACCAAGGTCTCTAACATCCACCAGCTCCGTGATGTCGTCATGGCGGAGTGGAAGAGGACTCCAGTGGCAACCTGTGAAGCTCTGGTGAACTCCATGCCCAAGAGGGTTAAGGCAGTGCTGGAAAATGATGGTGGCCACACAAAATATTGACACTTTGGGCCCAATTTGGACATTTTCACTTAGGGGTGTACTCACTTTTGTTGCCAGCGATTTAGACATTAATGGCTGTGTGTTGTGTTATTTTGAGGGGACAGCAAATTTACACTGTTATACAAGCTGTACACTCAATACTTTACATTGTAGCAAAGTGTCATTTCTTCAGTGATGTCGCATAAAAAGATATACTCAAATATTTACAAAAATGTGAGGGGTGTACTCACTTTTGTGAGATACTGTGTGTGTGTGTGTGTGTGTGTGTGTGTATATGTGTATATATATATATATATATATATATACATACATACATACATACATACATACATACATACATACATACATACATACACACACACACACACACACACACACACACACACACACACACACACACACACACACACACACACACACACACACACACACACACACACACACACACACACACACACACACACACACAGTGGGGGGAAAAAAGTATTTAGTCAGCCACCAACTGTGCAAGTTCTCCCACTTAAAAAAGATGAGGCCTGTAATTTTCATCATAGGTCATCTATGACAGAGAAAATGAGAAGAAAAAAAATCCAGAAAATCACATTGTAGGATTTTTAATGAATTTATTTGCAAATTATGGTGGAAAATAAGTATTTGGTCAATAACAAAAGTTACTCAATACTTTGTTGTATACCCTCTGTTGGCAATGACACAGGTCAAATGTTTTCTGTAAGTCTTCACAAGGTTTTCACACACTGTTGCTGGTATTTTGGCCCATTCCTCCATGCAGATCTCCTCTAGAGCAGTGATGTTTTGGGGCTGTCGCTGGGCAACACGGACTCTCAACTCCCTCCAAAGATTTTCTATGGGGTTGAGATCTGGAGACTGGCTAGGCCACTCCAGGACCTTGAAATGCTTCTTACGAAGCCACTCCTTTGTTGCCCGGGCGGTGTGTTTGGGATCATTGTCATGCTGAAAGACCCAGCCACGTTACATCTTCACTGCCCTTGCTGATGGAAGGAGGTTTTCATTCAAAATCTCACGATACAATGCCCCATTCATTCTTTCCTTTACACGGATCAGTCGTCCTGGTCCCTTTGCAGAAAAACAGCCCCAAAGCATGATGTTTCCACCCCCATGCTTCACAGTAGGTATGGTGTTCTTTGGATGCAACTCAGCATTCTTTGTCCTCCAAACACGACAAGTTGAGTTTTTACCCAAAAGTTATATTTTGGTTTCATCTGACCATATGACATTCTCCCAATCCTCTTCTGGATCATCCAAATGCACTCTAGCAAACTTCAGACGGGCCTGGACATGTACTGGCTTAAGCAGGGGGACACGTCTGGCACTGCAGGATTTGAGTCCCCGGCGGCGTAGTGTGTTACTGATGGTAGGCTTTGTTACTTTGGTCCCAGCTCTCTGCAGGTCATTCACTAGGTCCCCCCGTGTGGTTCTGGGATTTTTGCTCACCGTTCATGTGATCATTTTGACCCCACGGGGTGAGATCTTGCGTGGAGCCCCAGATCGAGGGAGATTGTTTGTCTTCCATTTCCTAATATTTGCTCCCACAGTTGATTTCTTCAAACCAAGCTGCTTACCTATTGCAGATTCAGTCTTCCCAGCCTGGTGCAGGTCTACAATTTTGTTTCTGGTGTCCTTTGACAGCTCTTTGGTCTTGGCCATAGTGGAGTTTGGAGTGTGACTGTTTGAGGTTGTGGACAGGTGTCTTTTATACTGATAACAAGTTCAAACAGGTGCCATTAATACAGGTAACGAGTGGAGGACAGAGGAGCCTCTTAAAGAAGAAGTTACAGGTCTGTGAGAGCCAGAAATCTTGCTTGTTTGTAGGTGACCAAACACTTATTTTCCACCATAATTTGCAAATAAATTCATAAAAAATCCTACAATGTGATTTTCTTGATATTTTTTTCTCAATTTGTCTGTCATAGTTGATCATACTGACCTATGATGAAAATTACAGGCCTCTCTCATCTTTTTAAGTGGGAGAACTTGCACAATTGGTGGCTGACTGAATACTTTTCCCCCCCACTGTATATAAAACATTAAGGACACCTTCCTAATATTGAGTTGCACCCCCCCTTTTTGCCCTCAGAACAGCCTTGGGGCATGGACTCTTCAAGGTGTTAAAGAGTTCCACAGGGATGCTGGCCCATGTTGACTCCAATGCTTCCCACAGTTGTGTCAAATTGGCCGGATGTCTGTTGGGCCATTTAAATGTTTTGTTTTTCACATTCACCCTCTGATTGGCACACATACACAATCCATGTCTCAGTTGTCTCAAGGCTTGAAAATCCTTCTTTAAATTGCCCCCCCACCCCCTTCACCTACACTGATTGAAGTGGATTTAACAAATGACATCAATAACTTTCACCTGGATTCACCTGGTCAGTCTATGTCATGGAAAGAGGTGTTCTTAATATTTTGTACACTCAGTGTATGTCTCTGTGTGTGTGTGTGTGAGTGATGACAGCCAGGGCTTACTTCAGACAGGCCTAGGATCAGATGCCACATGCACCTACACTGAGCCCTCTGAATATGGGCTCTTTTTGCGTCCCTGTCTTTTATGGGCAATCGGGTTTAACAGGTGGGCTTTGTGCAGAGGCGGGGCGGGCAGAGGATAGCATACCATGATGGCTCCATTGTTCCCAGCACACGTCTGTGCTCTAACACACCGTTATACCACTGTGATACTGGGAACCTCAGACTCACAGAGCACTGCCTCTCTGATCCACTGGCGCTGGACATAAGCCTAGGACTGGCCTGATCCCTGATCCTTCACCTCTGACCTCTTATCCCCGCTGGTCCGTTCTCTATACCTTCTCTCTCATTCTTTCTGTTTTGTCTCATCTCTATCCCTTTTCTTTGTCCTCTCTTCTCTTTCCACATTTCTCTTCTCTCATCTCTGTCCTCTTCTCTCCCCTCTTCCCTGCAACTCTTCATCGTGTCATTGCAGTAAATGAGAATGTGTTCTCTGTCAAGTTACCTCTCAAAACAAAGGTTAACGACACAATCAATAACAAATCCTTCTCTCCTCTCTCAGGAATGAAGCGTCCGTTCAGCCCATCCTCTGTATTGGAGATGGAGGAGGACAGGAACGGTTTAGGAGTGGGGGTGGGGTTGACCCTGGACAGCGAGGCGTGCTGTGACCCCCAGGAGGAGGGGGTAGTCCTGGGGGAGCAGCCAGGACCAGGTGGGGGCGCCCTGCCCTCCTCTGACCACAGCAGGCCCAAGAGGGAGAGGAAGCAGCGTAGCTACACACTGTGTGACGTGTGTAACATCCAGCTCAACTCCCCAGCCCAGGCCCAGATACACTACAACGGCAAGTCTCACCAGATGAGACTCAAACAGATAAGCAACGGGAAGATCCAGCATGGCAACACAGGTAGGACAACCCACCCACTTTCTTCCCTATTCTGCAGCTGTACCCTACTCTACCCCTAGACTGTTAGAAAAAAGGGTTCCAAAAGGGTTCCGCAGCTGTCCCCATAGGAGAAGCCTTTTCGGTTCCAGGTAGAACCCTTTTTGGTTCCAGGTAGAACTCTTTTGGTTTCCATGTATAACCGTCTGTGGAAAGGGTTCTACATGGAACCCAAAAGGGGTTCTTGAAAGGGTTATTCTATGGGCATAGCCGAATAACCATTTTTGGTTAAAGATATAACACTTTTTTCTAAGAGTGTACAGTACCCTATTCCACTATAAAACTCTAAGGCTGCTCACGTCTGTACCTCCTTACCAGGTGAGGAGAGAAATGATAGTGTGCACACTTTTGACAAAATGTGAATATGAGTTCTACCCTCCAATGACACATAAAGCTACATTATATAACCTAATAAGGTGCATCGGTACTGTGTTCTACCTGTTTCATCATACTTTCAGTACATTTCTAAGAGGATGCTGTGATAATGAGTATGACAAGTGAACATGGAGTGCTGCTACAGATGTAGGATCTTAATTTGATCACCCTGTCCCAGGAGAACTTTCCACATTGAAATTTCAGACATGATTTTCCTTCAAGAAAAATGTATCAACCCCTACAAAAATGTCCATTAATTATAATCCACATAATAATTCACATTTCTTGTTGCTGCAGGATTATTTTCCTGCTGTAGCAAACTGTCTCAATCTGTATAGATGTGTTGTGCCCTGGCTCTCAGTACAGGAGTACTAGTGTAATGTAGAAGTGTGTATGGAAGTGTGTATAGAGTAGAAGTGTGTATGGTGCTATATAGTCTTCCCTAGCCTGAGGCTGGACACAGAGGGAGGAGAACAAAGCTGAGTTAAGTCATTCATTGACTGACTAATTAATTGCTGGTTATTTTAGATCGTTCTTGTTCCTGCTCGCTCCAGGGGAGCTACTGCAGTGGCTGCAGTGGAGTTGCAGGTTTTCCCCATAGCTTTGAATATATAGTGAAACTGGCTACATGGTATGATGTTAGTCCTTTCTGTCTCCCACTCTCTCTTTGCTTGTAACCCTCCTACGCAGCTCGAAAACACTCTCACAAACCTGGAGAACCTGCTCTCAAACACTCATCACTCACTCTTGAATACTCTCTCTATCTCTATATCTCTCTCTCACACACACACACGTGCACACACACACGCGCGCGCGCGCGCACACACACATCTCCGCATGAAAATTACTCTGACCCACTTCAGGTGCAGAAATCTCGTACAAACAGCACTTAATTACATAGCAACAGAGACCACGGCAACGCTTGCCATGGCCACAGATTCTTTGGCCCTGATTGGCTGCTGGCAGGCTGCTGGAAGGCTGCTGGCAGGCTGCTGTAGGCATGGTGGTGCAGTGTGTTTCTACTCCAACCCTGTAGGGGGCAGCAGTGGGGACAGACCTCCCTTGAGACTGCCTGGAAACCATGGAACATCTGACTCAGCACTAGAGGAAGGTACACAAACAGTCAATAGTCACCCGCTTAGGTCGTTCAGATAACTGGCTTTGGCAGTTAGTATACACCTGGGATGGCTGTTCTTAAACACAATGTAGCAGCAGTAATCTGGAAAGCAGAGAGATCACGATACACCCATACAAACATACCACCTCTCCTCTCCTCCTCTCTTCTCCTGTCTCCTCTCCTTCTAGCCTCTCTCTCTCTCTCTTCTATTTTGTCTCTCTCTTACTCTCACTCTCTCCCTTCCCCTCTCTCTCTCCTCCCTCTCACCCTTCCCCTCTTTCACCCTCCGCCCCCCCCCCCCCCCCCCTCTCTCTCTCTCTCTCTCTCCCTCTCTCTCTATGTAGTGACACAATGAATAGTTGGCTAAATAATTCAGCCATGCTGCCTGCAGGTGTGTTGCTCATGTGGACGCCCTTCTTTGCAGTCCTCCCAACCATCCTCCTTTCCCTTTCCTGATTGCTTCATTGCTTCAGTGAGCCAGCACGCAGAGCCCAGTCCAATGCCTTGTGGCCAGTCAGTCTTTAAGAAGGATGGGCAGAATGAGGCCTGACGTGGCCACTGACCGTCACTGTCTAAGGCATGGGTCAGCTAGGGCAAGGTCTGACTCAGACCAACTCACACACATACACACACCCATGCTTTTTCCCTAGCACCCTGGCACAGCTCCGGCATTAGAGAGAGATGGGGTGAGAGAGAGAGAAGGGGAGGGAGTGTGTGAGTTTGTGTGGTGTACGGTGCAGATTCCCTCTGACACACAGTCACAATCATGCAGCCTTATCTCTGCTCACCTTCTGCTGACTCCCACTGGCCCACAGCCTCAGCTCACACACACACACACACACATGTTGTTTGCAAGCTTTGTGGATGTTGAAGGGTGCGTGATGTGTGTTTCGAGTAAATGTGTATTCCTGTGTGTTTATGTGTGTGTGTGTGTGTGTGTTTGTTTGTTTGTTTGTTTGTGTGTGTGTGTGTGTGTGTTTGTGTTTGTTTGTTTGTTTGTTTGTTTGTTTGTTTGTTTGTTTGTGTGTGTGTGTGTGTGTGTGTGTGTGTGTGTGTGTCTTCCAACGAATCCTCTCCATGTCGGCTTGTGTTACCCTTCCTCTTTGCTTCACTGAACTGACAGAGGGTCCAGGCTTTTCTGCTCTCTCTCTCTCTCAATTCAATTTCAATTTTTCAATTTAAGGGCTTTATTGGCAGGGGAAATGTATGTTAACATTGCCAAAGCAAGTGAAGTGAAGTAGATAGTAAACAAAAGTGAAAGAAACAATAAATATTAACAGTAAACATTACACTCAGAAGTTCCAAAAGAATAAAGACATTTCAAATGTCATATTATGTATATATACAGTGTTGTAACAATGTGCAAATAGTTAAAGTACAAATGGGAAAATAAGTCAACATAAATATGGGTTGTATTTACATGGTGTTTGTTCTTCACTGGTTGCCCTTTTCTTGTGGCAACAGGTCACACATCTTGCTGCTGTGATAGCACACTGTGGTATTTCACCCAATAGATATGGGAGTTTATCAAAATTGGGTTTGTTTTCGAATGCTTTGTGAATGTCTGTAATCTGAGGGAAATATGTGTCTCTAATATTGTCATACATTTGTCTGGAGGGTAGGAAGTGCAGCTCAGTTTCCACCTCATTTTGTGGGCAGTGTGCACATAGCCTGTCTTCTCTTGAGAGCCAGGTCTGCCTACGGCGGCCTTTCTCAATAACAAGGCTATGCTCACTGAGTCTGTACATAGTCAAAGCTTTCCTTAAGTTTGGGTCAGTCACAGTGGTCAGGTATTCTGCCACTGTGTACTCTCTGTTTAGGGCCAAATAGCATTCTAGTTTGCTCTGTTTTTTTGTTAGTTCTTTCCAATGTGTCAAGTAATTCACTTTTTGTTTTCTCATGAATTGGTTGGGTCTAATTGTGTTGTTGTTGTTGTCCTGGGGCTCTGTGGGGTCTGTTTGTGTTTGTGAACAGAGCCCCAGGAACAGCTTACTTAGGGGACTCTTCTCCAAGTTTCTTTTTTTTTTTTTTTTTTTTTTTTCAGGGGGTAGATCAGCTTAATATTGCAGATAGATTGTAACTTCTATTAATGTAATTGTCTGCATCACTTCCAATCCCCCATGTTTTTTATATATATATACTCCCCTTTATTACTTTTCAACCCCGCCATCCTTTCCCTACTTGGGGTAAATTAGTGAACAACAATGCCCAGGCCTCTACTTCCAGCCTATACTTACTATCTACACCTTATGGACACAGTCAATTTTACAATAATTCTATTTTATTTGTTTTTTTAGTTTTTTGCTCCTGAACTTCTTCTACTCTCAACCTCTCCGATCATTTTCATGATGTCTATCCGGTTTGCTTCTATATGCCATATCTTTCTAACTGTGCTCTTTCCCAAAAGCTCCCAACATACAACCTATATACTTATTATGGACACAGTATGCTTACATTATTAGTTATCTTGTTATTATTTGTTGTTATTTGTTATTAGTCCCATCCTTCAACTCCATTCAATACCTCCCATCTATCTCTTAACACCATCCATATACTCTTATCCAAGTTAATCTCTCTGTAGGTGATGGCTTTGTTATGGAAGGTTTGGGAATCGCTTCCTTTTAAGTGGTTATAGAATTTAACGGCTCATTTCTGGATTTTGATAATTAGCGGGTATCGGCCTAATTCTGCTCTGCATGCATTATTTTGTGTTTTTTTTTGTACACAGAGGATATTTTAGCAGAATTCTGCAATTTGGTGTTTGTCCCATTTTGTGAATTCTTGGTTGGTGAGCGGACCCCAGACCTCACAACCATAAAGGGCAATAGGTTCTATAACTGATTCAAGTATTTTTTGCCAGATCCTAATTGGTATGTCAAATGTTATGTTCCTTTTGATGGCATAGAAGGCCCTTCATGCCTTGTCTCTCAGATAGTTCACAGCTTTGTGGAAGTTACCTGTGGCACTGATGTTTAGGCCGAGGTATGTATAGTTTTTTGTGTGCTCTAGGGCAACGGTGTCTAGATGGAATTTGTATTTGTGGTCCTGGCAACTGTCAGGGCCCAGGTCTGACAGAATCTGTGCAGAAGATATAGGTGCTGCTGTAGGCCCTCCTTGGTTGGTGACAGAAGCACCAGATCATCAGCAAACATAAAGACATTTGACTTCAGATTCTAGTAGGGTGAGGCCGGGTGCTGCAGACTGTTCTCTCTCTCTCTCTCTCTGTCTCTCTCTCTCTCTCTCTCTCAAAACCCCAGCACAGGGTGATGGGCAACAACAGTGAATCTAAAAAGGCTTTCATTTCAGCTTCAGCTGTATATGACGGTAAAACTTTACTTAAAGCATTCAGGTATAATGCATTGGTAGTTGTTATAAGCATGTATAAGCCCCTGTTGTGTTTTATAAATCAACTGAAATATCTTATTTCTTTCTGTGGTATTTTGTTTTACATATTCTAAATGGCTACTGTACTTTTTACATTATGTGGTCATTTTGTGGTCATTTCGTGATTATTTTCAAACCTCTTCAAACTACTCCTATAACAAAATAAGAACTGAGAAACAGATGATGCTAAAACAAGTATCATTTATTAGAAAATATGATATTGTATTATTTGGAATGCAAATGAACAATGTCCTGTATGGGCACGTTATTCAGTGTTTCCCCTTGTTGGACTGACGGCGGAGGCGGCGGGCTCTCTTCTTAGTTGAACCACGGGTGGTCACCAACACTGGAGCGGTTTGAGCATCTTTACAGCTGTCTTTCTCCCTCTCAGCTCCTCTCTCCTTTTGCTCATCTCCATGGAGCTCTAATGCGACCATTATCTATGGAAATAAAATAAACTTAGTCTTATTAGGAAAACAAAACCATATTTTAATTCATGTTCCAAGGTCAAATGAATTGATAACAATGTGGTGATTTCTTAAGTCTTTACAGTGACATGTAAGTAATACTGTATGTCAGCTTAGGCAATATATATATAACTACAAAGGGTAAATGTCACTATATGGACCTATTCTATTGTTGTTCTTAAAGCCTTTCTCAGACCCCCTCATACCCCTAATCTCTCTTTCACATCACATTACCTGCAGTAGTTCTCTCACACTGATGGTGAGCAGCAGGCCCATTCCGTACAACCAGCAGCAGAGAGCCAGAAACATGCAGCATGCAGCCTCTATCCTCCTCTCTTCTGCCCCATTAATCACTTCCACCATCTTCTTCCACACAAGCTCACTTGCTCCCGCTCTCTCCCTACTCCTGAGCTCAGCTACTCGGGGGCGACGCGTTCTGCGGCTGGCCGTAGAATCACTTGTTGTCTGGTGCAAAGCACTAACATCTCTGTATTTCTGGTCAATACTGTTTCTGGTCTGGGTGGTGGTGGGCTTGTCCAAGCCACAATGGCCCATAGGGCAGGAGCCTATCTCCTGTTTTTGTAGCATGAGGCAGCTTGATGTACACCCCCTGGATAGGACACAAGTCTGTCGCAGGGCCTTACCCCCAATCCATCTCCTAAATGTGTGCCAAGCTGAGAGGCACCGGGTCCCGTTTTTAGAGTCTTTGGTATGATTGGACCGCGGATAAACCACCCGACCTTCCAATCTCAGGGCGGACACGCTAACGACAAGGCCACTGAGTTGGTTAGTGTTGTTTGTAGCTACCCGGGTAGCAGTGGGTTCCAAGCTGACCATAACACAAGCCTCTCCGGTGCACTTGTGCAAACTGTGTCCAGTGGTCTCGTTGGTGTTCTGTGTAGTCCAGGGTCGTTGATGGAAGTTGATGGTGTTGGTCTTCTTCCACACAAGCTCACTTGCTCCCGCTCTCTCCCTACTCCTGAGCTCAGCTACTCAGGGGCGACGCGTTCTGCGGCTGGCCGTAGAATCACTGGTTGTCTGGTGCAAAGCACTAACATCTCTGTATTTCTGGTCAATACTGTCTCTGGTCTGGGTGGTGGTGGGCTTGTCGAAGCCACAATGGCCCATAGGGCAGGAGCCTATCTCCTGTTTTTGTAGCATGAGGCAGCTTGATGTACACCCCCTGGATAGGACACAAGTCTGTCGCAGGGCCTTACCCCCAATCCATCTCCATAATGTGTGCCAAGCTGAGAGGCACCGGGTCCCGTTTTTAGAGTCTTTGGTATGATTGTACCGCGGATAAACCACCCGACCTTCCAATCTCAGGGCGGACACGCTAACGACAAGGCCACTGAGTTGGTTAGTGTTGTTTGTAGCTACCCGGGTAGCAGTGGGTTCCAAGCTGACCATAACACAAGCCTCTCCGGTGCACTTGTGCAAACTGTGTCCAGTGGTCTCGTTGGTGTTCTGTGTGGTCCAGGGTCGTTGATGGAAGTTGATGGTGTTGGTCTTCTTCCACACAAGCTCACTTGCTCCCGCTCTCTCCCTACTCCTGAGCTCAGCTACTCGGGGGCGACGCGTTCTGCGGCTGGCCGTAGAATCACTGGTTGTCTGGTGCAAAGCACTAACATCTCTGTATTTCTGGTCAATACTGTTTCTGGTCTGGGTGGTGGTGGGCTTGTCGAAGCCACAATGGCCCATAGGGCAGGAGCCTATCTCCTGTTTTTGTAGCATGAGGCAGCTTGATGTACACCCCCTGGATAGGACACAAGTCTGTCGCAGGGCCTTACCCCCAATCCATCTCCATAATGTGTGCCAAGCTGAGAGGCACCGGGTCCCGTTTTTAGAGTCTTTGGTATGATTGTACCGCGGATAAACCACCCGACCTTCCAATCTCAGGGCGGACACGCTAACGACAAGGCCACTGAGTTGGTTAGTGTTGTTTGTAGCTACCCGGGTAGCAGTGGGTTCCAAGCTGACCATAACACAAGCCTCTCCGGTGCACTTGTGCAAACTGTGTCCAGTGGTCTCGTTGGTGTTCTGTGTGGTCCAGGGTCGTTGATGGAAGTTGATGGTGTTGGTCTTCTTCCACACAAGCTCACTTGCTCCCGCTCTCTCCCTACTCCTGAGCTCAGCTACTCGGGGGCGACGCGTTCTGCGGCTGGCCGTAGAATCACTGGTTGTCTGGTGCAAAGTACTAACATCTCTGTATTTCTGGTCAATACTGTTTCTGGTCTGGGTGGTGGTGGGCTTGTCGAAGCCACAATGGCCCATAGGGCAGGAGCCTATCTCCTGTTTTTGTAGCATGAGGCAGCTTGATGTACACCCCCTGGATAGGACACAAGTCTGTCGCAGGGCCTTACCCCCAATCCATCTCCATAATGTCTCGTTGGTGTTCTGTGTGGTCCAGGGTCGTTGATGGAAGTTGATGGTGTTGGTGTTCAGTTCAATGTGAGGCATGCTGGCCCACTGCCAAATGCCCATGGGGGGCATCAGGTTATCCCGAAAATCCTTGCCGTCCAGAATGTGTAATGCCAAGATTACATATACCAACAATTTAATACTGGAAGAGTACAAAGCCATCTCTCAATCAGTAAAATTAAAAAAGCAACTACTCTGTACAGAGATAGGTGAGTTGTGGTGTTAAGAATGTTTGATAGGAATGTTGTGCCATACAGTGGTCTATGATGTCATAGAGGGCATCCAACATGTCACCTAGGTGAAGAGAACTAGCATGTCACCCCACCCTCCTTTATGACATCATTGCGATATAGATGCGGTAAAGAGGTTAATCGAACTCAACCAAAACAAAGGAATTGCCATGGCTGTGAGGGAAAGGGCTGTGAGGGAAAGGGCTGTGTGGGAAAGGGCTGTGGGGGAAGATCCTGAGTCTCCTCATTGCCCTCCTCATTGATCCCATGTGGCTTAGTTGGTAGAGTGTGGCGCTTGCAACGCCAGGATTGTGGATTCGATTCCCATGGGGGACCAGGAAGAAAAGTGTATGCGCTTACAAGTCGCTCTGGATAATTTAGCCTATTGTTTATATGTGTATTTCACACTATGTTGAGGTAGAAATTGGAGTATAATGTTTGTATGGATGTCAACCCCAATACATATTCATGTCATCATTACCAATCAAATGCATTACAGTTAGAAACGACTTTGACTACCATCAACGATTTCTGTATGCTAGGTATGCTAACAAGCTTACACGAACGGGAGTTAGCATTTAGCAGTCACTTCTTCTAAACCTGAAAAGGGACAACTTCTACATGGTATGCAGTGATCAATCAATCAATCAATCAATTTTATTTTATATAGCCCTTCTTACATCAGCTAATATCTCGAAGTGCTGTACAGAAACCCAGCCTAAAACCCCAAACAGCTAGTAATGCAGGTGTAGAAGCACGGTGGCTAGGAAAAACTCCCTAGAAAGGCGAAAACCTAGGAAGAAACCTAGAGAGGAACCAGGCTATGAGGGGTGGCCAGTCCTCTTCTGGCTGTGCCGGGTGGAGATTATAACAGAACCATGCCAAGATGTTCAAAAATGTTCATAAGTGACAAGCATGGTCAAATAATAATCAGGAATAAATCTCAGTTGGCTTTTCATAGCCGATCATTAAGAGTTTGAAAACAGCAGGTCTGGGACAGGTAGGGGTTCCATAACCGCAGGCAGAACAGTTTAAACTGGAATAGCAGCAAGGCCAGGCGGACTGGGGACAGCAAGGAGTCACCACGGCCGGTAGTCCCGACGTATGGTCCTAGGGCTCAGGTCTCTCAGTTGGCTTTTCATAGCCGATCATTAAGAGTTGAAAACAGCAGGTCTGGGACAGGTAGGGGTTTCGTAGCCGCAGGCAGAACAGTTGAAACTGGAATAGCAGCAAGGCCAGGCGGACTGGGGACAGCAAGGTGTCATCATGCCCGGTAGTCCTGACGTATGGTCCTAGGGCTCATAAACTACTGCAGCATAAATACTGGAGGCTGAGACAGGAGCGGTCCGGAGACACTGTGGCCCCATCCGAAGAAACCCCCGGACAGGGCCAAACAGGAAGGATATAACCCCACCCACTCCGCCAAAGCACAGCCCCCGCACCACTAGAGGGATATCCCCAACCACCAACTTACAATCCTGAGACAAGGCCGAGTATAGCCCACAGAGGTCTCCACCACAGCACAAACCAAGGGGGGGGGCGCCAACCCAGACAGGAAGATCACGTCAGTAACTCAACCCACTCAAGTGACGCACCCCTCCCAGGGACGGCATGAAAGAGCACCAGCAAGCCAGTGACTCAGCCCCTGCAACAGGGTTAGAGGCAGAGAACCCCAGTGGAGAGGGGAACCGGCCTGGCAGAGACAGCAAGGGCTGTTCGTTGCTCCAGCCTTTCCGTTCACCTTCACACTCCTGGGCCAGACTACACTCAATCATATGACCTACTGAAGAGATAAGTCTTCAGTAAAGACTTAAAGGTTGAGACTGAGTCTGCGTCTCTCACATGGGTAGGCAGACTGTTCCATAAAAATGGAGATCTATAGGAGAAAGCCCTGCCTCCCGCTGTTTGCTTAGAAATTCTAGGGACAATTAGGAGGCCTGCGTCTTGTGACCGTAGCGTACGTATTGGTATGTACGGCAGGACCAACTCGGAAAGATAGGTAGGAGCAAGCCCATGTAACGCTTTATAGGTTAACAGTAAAACCTTGAAATCAGCCCTTGCCTTAACAGGAAGCCAGTGTAGGGAAGCTAGCACTGGAGTAATATGATCAAATTTCTTGGTTCTAGTCAGGATTCTAGCAGCCGTATTTAGCACTAACTGAAGTTTATTTAGTGCTTTATCCGGGTAGCCGGAAAATAGAGCATTGCAGTAGTCTAACCTAGAAGTAACAAATGCATGGATTAATTTTTCTGCATCATTTTTGGACAGAAAATTTCTGATTTTTGCAATGTTACGTAGATGGAAAAAAGCTGTCCTTGAAACAGTCTTGATATGTTCGTCAAAAGAGAGATCAGGGTCAAGAGTAACGCCTAGGTCCTTCACAGTTTTATTTGAGACGACTTTACAACCATCAAGATGAATTGTCAGATTTAACAGAAGATCTCTTTGTTTCTTGGGACCTAGAACAAGCATCTCTGTTTTGTCCGAGTTTAAAAGTAAAAAGTTTTCAGCCATCCACTTCCTTATGTCTGAAACACAGGCTTCTAGCGAGGGCAATTTTGGGGCTTCACCATGCTTCATTGAAATGTACAGCTGTGTGTCATCCGCATAGCAGTGAAAGTTAACATTATGTTTTCGAATAACATCCCCAAGAGGTAAAATATATAGTGAAAACAATAGTGGTCCTAAAACGGAACCTTGAGGAACACCGAAATGTACAGTTGATTTGTCGGAGGACAGACCATTCACAGAGACAAACTGATATCTTTCCGACAGGTAGGATCTAAACCAGGCCAGAACTTGTCCGTGTAGACCAATTTGGGTTTCCAGTCTCTCCAAAAGAATGTGGTGATCGATGGTGTCAAAGGCAGCACTAAGGTCTAGTAGCACGAGGACAGATGCAGAGCCTCGGTCTGACGCCATTAAAAGGTCATTTACCACCTTCACAAGTGCAGTCTCAGTGCTATGATGGGGTCTAAAACCAGACTGAAGCATTTCGTATACATTTTTTGTCTTCAGAAAGGCAGTGAGTTGCTGCGCAACAGCTTTTTCAAAAATTTTTGAGAGGAATGGAAGATTCGATATAGGCCGATAGCTTTTTATATTTTCCGGGTCAAGGTTTGGCTTTTTCAAGAGAGGCTTTATCACTGCCACTTTTAGTGAGTTTGGTACACATCCGGTGGATAGAGAGCTGTTTATTATGTTCAACATAGGAGGGCCAAGCACAGGAAGCAGCTCCTTCAGCAGTTTAGTAGGAATAGGATCCAGTATGCAGCTTGAAGGTTTAGAGGCCATGATTATTTTCATCATTGTGTCAAGAGATATAGTACTAAAACACTTAAGTGTCTCTCCCGATCCCAGGCCCTCGCAGAGCTGTGCAGATCCAGGACAGCTAAGCCCTGGAGGAATACGCAGATTCAAAGAGGAGTCCGTAATTTGCTTTCTAATGGTCATGATCTTTTCCTCAAAGAAGTTCATGAATTTATCACTGCTGAAGTGAAAGCCATCCTCTCTTGGGGAATGCTGCTTTTTAGTTAGCTTTGCAACAGTATCAAAAAGAAATTTTGGATTGTTCTTATTTTCCTCGATTAAGTTGGAAAAGTAGGATGATCGAGCAGCAGTGAGGGCTCTTCGGTACTGCACGGTACTGTCTTTCCAAGCTAGTCGGAAGACTTCCAGTTTGGTGTGGCGCCATTTCCGTTCCAATTTCCTGGAAGCTTGCTTCAAAGCTCGGGTATTTTCTGTATACCAGGGAGCTAGTTTCTTATGACAAATGTTTTTCGTTTTTAGGGGTGCAACTGCATCTAGGGTATTGCGCAAGGTTAAATTGAGTTCCTCAGTTAAGTGGTTAACTGATTTTTGTCCTCTGACGTCCTTGGGTAGGCAGAAGGAGTCTGGAAGGGCATCAATGAATTTTTGTGTTGTCTGAGAATTTATAGCATGACTTTTGATGCTCCTTGGTTGGGGTCTGAGCAGATTATTTGTTGCGATTGCAAACGTAATAAAATGGTGGTCCGATAGTCCAGGATTTTGTGGAAAAACATTAAGATCTACAACATTTATTCCATGGGACAAAACTAGGTCCAGAGTATGACTGTGGCAGTGAGTAGGTCCAGAGACATGTTGGACAAAACCCACTGAGTCGATAATGGCTCCGAAAGACTTTTGGAGTGGGTCTGTGGACTTCTCCATGTGAATATTAAAATCACCAAAAATTAGAATATGATCTGCTATGACTACAAGGTCTGATAGGAATTCAGGAAACTCAGAGAGGAACGCTGTATATGGCCCAGGAGGCCTGTAAACAGTAGCTATAAAAAGTGATTGAGTAGGCTGCATAGATTTCATGACTAGAAGCTCAAAAGATGAAAACGCCATTTTTTTTTTTGTAAATTGAAATTTGCTATCGTAAATGTTAGCAACACCTCCGCCTTTGCGGGATGCACGGGGAATATGGTCACTAGTGTAACCAGGAGGTGAGGCCTCATTTAACACAGCAAATTCATCAGGCTTAAGCCATGTTTCAGTCAGGCCAATCACATCAAGATTATGATCAGTGATTAGTTCATTGACTATGACTGCCTTTGAAGTGAGGGATCTAACATTAAGTAACCCTATTTTGAGATGTGAGGTATCACAATCTCTTTCAATAATGGCAGGAATGGAGGAGGTCTTTATCCTAATAAGATTGCTAGGGTGAACACCGCCATGTTTAGTTTTGCCCAACCTAGGTCGAGGCACAGACACAGTCTCAATGGGTATGGCTGAGCTGACTACACTGACTGTGCTATTGGCAGACTCCTCTAAGCTGGCAGGTTGGCTAACAGCCTGCTGCCTGGCCTGCACCCTATTTCACTGTGGGGCTAGAGGAGTTAGAGCCCTATCTATGTTGGTAGATAAGAGGAGAGCACCCCTCCAGCTAGGATGGAGTCCGTCACTCCTCAGCAGGTCAGGCTTGATCCTGTTTGTGGGTGAGTCCCAGAAAGAGGGCCAATTATCCACAAATGTTATCTTTTGGGAGGGGCAGAAAACAGTTTTCAACCAGCGATTAAGTGCTGAGACTCTGCTGTAGAGCTCGTCACTTCCCCTAACTGGGAGGGGGCCAGAGACAATTACTCGATGCCGACACATCTTTCTAGCTGATTTACACGCTGAAGCTATGTTGCACTTGGTGACCTCTGACTGTTTCATCCTAACATCGTTGGTGCCGACGTGGATAACAATATCTCTATACTCTCTACACTCGCCAGTTTTAGCTTTAGCCAGCACCATCTTTAGATTAGCCTTAACGTCGGTAGCCCTGCCCCCTGGTAAACAGTGTATGATCGCTGGGTGATTCGTTTTAAGTCTAATACTGCGGGTAATGGAGTCGCCAATGACTAGGGTTTTCAATTTGTCAGAGCTAATGGTGGGAGCCTTCGGAGTCTCAGACCCCGTAACGGGAGGAGTAGAGACTAGAGAAGACTCAGACTCAGACTCCGACTCGCTACATAATGGGGAAAACCGGTTGAAGGTTTCTGTCGGCTGAATGAGCGACACCGGTTGAGCATTCCAACAGTATTTCCCTCCAGAAGCCATGAGAAAGTTGTCCGGCTGCGGGGACTGTGCGGGGGGATTTATACTAACGTTACCGTCTGTACTTACTGGTGGCACAGACGCTGTTTCTTCCTTTCCTACACTGATATTGCCCTTGCCTAACGATTGCGTCTGAAGCTGGGCTTGTAGCACAGCTATTCTCGCCGTAAGGCGAGAATTCTCCTGTATATTATGAGTACAGCGACTGCAATTAGAAGACATCATGTTAATGTTACTACTTAGCTTCGGCTGTTGAAGATGTTGAAGATGTTGATGAACCACGTCCAGATAAAGCGTCCGGAGTGAAAAAGTTGAATAAGGGAAAAAAGTTGCGATGGAAAATAACGTAAAGTTGGCAGCTAAAACGCACAGGAAAATGACTCTTCTGTCTCGGGATAAACGTCCGGGGTGAAAAAGTTTAACGAAAAAAGATGAGTGAGGACAAAACTAAAAAGTTGGTAAATTTGTTGAACACAGAGATTGATTAAACGTTTATTAAAAGTAAAACGTGAATAGTTTGGCAGGTAGCCAAGTAGCAACAAACAGCACAGCAACAACAGCACGGAGACACATTTATCCAAATCGGACTTAAGTAAGCACATTGTGGGCCTGTTACACTTCATAAATCATGACGGATTTGATGAATATCCACTTTGTTGGATCAGATTTGTTGAATGTGGTCAATGCAACGTCTGCATTCCATTGACTCCTTTACTGCATCTATGGTCAAGTTGAAAACCATAGAATTAGGAATTTGAATACTCTAATTTAATATGTAATTTAATAGGATCTCTATGTTGAAAACTCTGGTATTTCTCATCCTAAAGCTTGTTCTCCATATTATTTTTCAATGTTTTAAATGGTGTGCCAACATGTTTTGAGCACTTTTATCTTCAAAACTAGATTTTTAGTGGCTCTCTCTTGTCCCTTTGCAGCAGATATATAGTGAGCAATATGTTTGGAACATCAAATTGCAATAAAATCACAGTATCAAATTGCAATACATATAGAATTGCAATACATATCGTATCAGCACCTAAGTATCATGTTAATATTGTATCGTGAGGTCCTTGGCAATTCCCAGCCCTACTGTTCACCACTGCCCCATAAACTACCAGCCACCATTGTCTCTATCCTTCTATTGAGGGAGCCAGACCATAATCCCCCCTAATTAGGATCAGCTTGGCCATCGCCCCGCTCTAGGACGGCAGCACCAGCCAGCCAGTGTTACGCCCCTGAAAAAGGGGAGAAATAATCACGAGAGTGATGCAGTTATGTTTCCTCAATGAAAACTTTAGTATAATCCTTTTACAAAAATATCACATTTTACAGAACAACAGATCTACAGGAACTAGATAGTTTTGTAGGGTACAAAGCTTATTCAAGTCACAACAGCATAAACTGTAATTCACTAAAACATATACAAATGTTTCAATATAACTGTCAAACACAAAGTAGCTTTAGCTCAGTAACCCATAACTACATTTATCAACCATGTCAACAAAGTATTCTAAACACATTATACAAATAACCCCAAAATATATTATTAACAGCGCACATGTTCATTCACAATTAGCATAAAATGGCAGCTACTCTCAGTACGAAGCTATTCTTCGCTGCAACCGAGCAGGTTTCACTCACACACGCACCTATTACTCTCTTCAACTTAACTCCAACTTACTCAAGATGTTACTAAAACATACCTTAAACTCTCTTGACATGTTAGCAAGTTATTACATTCAAATTAACTCATTTTATATCAATAACGTACCTGAAAGAGGGGAGAAATAATCACGAGAGTGATGCAGTTATGTTTCCTCACTGAAAACTTTAGTATAATGAGGAAAAAGACCGCGATTTCCCTGGGAAGTTGGGTGGAGACCAGAGCAATCGATCTCAGGCTCATAGATTAAGAGCATTTAGTAGATCACAGATTAACACTTTTACCCTTAAATTAGGCACCACAAAATAAAGTAGTCAATATAACGTTTACACATTCCTCTTACAATTTTTACCCTTTGTACACTTGACGGATTTTAACCTTTTAACACAATTATGAATTTTATCAATCTCTATGAACTAGTACTGAATGCATGATCTTTTTAACCTTAGATATTTTAAGATCCTTACATACCATGAACTTACTAATACTTTTTAGTGTATAACAGGCTATGAATATGTCCTTTAACCTGTCACACCAGCGCCTCCCAAAATATTTTGAGAGCCAATTAAAAGAGGCGTAGAGTCTGCCGGGGCGGGACAGGTCCACTAACATGTGGATGAGATGCATGTTGGGATAGCTCTTCCTCCTCTTAATTTAGTGGGAGGGAGGGAGGGGGGACAGTGGCTTGGTCTGATTTGACCTGATGTCACTAGAGGGGGTGGATGCTCAGACCACAGTAAAGGCTGTGTCTGTGTCTGAGTTACTATTGTTTATTTTCTGCTTGGCATCTCTTTTCATATCTTCGAGAATTGATAAAGCATGCTATTGTGGTGTGGGTGTCTCTATGTTTGTGTGTGTGTGTGTGTGTGTGTGTTTGGGTGTGTCTCTGTATGTTTTTATGTGAGACTGAGAGAGATACTCTGACTCTACCTCTTTCTTGGTTCTGATCTTTCCACGGCCTATGATAAAGCTTGTTGTTGTGATGTGTGTGTCTGCATGTGTGAGTCAGTGTGTGTCTCTTCATGGTCCCTGTCTGTCTCTATCTCTCTCTCTCACTCTGTTTTAATAAAGCGTGAGGGATTGGATTAAAGGCTGGGATTTTCTGCATGAATGCATTTGCGCATCTGCATTTTATTTTTGTCCCGCCTCGCCATTTTCCCATTTTATTTATTCCCTGTGGAGGGAAATGACTTTCCTCACTCACTGTGCCTTTGGACATGTATGTGTCATAGTGTGCGTATGCGTGTGTGCACGTGTCATGTTGTTTGCAGCAGCGTCGAGACACACCTTAAGCCCTGGGTATCACCACATGTGGCTAGTCAGTCCCTGATCGGTCCATCTGATGTGTCTGTCAGCCACATACATTTTTAAAAACATTTTTGTCATTTAGCAGACGCTCTTATCCAGAGCGACTTACAGTTAGTGAGTGCATACATTATTTTATTTTTCATACTGGCACCCCGTGGGAATTGAACCCACAACCCTGGCGTTGCAAACGCCATGCTCTACCATCTGAGTTACATCCCTGCCGGCCATTCCCTCCCCTACCCTGGACGACGCTGGGCCAATTGTGCGCCGCCCCATGGGTCTCCCGGTCGCGGCTGGCTACGACAGAGCCTGGATTCGAACCAGGATCTCTAGTGGCACAGCTAGCACTGCGATGCAGTGCCTTAGACCACTACGCCACTCGGGAGACAGTACATATCCCTATGCCGTCAATAGAAGACTCCAGTGAAAGAATATCTCTAATATAATCGATAATCTCTAATACAGAAACCTTCCCTGTCTCCTCATAGCATATGCCAACATTTCTATTTCCATAAATGACGTTTGGCTATGTAGCCATGTACTCTGTCTCTGCCCCCCTCGCCCTGGGGTTTGGTCCTTCGTGTCCCGCCGGTTTAGACTCTGGGAAAAGGTTGTGTTTCGGATCGGCACGCAGGGCCCAGTGGAGCGGGAAAAGTCTGGAGCAGGGAGACGGTACGGAGAGGAGAAGGAATAGACCACCACACGTCTGTCTGTCTTCACTGTTTACCCATGTCTGCCTGTCTGTATGTCTTGTCTGACTGTTTGCCTGTCTGTCTGTCGGTCTGTCCTGTGGAGACTAGGCCATACTCACTATCTGTTATTATCTAGTATAAATATCCAAAGCATATCCAAAGCTTTTGTTGTCACACAGCGCTCTGTCAAATTAATAGAACGGTGTGCCACTTTCTTAAATGTCACAGAATATCAATCCCTACTTTTCCTCAGTTCCCTTTTTATTTTCTCTCTTATCAAACCGACCTCATGCAGTGTTCAACCATAGAATTATATATGTTTGTGTTCAACATCCTGTTCCATTCTCTGTTTGTAATGGATGTCTAGTCATCATAACAGCCTTGTCTGTTTGGTTGCCCCCCGCTACTGGAGATGTCCACCACTCCACCCCCTCCACCCCAGGCCCTTGGTGAGAAAGCCCAAAGAAAGGCTGTGTTTCTGGGCAGTACAAGGCCTCACTTCCCCCTCTCTTCCTGCAGCATATTATCCATCCTCCAGGCCCCATAAAACATTTTCTCACGTTTATTTAACCAAATAAGTCAATTGAGAACCAATTCTCATTTACAATAACGACCTGGCCAATAGTCATAACATTGCAACAGTGAACAGGACAACACGCAATACCACAAAAAAAGAAAAATACACACTACACAGAGGAAATGTACAAATTCATCAAAAATACAACAATAAGAAATTCACAGTGGGTTCGAGCAGAAAAGTCCAAGGCAACACAGCAGACTTAATGATCAGCAGGTACATTGATCAGACAGCAGCTCAGTTAATATGTTTTTGAAGGAGTGTGGTGGGATGAATGTGTCAAACATGAGGGTGTTATGGCCCCTAAGAAGACCCAGATTACACCAGAGTGGCTTAGTACCTCTGATAGAGGGATAGAGGGATAATGGGGGAGAGAGGTGCTGTGCGGTGGGAGATAGAGGCTGATAAAGGGGACACTGAGTAAAGGAAAGACAGGGAGGCAAATGGATGAAGGGGAGGGAGGGAGGGAGGGAGGGAGGGGGGACACAGATAAACACTGTCATTTACCCAGTGAAGCGGGGCTGCCCAGTAATGGACACATGATAGATGGCCATTGGAAGTTTGTACTAGCTCAAAGTTCACACACACTTACCATCCGTCACGTCTGATCTGGAAGGAGGAAGGATACCGTCTAAACTCCAGTGGTAAACGCTTTCCTTGACTAGGCCTCACAGACAGACATAGAGAGGGACTGCCATGTATTGCACAAAACAAACCCTGAAATAGATATCTCATCTCATTGGCAATTAGGCAAGATGACAGTGTTTCTCTGTCAGTGGACCCTGTGAATGAACACACAAACACACACACACACAGTTCTGTTTGTGACTCTCTTTAATTGAATCACATGGTCACGCTCGTCATCTTTGATTGGCAGACAGATCTGGTTAGCCTGGGTACCATTCTTTTTAGCTAACATTCCACTCCTTGTAGCCTACTCTGTGTCATATGCCAAATATGCTAGTGCTCAACCTCCCACCACTTTGCTTCACTGTTCCTCCACTTAAAAGACAACTTTCTTCTCCTCCAGACTAGCACACGGCGCAGCCTCTTAGAGCGCTAGAGGCAACTCGCCGGTGACTTTCATTGTTATTCATGTGTTAATTTATTCGCTCATGGCAGACGTGAAACAGGGCTGTAATATGCAGATGCCGGTTTGTTTCTCGATGGGAATTTTCCGCTCCACTGCCCCTGTAGCTGCCACTAATAATAAAGTGAGGCAAGATGGAGAGAAAAGGAGGGGGAGGGAGGGGATGCTTGTCAGGATGCCTCCTGAACCACCACACGTATGCACACACACAGAGAGAGCTCATCTCTCGGATAGACAGTGACCAGGTGCGATCGTCCTGGCAGAGGTGACCTTGACCTTGTCACAAAGACTAGGAGTCTAGCTCTCCTCTCTTCACCTCTTCTCTTCTCTTCTCTTCTCTTCTCTTCTCTTCTCTTCTCTTCTCTTCTCTTCTCTTCTCTTCTCTTCTCTTCTCTTCTCTTCTCTTCTCTTCTCTTCTCTTCTCTTCTCTTCTCTTCTCTTCTCTTCTCTTCTCTTCTCTTCTCTTCTCTTCTCTGCTCTGCTCTGCTCTGCTCTGCTCTGCTCTGCTCTGCTCTGCTCTGCTCTGCTCTGCTCTGCTCTGCTCTGCTCTGCTCTGCTCTGCTCTGCTCTGCTCTGCTCTGCTCTGCTCTGCTCTGCTCTGCTCTGCTCTGCTCTGCTCTGCTCTGCTCTGCTCTGCTCTGTTATTGATAGGACACAGGGGGCTGGAGGGCAGAACTACCTAGTCCAGGAGATAGGAAAAAGGGCTATTAGCAAAACCAATGGCAGTGAGTTGTGACTGAAAAGGATGGGATAGTGTAAATGGTTGGAGTCTATGAACGTGAACCAGTGTTGTTGTGGTTGAAGTTGATGTTAGTGTTGACACTATGGTCATGTCCCTGTCCGTCAGGAGGTCACACAGTAATGGAGTCACCATTAATAGCAGTGACGTCCTGTGAGATGTGAAGGACACAGCAGTAGAGAAACACATTCACTCATCATAGAACCCTGCTGTGTCTCCCAGGAGGCTGGTAAGAAGTGGGGTGGGGGGGGGGGGGGGGGGCTCATATTAATGAATGGAATTCAATAAATGGAACGGTATATGTTTGATATTGTTCCATTAATTACTAGTCATTATGAGCCCGTCCTCCGATTCAAAGTGACACCAGCCACCACTTCCTGCCTCCATCTTCCTCTACCTCCCCAGTGCATTTATATGAGATATAAACCCCCTACTGACTGACACACACACACACACACACACACACACACAAACACACACACACACACACACACACACACACTGTACTGGCTGTCAGGATAGAGAAACATACCAGTCCCATAGGACTTTTTAGGGAATTTAATATTGTCAAACCTATACAATTGCATCATATACTCCACAGAATAGTCTGATGTGGAAAAGAAAGGGGGCGTTATGGACATTGAAGAGAGATATAATGACAAGGATATAAGTCCTACTGTAACAAGCTGTCCCCTTCCTCTAGTACAGTAACTAAAGCTTAGAGTGGATTCTATTCTGTTCTATTTTAATTTAAACACACACAATCCCAACGCAAATCTTAACACTGTATCTACAACAGCAAACACAAGTTATATACACACACACAAACACATTCACATACACACACAAACACTCACACACCAACATTCACATACCACACGCACCCTATCGTCCTCACACAGTACAGTGCACGTCAAGGCATTGTGTCCTCAACCACAGAAACACATGGATTGCATCCCAAATGACACCGTATTTCCTATTTAGTGCACTACTTTTGACCAGGGCCCATAGGGCTCTGGTCAAAAATAGTGCACTATATATGGAATAGGGTGCCATTTGCGGCTCAGCCATGGTTCACTGGGACCCAAGGCATCCCATGCACCCAGGCCTGAGTCCAAACTCTGAGCGTGTCCAATCAGCCAAGGCTTTACTAGAGGCCAAATCTGAAGCATATAATTGGGTTTTAATCAGCTTTCTCATTCAGGCGAACGCTAAAGATTAGGGCAGCACGGGCTCCGCTCAAAATAAGCATTCATAAAGGCGTGTGAAAGCCTCTGACCCACCGCAGCGAATCATACAGACCAACAGACACGAGACCGCATGCTCTTCCTCAACCTCTTCCTCTCTTCATCTCTCCATTTTCTCTCACACTCCATCCTTCATGTTTCTCTCTCTCCTCTTTCCCCACTCCATCTCTCACTTTTCTTTGCTCTCTCTCTTCCTCTCTCTCTTTCTCTCTCTTTCGCTCATGGGGATCCACACAAGTCAGGCAGGGGAGGAAAAGTGCCCTTCTTATCAAAAAGGGCACATGCCACCCCTACACAAAGATACACATACAGTGGGGAGAACAAGTATTTTATACACTGCCGATTTTGCAGGTTTTCCTACTTACAAAGCATGTAGAGGTCTGTAATTTTTATCATAGGTACACTTCGACTGTGAGAGACGGAATCTAAAACAAAAATCCAGAAAATCACATTGTATGATTTTTAAGTAATTATTTATTGCATGACATAAGTATTTGATACATCAGAAAATCAGAACTTAATATTTGGTACAGAAACCTTTGTTTGCAATTACAGAGATCATACGTTTTCTGTAGGTCTTGACCAGGTTTGCACACACTGCAGCAGGGATTTTGGCCCACTCCTCCATACAGACCTTCTCCAGATCCTTCAGGTTTCGGGGCTGTCGCTGGCAATACAGACTTTCAGCTCCCTCCAAAGATGTTCTATTGGGTTCAGGTCTGGATACTGGCTAGGCCACTCCAGGACCTTGAGATGCTTCTTACGGAGCCACTCCTTAGTTGCCCTGGCTGTGTGTTTCGGGTCGGTGTCATGCTGGAAGACCCAGCCACGACCCATCTTCAATGCTCTTACTGAGGGAAGGAGGTTGTTGGCCAAGATCTCGCGATACATGGCCCCATCCATCCTCCCCTCAATACGGTGCAGTCGTCCTGTCCCCTTTGCAGAAAAGCATCCCCAAAGAATGATGTTTCCACCTCCATGCTTCACGGTTGGGATGGTGTTCTTGGGGGTTGTACTCATCCTTCTTCTTCCTCCAAACACGGCGAGTGGAGTTTAGACCAAAAAGCTCCATTTTGGTCTCATCTGACCACAACACTTTCACCCAGTTCTCCTCTGAATCATTCAGATGTTCATTGGCAAACTTCAGACGGGCATGTATATGTGCTTTCTTGAGCAGGGGGACCTTGCGGGCGCTGCAGGATTTCAGTCCTTCACAGCGTAGTGTCTTACCAATTGTTTTCTTGGTGACTATGGTCCCAGCTGCCTTGAGATCATTGACAAGATCCTCCCGTGTAGTTCTGGGCTGATTACTCACCGTTCTCATGATCATTGCAACTCCACGAGGTGAGATCTTGCATGGAGCCCCAGGCCGAGGGAGATTGACAGTTATTTTGTGTTTCTTCCATTTACGAATAATCGCACCAGCTGTTGTCACCTTCTCACCAAGCTGCTTGGCGATGGTCTTGTAGCCCTTCCAGGCTTGTGTAGGTCTACAATCTTGTCCCTGACATCCTTGGAGAGCTCTTTGGTCTTGGCCATGGTGGAGAGTTTGGAATCTGATTGATTGATTGCTTCTGTGGACAGGTGTCTTTTATACAGGTAACAAACTGAGATTAGGAGCACTCCCTTTAAGAGTGTGCTCCTAATCTCAGCTCGTTACCTGTATAAAAGACACCTGGGAGCCAGAAATCTTTCTGATTGAGAGGGGGTCAAATACTTATTTCCCTCATTAAAATGCAAATCAATTTGTAACATTTTTGACATGCGTTTTTCTGGATTTTTTTGTTGTTATTCTGTCTCTCACTGTTCAAATAAACCTAGCATTAAAATTATAGACTGATAATTTCTTTGTCTGTGGGCAAACGTACAAAATCAGTAGGGGATCAAATACTTTTTTCCCTCACTGTATATAAACTTCCGACTTCAACTGTACACAAGCAGCCAACTCTGCTGCCCCATGTACATAGAGACATTAAACACTGGACACTTCCCGTTTCTTTTATACTGTTTTTCACACTGTGTATTCATATACTGTATTATTCACATAGCTCATTCTAATATTTCTACTACTGTACATTGCATTTTTGTTATAGCGCTTATACACACGCTTATCTCAGCTCGTTACCTGTATAAAAGACACCTGGGAGCCAGAAATCTTTCTGATTGAGAGGGGGTCAAATACTTATTTCCCTCATTAAAATGCGTTTTTCTTGATTTTTTCGTTGTTATTCTGTCTCTCACTGTTCAAATAAACCTACCATTAAAATATAGACTGATCATGTCTTTGTCAGTGGGCAAACATACAAAATCAGCTGGAAACCAATACTTGATGGCTCGATGGATACCTGTCCTCAAAGAGCGCTCACGTTTCTATAACATTCAAAGAATTCCACTGCAAAAGTTGGGTAATGAGTAACTGTCTTTTCAGCTTCACCTAGTGTTTTAAACCTACACACAGATGTTGGGAACTTTCATTATGATTTAGCGTTTTTTTTTTTTACACCGAGTCACATCATGCAGCAGGAGCCACAGTAGGGTGAGGCTGGAGAGACAGGATGCTCGGTGCTTACACTAGCCAAAGCCTTAGGACGAGTCAGCATTTTGTTTCTTTTTTTAAAAACCTGTCGTCAGCTGTCTGGTCTAAGGTCACCAAGCTTTAGTATGGAGCGGGCTTCCTCTATGAGCGCTGCTGCACATTTCCCTCAGCCATGTGACACAATTCAAATTCAAACCCTCAACAAGTATCCTTTGCTCTCGTAACTGACACTTCTCTAGATATATATAATAGAGCTCTTGTGTGAAAAACAAACATCCATTGTGAAATCTATCTTTGTCATGTACACTGCTCAAAAAAATAAAGGGAACACTTAAACAACACAATGTAACTCCAAGTCAATCACACTTCTGTGAAATCAAACTGTCCACTTAGGAAGCAACACTGATTGACAATACATTTCACATGCTGTTGTGCAAATGGAATATACAACAGGTGGAAATTATAGGCAATTAGCAAGACACCCCCAATAAAGGAGTGGTTCTGCAGGTGGTGACCACAGACCACTTCTCAGTTCCTATGCTTCCCGGCTGATGTTTTGGTCACTTTTGAATGCTGGCGGTGCTTTCACTCTAGTGGTAGCATGAGACTGAGTCTACAACCCACACAAGTGGCTCAGGTAGTGCAGCTCATCCAGGATGGCACATCAATGCGAGCTGTGGCAAGAAGGTTTGCTGTGTCTGTCAGCGTAGTGTCCAGAGCATGGAGGCGCTACCAGGAGACAGGCCAGTACATCAGGAGACGTGGAGGAGGCCGTAGGAGGGCAACAACCCAGCAGCAGGACTGCTACCTCCGCCTTTGTGCAAGGAGGAGCAGGAGGAGCACTGCCAGAGCCCTGCAAAATGACCTCCAGCAGGCCACAAATGTGCATGTGTCTGCTCAAACGGTCAGAAACAGACTCCATGAGGGTGGTATGAGGGCCCGGCGTCCACAGGTGGGGGTTGTGCTTACAGCCCAACACCGTGCAGGACGTTTGGCATTTGCCAGAGAACACCAAGATTGGCAAATTCGCCACTGGCGCCCTGTGCTCTTCACAGATGAAAGCAGGTTCACACTGAGCACATGTGACAGAGTCTGGAGACGCCGTGGAGAACGTTCTGCTGCCTGCAACATCCTCCAGCATGACCGGTTTGGCGGTGGGTCAGTCATGGTGTGGGGTGGCATTTCTTTGGGGGGCTGCACAGCCCTCCATGTGCTCGCCAGAGGTAGCCTGACTGCCATTAGGTACCGAGATGAGATCCTCAGACCCCTTGTGAGACCATATGCTGGTGCGGTTGGCCCTGGGTTCCTCCTAATGCAAGACAATGCTAGACCTCATGTGGCTGGAGTGTGTCAGCAGTTCCTGCAAGAGGAAGGCATTGATGCTATGGACTGGCCCGCCCGTTCCCCAGACCTGAATCCAACTGAGCACATCTGGGACATCATGTCTCGCTCCATCCACCAACGCCACATTGCACCACAGACTGTCCAGGAGTTGGCGGATGCTTTAGTCCAGGTCTGGGAGGAGATCCCTCAGGAGACCATCCGCCACCTCATCAGGAGCATGCCCAGGCGTTGTAGGGAGGTCATACAGGCACGTGGAGGCCACACACACTACTGAGCCTCATTTTGACTTGTTTTAAGGACATTACATCAAAGTTGGATCAGCCTGTAGTGTGGTTTTCCACTTTAATTTTGAGTGTGACTCCAAATCCAGACCTCCATGGGTTGATACATTTGATTTCCATTGATAATTTTTGTGTGATTTTGTTGTCAGCACATTCAACTATGTAAAGAAAAAAGTATTTAATAAGATTATTTCATTCATTCAGATCTAGGATGTGTTATTTTAATGTTCCCTTAATTATTTTGAGCAGTGTATTTCATCAAATCACAAGTGTTTTTTTCCTGTGCAGGACACATTCACACGCGCAAAGAACTGGGTGAAGGAGCTCCAACGACAAGCCAGCCCCAACATCGTCATTGCACTGGCAGGGAACAAAGCTGACCTTTCCAACAAAAGAGCTGTGGACTTCCAGGTACTGAGGAACTCCTAACAGTTAGATGCTGCTCCCACTGGACTATTAGTGGGAAATGTTAAGGTTGTTTAAACAGTAGAATGTCTACAAATGACATTTTTATCATTTCTGTTGATATTCATGAATGCTCACAAACTCTCAAAATGTTGGGTTATTACTGAGTGTATCTATATGTTTGTGATAGACCTCTAAAGATCTCTGTCCTTCCTTTGTTTTTTTGTAGGAAGCACAAGCGTACGCAGATGACAACAGTTTGCTCTTCATGGAGACTTCAGCCAAGACGGCCATGAACGTCAATGAGATCTTTATGGCCATAGGTACGTGTACCACATTATTATGTGTGCATGTATACACTGAGTGTCACACCCTGGCTCTGGGGACTCTAGTATGTTGAGCCAGGGTGTGAGTTTTCATTTGTTTATGTTCTAGTTGTTGTATATCTATGTTGGCCAGGGTGGCTCCCAATCAGAGACGGCTGTAGCTCGTTGTCTCTGATTGGGAGTCATACTTAGGTAGCCGTTAGGCATTCATTATTTGTGGTTTCTTGTTCCGTGTGGGTTTGTTTATGTAACCAGGGACGTCACGTTTTCGTTTTGTTGTTTTGATCATGTGATCATTCTAATAAATAAAATGTTCGCTTTCAACGCTGCGCCTTGGTCCTCCTCTATGAATGACGATCGTGACAGAAGAAACCACCAAGATGTGACCAAGCAGCGTGTCCAGGAGCCATCGCCAGGGAGATCCCTAACAGATCTCCTTCGCCTCCTCGACTGGGTCAAGCCGAGTGAGGAAGAGAAGGGCTTGACATTGTGGCAGAAGGGCGAAAGGCTGGCGAGGGACATGGAGACCTGGTCCACGGGTAGGGGAGACGCCCAGAAATTTTTTAGGGGGGGGCTAACGCCGTGGACGACGGGCCAGCAGGAGACCGCCGCAGAGCGGCCCAGCGGATTGGCAGAGGAGGCCGCCAGGTTACGGGGGCCACTGGTCGAAGAGGGGGTGGAAGATGTAGAGGCACGGCGAGAGGTACTGGCGTGTGTTGCCAGTCCGGTCCGGCCTGTTCCTGATCCCCACGTAGGGCCAGTGGTGTGTGTTCCCAGTACGGTCCGGCCTGTTCCTGCCACTCGCACCAAGTCTACGGTGCGCATCGCCAGCTCGGCCCGGCCCATTCCTGCTCCCCGCACCAAGTCAGTGGTGCGTTTCGTCAGCCCTGTCCGGCCCGTTCCTGCTCTCCGCACCAAGTCTGTGGTGCACGTCGCCAGCCCAGTCCGGCCCATTCCTGCTCCCCGCACCAAGTCAGTGGTGCGTTTCGTCAGCCCTGTCCGGCCCGTTCCTGCTCTCCGCACCAAGTCTGTGGTGCGCGTCGCCAGCCCAGTCCGGCCCATTCCTGCTCCCCGCACCAAGTCAGTGGTGCGTTTCGTCAGCCCTGTCAGGCCCGTTCCTGCTCCCCGCACCAAGTCAGTGGTGCGCGTCGTCAGCCCGGTCCGGCCCGCTCCTGCTCCCTGCACCAAGTCAGTGGTGCGTTTCGTCAGCCCGGCTCGGCCCGCTCCTGCTCCCCACACCAAGCCAGTGGTGTGCGTCGTCAGTCCGGCACGGCCCGTGCCTGTTCCACCGGTGGCGGGTCCGGCACCGGTCAGGTGCTGCGTCACGCCGGAGTTAGAGCAATCCGCTCCACCAGTGTTCAGTTCAGCTCCGGTCAGCAGGGCCAGACCGGACCAGGGGTACTTTGGGGGGTTAGAGAAGTAGTGGGGGTCATGTCCGGAGCCGGATCCGCCGCCGAGGCGGAGTGCCCACCCGGTCCCTCCCCTGTTGTATTTGGTTGGCGCGGTCGGAGTCCGCGCCTTTAGGGGGGGGTACTGTCACGCCCTGGCTCTGGGGACTCTAGTGTGTTGAGCCAGGGTGTGAGTTTTCATTTGTTTATGTTCTAGTTGTTGTATATCTATGTTGGCCAGGGTGGCTCCCAATCAGAGACGGCTGTAGCTCGTTGTCTCTGATTGGGAGTCATACTTAGGTAGCCGTTAGGCATTCATTATTTGTGGTTTCTTGTTCCGTGTGGGTTTGTTTATGTAACCAGGGACGTCACGTTTTAGTTTTGTTGTTTTGATCGTGTGATCATTCTAATAAATAAAATGTTCGCATTCAATGTTCGCCTTGGTCCTCCTCTATGAATGACGATCGTGACACTGAGTATATCAAACATTAGGAACACCTTCCTAATATTGAGTTGCACCCCCGCTTTTGCCCTCGGAACAGCCTAAATTCTTTGGGGCATTGACTCTATAAGGTGTCAAGCGTTCCATAGGGATGCTGGCCCATGTTGACTCCAATGCTTTCGACAGTTATGTCAAGTAGGCTCGATGATCTTTGGGTGGTGGACCATTCTTGATATACACAGCAAACTGTTAAGCGTGAAAAACCCAGCACATACACAATCCAAACCCAGCACATACACAAATCAAATGTTATTTGTCACATGCGCCGAATACAACAGGTGTAGACCTTACAGTGAAATGTTTACTTACAAGCCCTTAACCAACAATGCAATTTTAAGAAAGAATACCAATGCAAATAGTCTGGGTAGCTATTTGATTAGATGTTCAGGAGTCTTATGACTTGGGGGTAGAAGCTGTTTAGAAGCCTCTTGGACCTAGACTTGGCGCTCCGGTACTGCTTGCCGTGCGGTAGCAGAGAGAACAGTCTATGACCAGGGTGGCTGTAGTCTTTGACAATTTTTAGTTGTAGTTGAACCTTTTTAGCAGTTGTAGAACCTGACTGATGCAACCAGTCAGGATGCTCTCGATGGTGCAGCTGTAGAACCTTTTGAGAATCTGAGGACCCATGCCAAATCTTTTCAGTCTCCTTAGTGGGAATAGGTTTTGTCGTGCCCTCTTCACAACTGTCTTGGTGTGCTTGGACCATCTTAGTTTGTTGGTGATGTGGACACCAAGGAACTTAAAGCTTTCAACTTGCTCCACTACAGCCCCGTCGATGAGAATGGGGGTGTGCTCGGTCCTCTTCTTTTTCCTGTAGTCCACAATCATCTCCTTTGTCACACATACACAATCCATGTCTCAACTGTCTCGAGGCTTAAAAATCTGTCTTTAACATGTCTCCTCTCCTTCATCTACGCTTGATTTTGAAGTGGATTTAACAATTGACATCAATAAGGGATCATAGCTTTCACCTGGTCAGTCTGTCATGGAAAGAGCAGGTGTTCATAATGTTTTGTATACTCGGTGTACATTTCTTCCCAGAACAAATTAAATGTGTAGAAACCATGAAGGCTTCCTACTCACTGTTTCTTTTTTTCCCTTCTCCTGTAGCCAAGAAGCTTCCTAAGAACGAGCCAGCAGGTGGAGCCAGTGGCCGGGCCAGTGGCCGGGCAGGAGTGGACCTGCAGGAAGCCGCCCCACAGGCTGGTGGTAGCAAGTGCTGTGGAGGTGGGAACTAACCAACTGGACCGACACACCAACCAACCTGCAGTATCAACCAACTGACCAGACCAGCTGACAAACACATCCCACGGTCAAACCAACCGACGGTCTGACCAACCCCATGCACCAATACTGCACTGATCAACTGATAAGCAAACCAGCTCACAGGCCAATCAACTGTCAACACACAACTCCAAGGTTCCAATGATCCGACCAACAGACATGACACAATTATGACCAACATGATGACCTAAAACTGTTTTAACTTATCCGAGGACATAACAACCCAGTATCTGCAACGAAACTATGGACATCTGACAACACCCAGGCAAAAAACAACAACCCCACTTAGGGAGGAAAAAAATATCAATCCTTACCAATCGCACATAACAGAGCACTGTTCTTCTTTGTTTCACTGTATTTCTGTAAGAAAAATAAAAAATCAAACGCAACTGGGAGGAATAATGAACAGGCTCTTTGGCCCTCTCCTTTCTGTCTCTCCCTCTCTCTTGTCATTTCTTTACCATAATACCACAGTATTTCAACGTATGTCTTCTGTCACTGTTCTAACCCTGTTTAGTTTGGTGGTGGGTGAATGTAGCAATTCTCATGATTTAATTTTGTCTTGTTCCTGATCGTCACCCTTGGGCAAAAGAAGGGAGAGTGTTCAACTCCTCAACCCCAAATAAGGAGTTAGGAGAACAGTTGTTTCCTTCCAGATATAGCAGTTGTGTAGATGAACTGAACTATTACATTGTTATTATTATTGTTATTACTTTCACTTATTTTTGGCACAAGTTAAACAGTATGATTTCAAAGACTAGACCACCTAAGGTTTTCCAATCATTAATCTATGATATCCAACCATATACATAGTGCATTAACATCATTGTCACCAATAAGTCATTTTTAGTATTAATATAATGTCTCTGAATCATTCATATACAATGACGAAAGTGGAATAAAACACAAAGCAAGATTTGTTTTCCTGACCAAAATCACAATTGTGTATTGAAAACATGTTGCTATTATTTGTATAATTATTTTCTTCAAATATGTAACCAATCAGTAGTTACTGTCAATACAATACCTTCCCAATCTCAACATGATACTTTGTCATCCTCAATTATTTTTGTCATGTAAAGATGTCTTTTTTATTTGTATACAATTATTTTGTTTCTGAAGATTCTCTGGTATGGGGTGCACTGGTTCTGTCATCTGTTGTGATTTCAGATTTTATCAGTTTCTTTTGCTTTTCTTTTTCTCTGTTCTTTTTTTACTTTTTCATATCGGGGAGGGATCGTCTGTTATGACATCAATGATTAGCACAACAGTACCTTCAGCTGTCACTGCTGTGAGATGGGGGACATGGGGAGGGCAGGGGTAAACAAAGCAAAACAACATTGTAATTTTACCAATAAATAAGGGGGGAGGTATCTCATTGTCTGCCTGTCTTCTCATTTGTTGTATGACAATGGGTATTGGAGTAGAAGATTTTTCACTTAGTTTTCACCTAACAGCTATGAGTATCTTTACCGACATGTTGGGCGTACCGTAGTTGTTTCCAGTCATACAGAAGCCTTTGTTCTCTAATTCTCGATCTTCTCTAATTCTCAATCTCATCAATAGATCCTCATCAGTCTAAGAAGCCAGCTGAGCTCAGTGAGATTCTTTCTGCTGAAAAATCTCACACTATGGTCTGACTGAATTCCTCACATTCCTGCTCCACAGTCGTGGTCGTCGTCGTCCCGCCAGTGGATTTAGTTGGCCAAAACCCCTTTGCTCTCTCTCTGACATGACAGTAATGGCTGGGGCAGATTATACTTTACCAGACTAGTTGTAAACAGCTGTTGCCCCAAAGCTGAAACCTTTCATTTCAAACGCAAAGGGATAAGTACACATTTTAAGTTATTTCGATTATTTATCCTACATGTTACACAAGAACCTCTCACAACAGTCCTCATTGAAGTTAGAAAGTTAGTGTGCTCTACTGACCTCTACTGGATCGTTAAAGTAGAATTTATACTCAATGGTGGTCAATAAATAGTGTAGCTAATTCAACACAGTGTAATTCTGTATTGTTCTATGTAAATGCATTTGTATGTTTTCATTGCAAACTTTGACAATTCCGGCTACTTTCAATAATTTAGGCAGACTGCAGGGGCCACTGAGACTACAGTACCCATACTGCCTTTCTTCAAATCCAGGGCGAGGGGAGAGGTGAGCGACCCAAAAAAGGGGTGGAGTGGAACCAATGATGTGTATACGTACCATTGAGTGGAACAGG
This sequence comes from Coregonus lavaretus, assembly GCF_964263955.1. NCBI lineage: Eukaryota > Metazoa > Chordata > Actinopteri > Salmoniformes > Salmonidae > Coregonus > Coregonus lavaretus. The sequence continues at coordinate 361,646 of NW_028165072.1, forward strand.
CTGCAGTGAAGCGTGCGTTTTGATATGTCGGACCCGGCGGCACAGACATTTACATTTACATTTTAGTCATTTAGCAGACACTCTTATCCAGAGCGACTTACAGGAGCAATTAGGGTTAAGTGCCTTGCTCAAGGGCACATTTACGTCATTTAGCAGACGCTCTTATCCAGAGCGACTTACAAATTGGTGCATTCACCCTATAGCCAGTGGGATAACCACTTTACCATGGGGGTGATTACTTTATCCTATCCCAGGTATTCCTTAAAGAGGTGGGGTTTCAAATGTCTCCGGAAGGTGGTGAGTGGCTCCGCTGTCCTGGCGTCGTGAGGGAGCTTGTTCCACCATTGGGGTGCCAGAGAAGCGAACAGTTTTGACTGGGCTGAGCGGGAACTATGCTTCCGCAGAGGAAGGGGAGCCAGCAGGCCAGAGGTGGATGAACGCAATGCCCTCGTTTGGGTGTAGGGACTGATCAGAGCCTGAAGGTACGGAGGTGCCGTTCCCCTCACTGCTCCATAGGCAAGCACCATGGTCTCGTAACGGATGCGAGCTTCAACTGGAAGCCAGTGGAGTGTGCGGAGGAGGGGGGTGACGTGAGAGAACTTGGGAAGGTTGAACACCAGACGGGCTGCGGCATTCTGGATGAGTTGTAGGGGTTTAATGGCACAGGCAGGGAGCCCAGCCAACAGCGAGTTGCAGTAATCCAGACGGGAGATGACAAGTGCCTGGATTAGGACCTGTGCCGCTTCCTGTGTAAGGCAGGGTCGTACTCTCCAAATGTTGTAGAGCATGAACCTGCAGGATCGGGTCACCGCCTTGATGTTGGTCGGAGAACGACAGGGTGTTGTCCAGGGTCACGCCAAGGCTCTTCGCACTCTGGGAGGAGGATACAACGGAGTTGTCAACCGTGATGGCGAGATCATGGAACGGGCAGTCCTTCCCTGGGAGGAAGAGCAGCTCCGTCTTGCCAGGGTTCAGCTTGAGGTGGTGATCCGTCATCCATACTGATATGTCTGCCAGACATGCAGAGATGCGATTCGCCACCTGGTTATCAGAAGGGGGAAAGGAGAAGATTAGTTGTGTATCGTCAGCGTAGCAATGATAGGAGAGGCCATGTGAGGATATGACAGAGCCAAGTGACTTGGTGTATAGGGAGAAAAGGAGAGGGCCTAGAACTGAGCCCTGGGGGACACTAGTGGTGAGAGCACGTGGTGCGGAGACAGCTTCTCGCCACGCCACTTGGTAGGAGCGACCGGTCAGGTAGGACGCAATCCAGGAGTGAGCCGCGCCGGAGATGCCCAGCTCGGAGAGGGTGGAGAGGAGGATCTGATGGTTCACAGTATCAAAGGCAGCAGACAGGTCTAGAAGGACAAGAGCAGAGGAGAGAGAGTTAGCTTTAGCAGTGCGGAGAGCCTCCGTGACACAGAGAAGAGCAGTCTCAGTTGAATGACCAGTCCTGAAACCTGACTGGTTTGGATCAAGAAGGTCATTCTGAGAGAGATAGCAAGAGAGTTGGCTAAAGACGGCACGCTCAATAGTTTTGGAAAGAAAAGAAAGAAGGGATACTGGTCTGTAGTTGTTGACATCAGTGGGATCGAGTGTTGGTTTTTTGAGAAGGGGTGCAACTCTCGCTCTCTTGAAGACGGAAGGGACATAGCCAGCGGTCAAGGATGAGTTGATCAGCGAGGTGAGGTAGGGGAGAAGGTCACCGGAGATGGTCTGGAGAAGAGAGGAGGGGATGGGGTCAAGCGGGCAGGTTGTTGGGCGGCCTGCAGTCACTAGTCGCAAGATTTTGTCTGGAGAGAGAGGGGAGAAAGAAGTCAAAGCATAGGGTAGGGCAGTGTGAGCAGGACCAGCAGTGTCATTAGACTTAACAAACGAGGATCGGATGTCGTCAACCTTCTTTTCAAAGTGGTTGACGAAGTCATCCACAGAGAGGGAGGAGGGGGGGGGGGGAGGATTCAGCAGTGAGGAGAATGTGGCAAAGAGCTTCCTAGGGTTAGAGGCAGATGCTTGGAATTTAGAGTGGTAGAAAGTGGCCTTAGCAGCAGAAACAGATGAAGAAAATGTAGAGAGGAGGGAGTGAAAAGATGCCAGGTCGGCAGGGAGTTTAGTTTTCTTCCATTTCCGCTCAGCTGCCCGGAGCTCTGTTCTGTGAGCTCGCAATGAGTCATCAAGCCACAGAGCTGGAGGGGAGGACCGAGCCGGCCGGGAGGATAGGGGACACAGGGAGTCAAAGGATGCAGAAAGGGAGGAGAGGAGGGTTGAGGAGGCAGAATCAGGAGATTGGAGGGAGAAGGATTGAGCAGAGGGAAGAGATGATAGGATGGAAGAGGAGAGAGTAGTGGGAGAGAGAGAGCGAAGGTTGCGGCGGCGCGTTACCATCTGTGTAGGGGCAGAGTGAGTAGTGTTGGAGGAGAGCGAGAGAGAAAAGGATACAAAGTAGTGGTCGGAGACATGGAGGGGAGTTGCAGTGAGATTAGTAGAAGAGCAACATCTAGTGAAGATGAAGTCAAGCGTATTGCCTGCCTTGTGAGTAGGGGGGGGGGCGGTGAGAGGGTGAGGTCAAAAGAGGAGAGGAGTGGAAAGAAGGAGACAGAGAGAAATGAGTCAAATGTAGATGTAGGGAGGTTGAAATCCCCCAAAACTGTGAAGGGTGAGCCATCCTCAGGAAAGGAACTTATCAAGGCGTCAAGCTCATTGATGAACTCTCCAAGGGAACCTGGAGGGCGATAGATGACAAGGATATTAAGCTTAAATGGGCTAGTGACTGTGACAGCGTGGAATTCAAATGAGGAGATAGACAGATGGGTTAGGGGAAAAATGGAGAATGACCACTTGGGAGAGATGAGGATTCCTGTGCCACCACCCCTCTGACCAGATGCTCTCGGGGTATGCGAGAACACATGGTCAGACGAGGAGAGAGCAGTAGGAGTAGCAGTGTTTTCAGTGGTAATCCATGTTTCCGTCAGCGCCAGGAAGTCGAGGGACTGGAGGGTAGCATAGGCTTGGATGAAGTCAGCCTTGTTGGCAGCAGAACGGCAGTTCCAGAGGCTGCCTGAGACCTGGAACTCCAGGTGTGTGGTGCGTGCAGGGACCACCAGGTTAGAGAGGCAGCAGCCACGCGGTGTGAGGCGTTTGTGTAGCCTGTGCGGAGAGGAGAGAACAGGGATAGGCAGAGGCATAGTTGACAGGCTGTAGCAGATGGCTACAATAATGCAGAGGAGATCGGAATGAAATGAACTAAACATCTGGGAAAGGAGAGAGCAAGGCCTCCCTCACCAAAAAAAATATAACTCTCCCAACTTCCACCTCAGAAACTATAATTGTTTCACTGAACCACCCGAATAAAACTCTCCCAACTTCCACTTTAGAAATTAGAATTGTTGTAACCTACAGCGGTTCAATGTTTCAAGGACTAGACTCAACTTACTTTATTCAGCTAGCTAACTATGACGCCATAGCTAACTAGCATGCTATCATCCAATAACACACAGTTTAGCACCAATACTTGGTTACAACAAACTACAAATAGTGTGTTAACACACTAAACAGATAATTTGTGTCCGTGTCTAGTTCTTTCATAACGCAGCAATGATTAAACGTTGGCTAGCTAGCACAAAGATATTGTATTTAGCTACTACAGTACAGCTAGCTGGTAGTGTTGGCTAGCTAGCAATGGCTGCTGTGTTGACTTTGTTTGAAAAACGGCGTCGCTGCGAACGAATGTAGCTGGCTAAAAGGATATTGTATTTAGTTGCTACCGTTGCTAATAGCTACTAGCCAGCTAGTCCAGGAGGTGAGTTGGCTAGCTAGCTAGCTTCGTGTTACACCCGGCACCGCCGAATACAAAAGTAACCTACAATAACTACATACAACAACTACCCACAACAGCCCACGATGCCTACCTATAATACCTAACTACAATCTAAATACATAGTTTAAGCCTTACTCGACAAAGCCCAAGCTAAGTATAAAGCCAAACTTACCCAACGCCAGCTATCTGGGTGGCAGACTGCAATCAGTAGCTGTAATTAAGTACAGCAGCTACCAACCACCTAACGTTAATGCCTCGGATAATGAAGTTAGAAAAACAGCTGAATGGTAGGTAGCTAGCTGGCTCAAATACAGGTACTCTTAAGCGTGAAATAACATTGGAAACAACTAACCACAGTTGCTAAAAGTTACCAGTAGCTACCCGCCATTCAGCTGTCTTGCAACCCCGGCTACATCAAGCTCAGTCTGGTGGGACTGCTGGGGCGGGATCTGGATCGGGGAACAGTGACCCAGTCAGACCAGGTCTTAGCCAACAACAGCGGGCGAGTCAGAAATAAGCCCAAGTCAGAGCTTTTCCACGGGTGAAAAAGCTCGAGAAACTCGGAGTCTTCTCCGCTTGCAAGGTAGCTAAATAGCTAACGTTAGCTATATGGCTAGGCTAGCTAGCATAGCCAAGTTCACCAAAACAATTACTAGCTAACTAGCCATTTCCCCTACTTGCACAACCATCTAAACAAACAGAAACAAAACATCATTATCATTTGCATTTGGTTTCTAACATGCAATAATATCCTTCATAAATGTATATGGCGTACATGCGTATCTAACGTTACTGTCAAGAATATAGTTATCAACAGCAAGGCTAACCAACTTTGGTAGTAGCTAGCTAGGCAGCCAACTAGCATGAATCTGTTTTATTATGCTAGTGTGGGCTTCTGATTTATTTTCCTCTTATCTTTAGGCTAGTGACACATGCAAGTGCAATGGCTGGAAGAACCCACAACCGCCGCCAGCCACCCGTAGTATGGACTTACAGCAACAAGCGGCCAGCCTGAGCGAGTCCTGCCGCAGCTGCGGGCATGCACTGGGTAGGCTGCCTTATGACTCAACACTAGTTTGAAGGATAGATATGCTTCATGATCACACTGAACCTAATGTCATCAATACACATCATAGATATAGAATGTGTATGCTATTCCATAATAGCAATTATGATCATATAAATTGCACAATGTAGGTTTCAGCCTCATCTCTTTATTGAGTGAGTAGTAAAGTAACAATCCTTAGCTATTCCCCCTTTAAAGGGGCAGTCAGCAGTTGCTACATCCATTTTTGTGCTTATAAATTAATGATATGTACCTATTGATTCTTGAAGACTATAACTTATAAATGCTTAATGAGCTTAGTTCAACTGTCCTACCCCATCAGAACCCAAAATAGAAGCTTGTTTTACTCCAATGTTTGTAAACAATGTAAATGTAAAGAAACACTGTATAGCCTAAAAACATGGTTAAAACAATCATTTTAATATCATGGATGGTCAGTCCTCGCATACGTAGCTCTGTCTATGAATTTGAGAGTAGTTACTTTTCTCCAGCCCCATTCATAAACTTTTTACCTAAACAGTTGTGTGGAGTTCCTTTGCTATTGTTTCAACTGCTGATTGACACTTTAAGATGCTGATCTGTTATTGAACCCCTCCTGTGCAGCGGCCCATGTGTCCCACCTAGAGAACGTGTCAGAGGAGGAGATCAACAGGCTGCTGGGGATGGTGGTGGATGTGGAGAACCTCTTTATGTCTGTGCACAAGGAGGAGGACACTGACACCAAGCAGGTCTACTTCTACCTCTTCAAGGTATGACATCACTTCCCTCCATTCCAACCAGACAGACAAGTGTAAATGGCCATAACCTCCACTTTCCTGCCACTGGAGTCAATATCTGGCTTTGCACATCTTGACCCTCTCTCTCTTTTCATCTCTATCCCCCAGCTGCTGAGAAAATGC